>NC_142504.1:73372329-73738579 GCF_057876585.1 Rhinolophus sinicus | reverse complement strand
TAGACTAAATTTATAAACTTTCCTCGCAAATTTTCTTTAATTAGTTATTGAAAACATAAATTCTACACATATTCATGAGGCCTACGTAATTGTCTATTAAATTTGGATATATATTAGAGTCTGTTTCTAGAATAATATTTTCCATTGGCTCTTGTCCATTTTTGTATCCAAACACACTTTTAGTTAACATTATTTAATAATATATCCTATTATATGATGAATATTGTAACTACACATAACTCTTCTTTTTAAAACTCCTTTGCATATCTTGCCAGTTTATTCTCCCATATGAACTTCAGAAAAATTATGCCTTGTTCAAAAATTAAATCTTAGTGTATTTAATTGGAACACTATGAAATTTATATATGGAATTAGGAAAAATTAATATCATTATAATGTTTATTCTTTCTACAGATATCAATTATTTCCAAATTTATGTAGAGATTTAATTCAATTTCAATCAAAAGCCAACTAAGATTACATACACTCTCTTCTATGCACTCTCTTCTATGCCTCTCAAATGTTTTTTGTTAGGGTTATTCATTTATTATATAAAAATCATTTTATTACTATATTTTTACAACTAATTCTTGTCAGTATAAAGGAAAAGTCTTTCTTTTTATGTATTCATTGATATCCAGTCTTTCCTAAATTTTAATTAATTATAATCATTGTTTAATTTGAACTATTGGGCTTTATAATGATATAAGCAGTTTGCATGTAAAAAAGTGATAATAGTTTTATCATTTCCAGATTTCCAGTAGCATTATTTCTGATTCATTTTTTTTAATCCTGTTTTTTGCCATTACATTGAGAGGGAAAACAGCTTATATCAGTTGTATAAGGGATTTTGTAATACAGCTAGCTAAAAGAAAAAAAAAGAATTCGATTAAAAACTTGACAGTTATAACATAGTATGAGGTTCAAACTAGAGCTATTTAATCAGAAAAATGATTTTCAGAAATCTCCCTTTTGAGAGAACAGGGAGGGATGTCCAGGATGGTTTGACAAAGTAGCCATAATAGAAGATTAACTCAGGAGCACCTGCAAAGAACTACTGTTACAAAATAATTACCCTCTGTAAAATAATCAACACATCGAAAATTTTCTCATTAGGGTAACCTAAGGATACATTTTCTCATACCTTCTTTGAAATGTAAATATTCCTGGGAGAAATAACACATATAATTAAAGTCTCTGATGATTTATAAGAAGTGCCTTCCTTCTCATGAGACAAATTGAACATATGAGAAGCATTAGGTCCATGAAGAAAAGGGAGTTTAAGGGAGCATCAGTGAAACCAAAATCAGTCATACTTCAGTTGAGACAATTATTCCTTGAGCTGGCATTTTACTGATTTTTTGCCCTAAGTCATAACTTCCCTTTCCTCTCCTTTTCCATCACAATCATTCTCCACATTCATTACACCTGAGTTCTAGTTTCATTTCTTCCAGGAACAGAAATATGGTTTCAAGATGCCACCTAATACCCAGGCCTCAATTTACTATAAATTATTTGAACAAAATGATAACTTTGAAGTTTTATGATTTGTAAGTGTTGAGGTTTTAATTGTGCTTTGGAGGAGTAAAGGTGAAATGTTCTACCAACTGTATTGATTTTCTGCAAGGCATAATGAAAATTTAGTATTTTCTGTTTAGGACCAAAAAAAATAAAAGATGTTTCACTATCTAATCCAAAGCAAAAATGAAACATTCTGAAACCTTACTTTTAACTATGATATATTGATTTGTTATTTTAAGACCATCAGACTTGAGACACTAAGTAAAATGTACATTGCTGTGTTTCAAAAAATATTTTTTCAGGATGGTTATCATGTGGCATATTGAATACATACATTTATCTCTTTTCCCTTGTAAATCCCCATTAAGAAAACTGTAAAGGGGTTTTTTTTAAAGGAAGTGTAAACTTATAAGCGTAAGGAGACCTGTATAAAAACAATGGCATGGGTTGGGAAACAGAGAAATAAATAAGCGAAGCACAGAAGATTTTTAGGGCACTAAAATTACCCTGTATAATAGTATAATGGAGGATACATGTCATCACACATTTGTCCAAACCATAGAATGTACAACATGTAAAGTGAACCCTAATATAAACTACGGATGTTGGGTGATAATAATGGGTCGATGTAAGCTCATCAGTTATAACCAGTGTAACACTCCAATGAGGGATGTTCATAATGGGAGAGGCTATACATATGTGGGGCAATGGGGTGTATGGGAAAACTCTTTACTTTCCACCTAATTTTTCTGTGAACATAAAACTGCTCTAAAATTAAAGTCTATTTTCAAAAATGGCAGTAATATTTTGGGAGATGCAAAACAAAGGATGAATGGATATTTACTTTGCAGACTGGTAAAATTGAATCCTAAGTTGTCAATGGGAAAAGCTAAGCAAAAACCTAAATTACAAGCCAAAATCTTCAAAGGTCTCAGAAATCAGCAGCTCTAGACAATTCTGCTACTGAAAGTAAAGGTATAGCTCAAACTGGGAAGAAGTTTCAAAGTTTGATTAAGAAGGCCCAAATGAGTTCCCCTATTTTGCTCAGCTGAGTGACAGCCACCTATTTACTCTAGAAAATAGAGATGTTTTTGACTGGGACACCAAGCACAGTTAAAGTGAAGGGTACTCTTACTGAAGGAAGATTAAAGGAGTACCATACTAAAGGAGACTGAATGTTGAAACTCTAACCTTCTTACCTGACTTGGATAACAGAGCACTGGACTAACATCCTTATCTGCAGAATTTGATGAACCCACAAAAGAGAAACTAAAGATATTGATATTTGAATGTATCCTCAATGAAACAAAAGCAACTCAGCCTGTTGTGAATTCCACAATCAACATGCAATAAGCTTCTTAGTGGACTACACTTCAATATTAATCCACAGTCAAGGACCAACAGACATTGGAAGAAAGACTCTTAGTGTTAGGAGAGAGATAAAACAAAGACAGATAAAGGAAACTGAAGGAAATAGAAACCATTCAAGAAAAAGAACATTTTTAAAATTGTGTTATTGATTTAAAGAGAAATAAGATTTTACATCAATGAAGCATGAATATAATACTGCATAGAAGAAACTTTCAGAAAACAAAAAAAGAGCTTTGAGAATTTTTTTAAATGGTAGTAGGAATGAAAAACTCAATAGAATGACTCAATGATAAAGATAAAGATATCTCTCAGAAAGTAGAACATAAAAGACAAAGGCATGAAAAAGAAAAAAGAAAAGATAAGAAAATTAGAGGCTAAGTCCAAGAGGTCCAACAGACATCTTTCCAGAAAGACAGAATAAACAGAAAATTTTCCAAAACTGAAATATGTTTTCACATTGAAAGAATCTATGAGAACCCAAAACAGTAGATAAAAATAGACCTACTCTAAGATACATCATCAGAAAATATCAGAATTCTGAGACAAACAGACTGCTCTTAAAATGGCCAGAGAGTAATAAAAATCAGTTTACACATAAAGGATCAAGAATCAAATTGGATCACACCTCTCAATAGCAAAACTGGAAACTTAGAAGGTAATGCCTTCAAAATTATGAATTCAAATTATTTGCAATCTAGAATTCTATATCCAACTAAAATATCAATAAATGGTGAGTTGGGAATAAAGGCATTTTCAAATATATCTCAAAAATTTGTCTCCCAGTTACCTCTACTCAAGAAGCCAAGGGTGAATAAACCAAAAAAGATGAAGACATGGGGCCCTGAGGAAAGTGAACCAGTCAAGAAGGAATTAGGAAGAAGTCCCATAATGAGACTAAGGTATCAGCTTTGCAGAAGGCCTAAAGAGCAAACCGTCTGGATAACAGCAAGTCAAAAGCTTCATTTGGGGAGGATTTGGGGGAAGATGCTGGAGTAGGAAACACCAGGCATCCACCTTCCCACTCAGATAAAAATTACACTGGCATAATCTCTCTATATAACTATTTTGGAACTCTAGAGTTTATTGAAGGCTTGTCAGAGGAAGACATGGACAGTGAATTGCAGTTAATTTTACTTACTTTCAACTTCAGCTCTTAGCTCTGCAGCAGCTACCTCTCCCCCATCCTCCAGGCCCATGGCAGGCAGCTGTGAACACTCTCCTAGAGCAGCTCACATGCAGCTTGTGGAAGACAAGGTGGGCAATAAGGACTTGATCCTCCAAATATAGGGAATCTTTATTCACTACTATTTTGTTTTGTTTTGTTTTGTTGTTTTGGATAAACTTTTTCTGCGTGTGTGTGTTCGTGTGTGTGTGATTTTTTTTTAAATTATTACCTTTTCAGTTGACATTCAACATTATTTAAGTTTCAGGTGTATAGCTGTAGTGCAGGGAGTCTCTGCTCCCGCTCCCCACGAAAGAACGCAGGATATGGTAAGGCCAAAAAGGAACACCCACGGAGCCATAAGTCAGGGAGTCATATCACTATATTCTCGCTGGCGGCATCCGCCTCTCTGCAATCCGCTCTTGCTAGCTCAGCCACCATCTTCTTGCTAGCCCCCATGTTTTTGCTAGCGTAGCCACAGCAGTTATATTAGTGGCCAATGGCTCACTGGTTATAGCTGACGGCCAAGTAGCCACAGCTGATGGCCATCCAATCACAGTTGATGGCCATTTACTACCTGAGCCAGCACCTTTCTATGTGAGGCCGAGAGCCTGGAAACTGCTCTTTGGGGCTCTGTCCCCATACTCCACCTCTACAGGCTCTCGCCTCACAATCTATGCGACAAGTGTCTTCCGTGAGGGGCCCTGTGCGAGGAGCCTGGAGGTGAATGCAATATCCTGGACACAGGCTCTTTGGGCAAAGCCAGGGTTTCTGAGGGCACCACCAGTACTTCTGGGCACAGCCAGACTTCCTGGGCTTCTTAGGGTACCACTAGTTTTCCCGGACACAGCCAGGGTGTGGGGGCAGAGCCCCAGAGAGTAGTTTCCAGGCTCTCGGCCTCACATAGACAGGTGCTGGCTCAGGTAGTAAATGGCCAACTGTGATTGCATGGCCATCAGCTGTGGCTAGTTGGCCGTCAGCTGTAACCAGTGAGCCATTGGCCACAATATAACTGCTGTGGCTACGCTAGAGAGAAGGGAGAAAGAGAAGAGAAGAGAAAGAATGGGGCTAGCAAGAAGATGGCGGCTGGGCTGGCAAGTGTGGATGGCGGTTTGCGGACAGTGGATCCAGCCTCCAGTGAGAGAATAAAGTGGTATGACTCCCCTACCTATGGCTCCGTGGGTGTTCCTTTTTGGCCTCACCATATCCTGCGTTCTTGTATGGGGAGCGGGAGCAGAGACCCTGCAGGCCTCCCAGCACGACAAATGGCGCAGCGAGCAGGGTCTCCCGCATGACAAATGGCGCAGCGAGCAGGGTATGGTGCCGGCCAAAGCTCTCCGAAGGACGGTGGAGCAGTTTGTGTGTATGAACACTCAGTCTCAGGAAGATCAGGAGGAGCAGCTGCCGGAGAGCTGGACCCCCGTGGAGGGGTGGGAGGACATGGACGGTTCTCCCACCAGCACAGGAAAAGCCATGCAGCTGCTGGAGAGATGGAGCCCCGTGGAGAGGTGGAAAGATGTGGACGGTTCCCCAACCAGCACAGGCCGGAGAAAGCGAAGGTCGTTGCAGCCCTGTGGGCCGGGGAGGTTCCTGCTCGGGCAGCCCGGATGCAGGACTTATAGTCCCAGGAGGTAACGCTTGCTGAGTCCTCCTTGGGAGATGAGGGTGAGGTCAAGGTCGTCCCTCACCCCCAGGACAGCCCTGGTGAATGACTATGGACTATGGGGAATTGCCTTCCATCCCTAATTTAATGGACCGCTTGACTGTTTGTTTGGGAACTGTTGTTAGTGGAACTGGGGGATATTTGCTTTTGTCTCTTGACTGGCCGCCATTGAGAATATGTAAGCACCTTGATTGTGAGTCACTGTTGTTCCAGCAGGGTACCCTAAGAAGTCCAGGAAGTCTGGCTGTGCCCAGGAGTACTGGTGGTGCCCTGAGAAACCCTGGCTGTGTCCGGGAAGACAGGTGGTACCCTAAGAAGTCCAGGAAGTCTGGCTGTGCCCAGGAGTACTGGTGGTGCCCTGAGAAACCCTGGCTTTGTCCGGGAAGACAGGTGGTACCCTAAGAAGTCCAGGAAGTCTGGCTGTGCCCAGGAGTACTGGTGGTGCCCTGAGAAACCCTGGCTGTGTCCGGGAAGACAGGTGGTACCCTAAGAAGTCCAGGAAGTCTGGCAGTGCCCAGGAGTACTGGTGGTGCCCTGAGAAACCTGGCTGTGTCCGGGAAGACAGGTGGTACCCTAAGAAGTCCAGGAAGTCTGGCCGTGCCCAGAAGCACTGGTGGTGCCCTGAGAAACCCTGGCTGTGCCCAGAGAGCCTGGCTGTGTCCAGGATATTGCATTCACCCCCAGGCTCCTCGCACAGGTCCCCTCACGGAAGACGCTTGTCGCGTAGATTGTGAGGCGAGAGCCTGTAGGGGTGGAGTGTGGGGGCAGAGCCCCAGAGAGTAGTTTCCAGGCTCTCGGCCTCACATAGACAGGTGCTGGCTCAGGTAGTAAATGGCCAACTGTGATTGCATGGCCATCAGCTGTGGCTAGTTGGCCGTCAGCTGTAACCAGTGAGCCATTGGCCACAATATAACTGCTGTGGCTACGCTAGAGAGAAGGGAGAAAGAGAAGAGAAGAGAAAGAATGGGGCTAGCAAGAAGATGGCGGCTGGGCTGGCAAGTGTGGATGGCGGTTTGCGGACAGTGGATCCAGCCTCCAGTGAGAGTATAGTGCCGCCAGCGAGAATATACTAGTATGACTCCCCTATCTATGGCTCCTTGCGTGTTCCTTTTTGGCCTCACCATATCCTGCGTTATGAGGGGAGCGGGAGCAGAGACCCCGCCGGACGCCCAGCATGACACAGGGTTTCTCAGGGCACCACCAGT
Source organism: Rhinolophus sinicus (assembly GCF_057876585.1). Lineage (NCBI taxonomy): Eukaryota > Metazoa > Chordata > Mammalia > Chiroptera > Rhinolophidae > Rhinolophus > Rhinolophus sinicus. The sequence goes on along the minus strand of NC_142504.1, from coordinate 73,731,657 downwards.
ACTTCTGGGCACAGCCAGACTTCCTGGGCTTCTTAGGGTACCACTAGTTTTCCCGGACACAGCCAGGGTTTCTCAGGGCACCACCAGTGCTTCTGGGCACAGCCAGACTTCCTGGGCTTCTTAGGGTACCACTAGTTTCCCCGGGCACAGCCAGGGTTTCTCAGGGCACTGCCACTCTCTCTCTGGGAACAGCCCGACTTCCTGGACTCAGCCATGGCTCTCAGGGCATTGCCACTCTCTCTGGGAACAGCCCGACTTTCTGGGCACAGCCAGGGCATCTCAGGGCACTGCCACTCTCTGGGCCTCTCAGGGTACCCTGCTGGAACAACAGCGACTCACAGTCAAGGTGCTTACGTATTCTCGGTGGTGGCTGGTCAAAACACAACAGTAAACATCCACCAGTTCCACTACATGGTGGTATGTTCCCAAGCAAACAGTCAAGTTGTCCATTAAATTAGGGATGGAAGGCAATTCCCCATAGTCCATAGTCATTCACCAGGGCTGTCCTGGGGGTGAGGGACGACCTGGACCTCACCCTCATTTCCCATGGAGGACTCAGCAAGCGTTTCCTGCTGGGACTACAAGTCCTGCATATGGGCTGCCTGAGCAGGAACTTCCCTGGCCCACAGGGCCGCAACGACCTTTGTTTTCTCCGGCCTATGCTGGTTGGGGAACCGTCCACATCTTTCCACCCCTCCACGGGGGTCCAGCTCTCCAGCAGCTGCATGGCTTTTCCTGTGCTGGTGGGAGAACCGTCCACGTCCTCCCACCCCTCCACAGGGGTCCAGCTCTCCGGCAGCTGCTCCTCCTGGTCTTCCAGAGACTGAGTGTTCATACACACAAATTGCTCCACCACTCTTTGGAGAGCCTTAGCCGGCACCATATCCTGCTGATTACACCATGTGTCGTGCAGGGAGTCCGGCGGGGTCTCTGCTCCCGCTCCCCTCAAAAGAATGCAGGACATGGTGAGGCCAAAAAGGAACACCCACGGAGCCATAAGTAGGGGAGTCATACCACTATATTCTCGCTGGCGGCATCCGCCTCTCTGCAATCCCCTCTTGCTAGCTTAGCCACCATCTTCCTGCTAGCCCCCATTTGCTGCTAGCCTAGCCACAGCAGTTATATTAGTGGCCAATGGCTCACTGGGTACGCTGACGGCCAAGTAGCCACAGCTGATGGCCATCCAATCACAGTTGATGGCCATTTACTACCTGAGCCAGCACCTTTCTATGTGAGGCCGAGAGCCTGGAAACTGCTCTTTGGGGCTCTGTCTCCACAATAGCATAGTGGTTAGCCATTTAAATAATTTATGCAGTGATCACCCGATCAGTCTAGTACCCACCTGGCATATACATAGTTGTTGCAATATTATTGACTATAAGTATAGTTAATGCCATTTTATTATTCATATTTACGTTTTTTCTTCCCCCTTTCTTCTTCTTAAAGAAATCCCTTTAACATTTCTTGTGATACTGATTTGGTGGAGATACACTTCTTTAGCTTTTTCTTGTCTGGGAAGTTGTTTATCTGTCCTTTGATTTTAAATGATAGCTTTGGTGCGTAGAGTAATCTTAGTTGTAGAGTCTTACTTTTCATCATTTTGTATATTTTGTGTCAGTCCCTTTTGGCCTGCAAAGTTTCTTTTGAGGAATCAGCTGACAGTCTTATTGAAGCTCCCTTGTAAGTACCTAGTTGTCTTTCTCTTGCAGCTTTTAGGATTCTCTCTCTCTTTTGTTAATCTTTGCCATTTTAATTATGATGTGTCTTGGTGTCAGCCTCTTTGGGTTCGTCTTATTTGGGACTCTCTGCACTTCCTAGGCTTTAATGGCAGTTTCCTTCACCAGGTTAGGGAAGTTTTCTGTCACTGTTTCTTCAAATAGGTTTTCAATTCCTTGCTCTTTTGGTACCCTGTGATACGAATGTTGTTACGCTTGATGTCATCCTAGAAGGGTAACTGTTCTCAGTATCTAAGGGTAAACTGTCCTCAGTATTTTGGATTCCTTTTTTCTTTTTGCTTTTCTGATTCCCTGTTTTCTGCTACCTTGTGTTCCAAATAGCTCATTCAATCCTCTGCTTCATTTAATCTTCTAGAGATTGCTTCTAGTGCATTCTTCATTTTGGTTATTCTTTATTTCTGACTTGTTCCTTTTTTCTCTTTTTGGTTTCTATGTTTACTTTTATGCTTGCTATCTTTTTGTTAATGTTCTCACTAAGTTGCTTGAGCATCCTTATACTTATTATTTTGAATACTGTATCTGGTACGTTGCTTACCTCTGTTTCATTTAGTTCTTTTTCTGAAGTTTTCTCCTGTTCTTTCATTTGGGACATATTTCTTTGTTTATTCACTTTAGGCTACTTCTCTGTGTGTTTTTTCTATGTATTAGGTAGATCTTCTATGTCTCCCAGTCTTGGCCAAGTGGCCTTATGTAACAGGTGCCCTGTGGGACCCAGTGGCGCAGTCTGATCACCTGTGCCAGGTGCTCCAGGATTGTCCCTTGTGTGATTTGCGTGTGCCCTCCTGTTGTAATTGAGCCTTAATTGCTGTTCTCACATCAGTGGGTAGTATTGACCCTCAGGCTCACGAGCTGTGGGGTTTGACCACATTCACACTTTATAGGCTGTTGTGCGAGGGGCTTACCCCACAGAGCAGGATTCTCCACAGCAGGCTCTGGCACCTGCTAAGACCACCCTTTGGGTGTGCCACTTGTGAGCTAATTGGGTGATGCTCTGCTGTGGTCTGAAGCCAGCTTCCTGATATGTTGGTCCTGGGGCCTCTTGGAAGGAGCTCTGGTACAGGCCCATGTCAACCACTGTTTGTGACTGGCCTGGGACTGTAAAGCAATCCTCAGTTGGTTGCTGCCTGTGCTGGGCCTGGAGGTGCATGGGAGAGGCCACGGTGTGAAGTGAGGATGGCTACCACCAGTACCATGCCTGGGGTAGCTCTTCAAAAAGCCCAGGGCACCCTAGGCCTGCCACTGCCTTTCAGCTGTCCATAAAGCTCAGCTGCTGAAAGATGCTCCAGCAGTATGGGAGTTGGATAAGGCAAGTTCTCAGGGAGTCACCAGGGTTGAGAGAGCCAAGTTCACCAGGCCCATGCAGATTCAGATTTGGTCATGTAAGAGAAGGGCTCAACATAGGAAAGATGGTGTCCACCTGTAGGGTACATGGGAGGATGTTTCTACATAGGGAAAATAATACAGTCATTATGGAAGACAGTATGGCAGTTCCTCAAATATTTTTAAATAGAATTACCATATGATCCAGCAATTCTACTTCTGAGTATATAACCAAAAGAATTGATGGTAGATCCCTAATGAGATATTTGTACACCCATATTCATAGCAGCATTATTCGCAAAATTTAAAATGTGGAAGCAACCCATGTTTCTATCGATGAATGAATAAACAAAATGTAATATATATACATGGAATATATATATATATATATATATATATATATATATATATATATATATAAAACATTTTGTTTATCTATAATATATAATGGAATATTATTCAGCCTTAAAAAAGGAAGAAATTCTGACATATGGTACAATATGTATGAACCTTGAGTACTTTATGCTAAGTGAAATAAGCCAGTTATACACACACACACACACACACACACACACACACACACACAAAATACTGTATGATTCCACTTATCTGGTATTTAGAGCAGTCACATTCACAGAGGCAGAGCATATAATGATGGCTGCCAGGGGCTGGAGGGAGGGAGAAATGGAGACTTGTTGTGTAATGGGCATAGTTTCAGTTTTGCAAAATGAAAAGAGTTCCAGAGATGGATGGTAGTGATGGTGGCACAAAAATGTGACTGTGCTTAACACTACTGAGCTGTATACTTAAAAATAGTTAATATGGTAAATTTTATGTGACTTTTACCACAGTTTTTAAAATTGAAGTAAAAGCTCTAGTAAGTATGTCTCCAACAGATGAAATAGATACATTACCTGACTTTTTTGATGAATTAAGAGGAGATTTAAAATTTTGAGGGATAAATTGAGGATAATAGATAAGTACAGAGAAAACAAAGCAAATACAAAACAAGGCAATTATTAATTCCAGCAAAATAAATTTTAAAATCTGTGCAAATAAGGAAAATAATCACATGACTAAACTAGGCCCACCTCTAACATTAAGGGGAAAGGTAGGGGAGATAGGGTGAGATAAATGAAGGCCCATATATCATAAGACTATACATTTTAAAAATATAAATTAAACTAAAAAAGTATTAAATAAAATATATCTGTCATCTACCTAGGTAGATTACCTGGAAGACCAGGATTGAATTCAAAATCCTCATACACCTCAGAGTTCCACGCAGAACTTGGCATGGAAGGAAAGCCAGCAACTGGCCCAGACTGAGAGCCTACCCCCTTCCCTTTCAGCCTCAAGGTCTATCCCATATACTGAGGAGCTTTGTGGCCATGTGTCAGGACACCCACCCACATGCTCTGACCACTCTTTCACAAACACTTGCCTCATGAGTACGCACTCAGGTGGTATCATCCACCTTCAGTAGGACACACAAGGATGGGGTCTGCATGGAACTTGGGAGCAGCTTTATGGTGATTTGGGCAGGGAATTCTGAGTTCTCTGGATACAGAGTAAGATCTGAAAATGGAGCCTCCCTGAACCTGTGAATTCCCCTTCCATGAAGAAGAGCCAGAACAAAACCTTCTATAGTGAGTCTTGCAAGACAAGGACCCCTTTGCAAGTTTCTAAGAGTAGTACTTATGGGGCTCAGCTAAAAATAGCATTTATATAATCATGGTAACACAAATAATAAATATTAATATAAAAATGTTAACATACAAAATTTTCAATAGGATGAGGAGAATATAAAGCATGCAATGCAGTACTTAGTATAAAAACAAGTAGGAAGGAATGAAAGAAAGATAAAGCCTAATATTTTATAGTGGGAAGTTAATAAACAATGCCTACAAGGGAAAAACCTAGAAGTTGCAGTACTATCATTTTACTTAGAGATATGAAAGAAAATGAAAAAAGAAATAGCTAAAACCATTGAGCTCTAGGAAATGGAAAATGAAGGCAAGCAGAGTTGTAGGGAGTGTTATTCTTTGTTGTAAACATTATGAAACTGACAACTAGGCACATATTAACTTTAATACAAAAAAATAAAAAACAGTATAGTAAAAAAGAATAATTTTTCAAATGTATTAAACCAATTCCACCTCAATATGAGTTCCGGGGAGCTTTTCATTAACCTGGTTCTTTCAGAATAGCAACATTGTAAGAGGCAGAAGTTTAGGGGAGAATGTTAATGCTTAACATGTAAGAGGAATATTGGTGATAGAAAAATTTTTAGATTAACATCCTTTTAGGTTTTTGAGGGCACTACATGTTTGAATTAATTTATTCAACTGGCATTTATTGAACATCTATGAGAAGTCATTGTGCTAAAAGCTGGGAATACAGAAATGTGACAAAAATGTTAAAAAGACATTTTCTGTCCTTATAGTGCTTAATGTCTGTAGCAGCAAGGGGCTACGTTTAAGTGGCCACAGAATTTGTGTGTCGAATACGCATTCACCATGTACACTGAGACGGAGTTGAGGCAGCAAAACACTATTTATTAAGTGAGGCAGTAAGTAAGATAGACAGAATAAAGCAAAGTAAGACAAAGAGCAGCAGCGAGTTCTCACCACCCAAAGAGTGTTTCCAAGGCGCTGGGGAACCAAGACAGCGTCTTGGCTTCAGGTGTGAACTGCGAGCGTCCCCATCGGAGAGTTCTGACGAGGGTTCCCCCAGGAAACTAATTATATAGGGTTTTTTCCAATAGATTACTAGTCTGGAAAGAATGTTAGGCCATAGCAATTACAATCAGCAAGCATGGGGACAATGAATCACAAGTTTCAGGGTAATTATCTAGGGTAGAAGGCAGGGGACATAATTTCGGCAGTTTCACAATATACACGAGGTTACTATGGCCACAGGGCAACCTATGTGATCCGATTCGTGTGTTCCACTGGCGGGTCAGCTATTGTTCAACCAGGAAGGCTGGCAAGGCCTTCCTGAGTTTAATCCTGCTGACAGAGGAGTCAATGTCCAGTCCCGGTAACATTATTGAATCAAATATTCATTCAATGAATATAAAATATCAACTGTAGTACATGCCTGTGAAGCAAAGTTCTTTGTGCTAAGAGTGTGTAGAACAGGTAAACCTGATTCAGTGAGGAGAGTGGGAAAGTATTCCCCAGAAATAACACTAAGCAAAGATCTTAGTGATGAGTCAGAGTGTTCACTAGACAAATCCTGTGGGGAAGGGAAGAGTATTCTGGGAGGAGGAAACAGCATTTCCAATAGCATCTTTGTTGTTTCCGGTTTGGATTTGTTTGTTTAGGAGCTTTGTCTTGCATTTTATTGACAAACTTCCATACTTTACTGTGGACCTTTCTGGGTTGTTACATTTCCAAATCATGGAAAGAAACGGGTATATTAAAGAGAACTGAAGGGAGCTATTATAGGTGGGTTGCAAAGTGAGATTCTGACTGTATAGGTTGATGAGGTCTTTTATATAGTGACCAAAATTTCTGTGTTGTTGTTTTTTTCTCTCTGAGAAGACAAACAGGAAGGATTTTCAGAGTCTTTGGGGTAGTTCAGGTGCTCCAAGGACAGACACTACATTGGGATTAAACATACAAGGATTTTATTAAAGGAAACTCCTATGAGAGGAAGTGGGGTGGGAGGGAGGCTAGGAGAGTAGTCAGACTACAGTTAAATCTGATCCCTATATTTGTCCTCATAGCTGAGATGTGTCTCTTGTAGGCAACATGTGGTTGGGTTTAGTTTTTTGATCCAGTCTGCTACTCTGTTCCTTTTTAATGGTGAGTTCAGTCTATTTACATTTAGGGTGATTATTGATACAAGTATTAGAGGATTTCGTATCATTCTCTTATTTTATGGTAGTTCAGAGTTTCCATTGTTTCTTTGCCTTTTTGTTGCTGTGTGTTATTTCAGTGTGGTGGTAGTCTATGATTTTTCCCTCTGTTTTTTCATTTTTTATGTTATATATTTCAGTTCTGGATTTTTTTTTTTTTTTTTTTGAGAGGTTACCATTAAGTTTACGTAAAAGAAAGTTTCATAGTTACAGTATTCCTTTTTCTTCAGCATCCTTTCTTTCTCCATTCCCTTTTGCTGGTTCAGACCTTTACTCCCTCTCCTTTTATGTTTTTGTTGTCAAAAGTTATCCCTACTTATGCTGTGATTTGATTTCTGCATTGCAGTAGCAAGTTGTCTTTTTCTTTTATTTATTTTTTTTAACTGACTCTGGGTGATGAACACACAATGTAATATATAGATGATGCATTACAGAATTGTACATTTGAAACCCATGTAATTTTCCTAACCATTGTCACCCCAATAAATTTTAATTAAAAAGAAAGGACAACTCAGCTCTGCTGTTGTAATGTGAAAGCAGCCACAGACAACAGACAGTACATAAATGAATGTGTGTGGTTGTGTTTCAATAAAATTTCACTTGCGGATCAGAAAAAAAAAAAATCTGATCCCTAGTTAAGGAGAGAGGAAAGGAAAGTTGGGTGGAAGAGGAATTTGCCTGGGACATGAGACTAAAACAGAGACAGTCCTGGGCACGCCAGGAAGGTTGGTTGTGCCTGACAGAGGTGTTCTAGACTGCCAAGCTGTCTAAGGAAGGTTTGGCAAGGCCATCAGGGAGACTTTGAGCCAAACCATTTAGAAGGGTCCTTTGTCCCCCAGCAAGGGCCTGCCTTAGTATCATCATGCTGCTCTCAGTCACCAGCAAGGAGCAGCTCTGGGAAGCTTGGCCTTGGTGAAAAAGCAGCAATGCAGTTAAAAGTGTAGAAGCTGAGACCCTAGGTCAATACGTGTCCTATAGTTGGAGATCTGTGAGAGGTGCATTCACATGGTCACCATAGTGTTGGAGGAGGTATTGGGGAAGGAGGAGGGGACAGAGTAGGTCTTCATTTTGTAAAGACCACCTAGGCTGAAAAAAGAAAAATTGAATTGGAGCAGGACAACGGTAAATGCAAGTAAACCATGTAGTAGACCAAAGATAAAAACAGAATACAGATTGAGTGTATGCAAAGAAATAAGTGCTTTAAATAATGAAATGAGTACTTTAAATGCTACATAGTATTTTTTATAATCCCTGATTGAAATTTTCACAGTCAGGATTTTCAGTTTACCTGAAAACACAATATCTTTAAAAGGCATTTAACTCCTAAACTCATTAAGAGATTCTCTTGTTAGTTTTATAACAATATTTATTATCCAGTGGGTGTTTAACCATACAGGTTCAAGGATCACAAATGGGTAATAACAATCAGTAAGCAAAAGAAACATCTAACCTACCTCAGAAAGTCCAGATTGGCTTTTATTTTATTCCAGTCTTTTTTTGTTTTTTTGGTTTTTGGTTTTTAGAATGGGAATAGTTGTGCTGTTTTATAGGGGTGTGTTTGCTTACTTGTTTTCATTTCAGGGCTTAAGGAAGAATTTTCTGGTAAAGTTCTCAAAGATGTATGATGCCATGAGATTGAGCTACTTTTACAGCCTGTTAATTTTTTTCATCATCTGTGACATGTCATATCTATAAGAACCACCACTTTATGTTTTGTAATACAAACCAGCTAGATGATATCCATCTCTTTTTTTGTTTATTTTCTCAGAATCAGTTACTTTTCTGGAGAAGGGAAGATATTTCACTATTTAGAAATGGGTTTTTTTTGACAGCTGTAAAACACAGACTTCAGTCTCCTGCCCCATAAACTTTCGTACAATGTCTTTTTTCCATTTACCTTAAGTTGCAAGTTCAAACACAGACTTAATTTATATAGCTATCTGCTCTATTCTAAAGAACTCTAAATATCCAAGATGATCTGAGTTCTTTTTTTACAAGAGAAATGAATAAAACTGACACATAATAAACATTTCTGACAAAAATGCTACTGTGCTCACTATATTTTTCATGACCTTTTCTATGTTCTTTTAATTTAAAAATTCATTGCATCCTTTCTCACACCAAATTCAGCTTTTCAGACTTAAATTCTGTAGTTATACTTAGCGTATTGTCCCCGATAGCTTCTCAATGTATATTTTTGTTAACATCCCTGAAAAATTAATCCACTATTTCTTCACTAAAGATCAGTGATGATGGTAGAATCCCTTATACTCTCAATATTTCAGTAAGACTCTCTATTCCTACCTAATTAACTTGCAGACTGCCTTTTGTCACCCAAGTGTCTTATGCCTCACCTATTAAATTTAAAACAAAGAAGTATTTGACCTCCACTCATGCATGAAAATATCAGAACTTATCATTTCTGACTGACCTTCAACTTTATTCCAAAATTATCATTCAGCAATAGAAACAAAGTAATTAGAAAGTAAGTATTTTTTATTTTTTAAATTTATTGAGGTGAAATTGGTTAGTAAAATTATATCAATTTCAAGTGTACATTTCTATAATACATCATCTATATATTGCATTGTGTGCTCACCACCCAGAATCAGTTCTGCTTCCATCATCATGTGTTTGATACCCTTTTCCCTCTTCTACCACCCCTCTCCCCCTTACCTTCTGGTTTAGTGAACTGTTTAGTGAACTGTTGTCTGTGTCTATGAGATTTTGTTTCTTTTTTTGTCTTGTTCCCTTGTTGCTTTCAGTTTATATCCCATATATAAGTGAAGTTATATGGTTCTTGACTTTTTCTGTCTGACTTATTTTGCTTAGCAAGATAATCTCAAGATCCATCCATGTTGTCGCAAATGGCAGTATTTCAGCTTTTCTGATGGCCGAGTAGTATTCCATTGTATATGTGTGTGTGTGTGTGTGTGTGTGTGTGTGTGTGTGTGTGTATATATATATATATATATATATATATATATATATATATATCATATCTTCTGTATCCAGTCATCTATTGAAGGACACTTTCGCTATTTCCATGTCTTGGCCACTGTAAATAATGTTGCAGTGAACATCAGAGTATATGTATCTTTACAGATAAATATTTTCAGAATTTTTGGGGTAGATACCCAGGAGAGAGATTGCTGCATCATTTGGTAATCTTATTCTTAATTTTTTGAGGAACCTCCATACTGTTTTCCATAGTGGCTGTACCAATTTACATTCCCACCAACAGTGGGTTCCTTTTTCTCTACGGCCTCTCCAACACTTACTATTGTTTGTCTTGTTGATGATAGCCAACCTAACCGGTCTGAGGTGATAATTCATTGTGGTTTTCATTTTCATTTCCCTTATAGCTAATGAGGTTGAGCATTTTTTCATATACATGTTGGCCATTTGTATGTCTTCTTGGGAGAAGTGTCTGTTCAGGTCCTCTGCCGATTTTGTAATTGGATTTTTGTGTTTGTTTTGTTTTCTTTTTGAGTTATAAGAGTTCCTTAGTTCTTTATAACTGAATATCAGGTCTGCTATATGTTCTCATAAGGCAAAGAAAAAAATGTCTATAAAGCATAGAACCACTTTCAGGTAGCTAAAACCATAACATTCATTCTTTCAAGGAGAATCACATTAGTAGTGAAAAACATTGTTCATATCTGCTACAAAGGCATTTAAATTATTCTCTCAGTTTGGTACCCTGGTTCTCAAATTATCTTCCAAAAACTGAAGCAATTCTTCTCTGTATCTATTCACATGACATAAAATGAACTGGTGACCAGTATAGACAATCTCAGTGGAATAAGCTACAGGAAATTTTCATAATTTCCAAATTATCTGCCCTAATAAGCACTTAAGTTTTGGTCCACACATAATGTAGACATTTAACCTAGTTGCTCTCCTTATTTTCTATGTTTTCCATTTCTTTATAAATGCCTTCTCATGACTAATCATTATCTCTTCCCTCCTGTGTATACTTTGTATGATTACTAAATCAGAACAGTAGAGCATAGCTCCTAATAGTTCTTTGGTTTTTTGATATTGTTCTTTTTTCCTTAACTAAGATATGAGCTTTTTGAAAGCATAGTACTTGCCTTTAAATTCTTTTCTAATACTCCAGTCATTAACCAAAACAAGACTTTTTGCACAAGCTACACTTGCTTTCATTACAGAATTAATCAGCCCCTACTAATAGATAGGTTAAAGAGCTCTACTTGTGTTAGATATCTTGTAAGTAAGCAAGAGAAATCTCAAACTGGAGTAAACAAAAGTCTGTTTATTATTCATTTAAATGAATAATAAAGTCACTAAGTAGTGACTTCAGGTATGGCTTTATTCACAAGTCAGAGATCACTTATTTTCTTTGTATCCTCTGAATTGAAACTATTCTTGGGCTTCCTGCAGTGTTTTCTACAACTTCAGTTTCCCATAACTATCATACAATCCAGCGCCAGAGGAAGTACTTGACAAAAGCACTAATAAATTGAGTCTTCTTGGTTGAAATTGATCAGGTTGGTGGTGTTGACTGGCTTAGCTTGGGTAAGGGCTCCAGCTCTGGAGCCCAGGGGTAGAGGCAACTCCATCCCAAAGCTTGTAGGCCAAGAGAGAAGGCAGAGTGGCCTCCAGACAAAATTGTGGTAGGAGGGATACGGACAAGGTAGAACAAAACCAATCCATAGCCTTTTGTAGTACTGCATCCACTTTTCACTTTCAGGTGATTCGTTATTATCTTTCCTAGTGATAAATTTGGTCAAAATAGGAATCCTCTGTGGGATCTGTGTTATACTACCATGATGTTTCCTAACGGCAAATACATTCTGGAGAGCTATCAAACTAAATTCTTGTTTGTTCTTCCAGAAACAATTTCCAAATTTGTATAAAATAAAAATAAAAATATAATAGACTTCCACTGTCCTTTAGTGTGCTCTTCTAAAGCTCTCAATATAACAAACTCATGCAATTGTTTTTCATTATCTGTTTTTTGATGTATGAACAACAGCAACACCATAGAAAAATACCTTCCATTAATTTATGAAGCCTAACTTTTTTGTATTAGTTTTCTCCAATTCTTAATGGGGGTTCTAAAATATTTCCTTGAGTTAACAGTTCTTGACTAACGATTTTAGTTATTTTTATCCTTTTAAGCATGCCACTAAAAGCTCTCCATGGCAAAGGGAAATATGTTAAAAGTCTGTAGTTAATGTCTTCCCTGTGCTTAGGTGCCTTTTTTAAGAGGTCCATTCCTTTTAGCACTTTCAAGCCAGGTAACTGTATTCACCAGTGTCACTGCATTTTTCTCTTTCGTAAACACTTGAGAAACATGTGAAATGTCATTCTATCATTTCCTCTCCTCTTCCTTCCTTTTAAATATTTTGATAGAAAAATTTTTTTTTCCAAAAATATATTTGGTCTTATTCATTCATTAAAACTGTATCTTTGCATACTCTGGAATATTATTAAGCAACACCACAGTTTTTTGTAGTTTAGTTTTTGTTTGTGTTTTTGGCCTCTTGTCAGTTTCTTCCCACATTTACTCATTTTCATAAAATTGACCTTTATTCATCCAAACTTCTGTCAGATTTATACTAGTTCTGCCTTCTTTCCCTTAAGGCATGTTAGTATTTTCTTAAAGATGTGTTCTCCAAACAACTCTTTGAAGGAGTAGGATACTGCTTAAAGCTAAAACCACCATTTTTAGATTATTTTTGTTTTTTTATTCACATATCAAAAATGCAAACTAAAAGAAGAGTCATAAAATATTCTTAAATTTATTAATATTTCATATTTACATATATAAATACTGTGAGTTCCAAAATAGCAGTTTAAAGTACTGGGCATTTTTGTCTATTGATTTTAATTAAATTTACTCTAGGTTGTCTGGATTTCAAGTAAGAGAGAAAGGAGAAATAGATGAAAAAAATCACGAGCTAGCTTTTTAATCCCAGCTCTTGTGGAAAAACTAATAAGCCACCTCCACAGTGAATTTCTAGTGAATCATTAACCAGGGATTTGTTGCCTTGGTTACTGAGCCAGGTAGAAATTCCAGTAAAAAAGCAATGTGACCTATGAGCTCAGGAAACTGAAGAAGGGAAATTTCTGCATGATGATATTTGCAGTTTCTAAAGGAAGAAATGAGAACAGTAGAGAAAAAAAAATGTATGTTAAAATGAAAGTTAAAAAATAATACCTTGATTTTTTACTCAGTGTCAAGACGTTTACACACACACACACACACACACACACACACACACAATCTTAATAATAGCACCTCAGTGTTTGAGATTTTACAAAATATAGACCATTTCCCATATATGAGACATCTTCCATCCTAGAAAACAAAGCTGTTTTTTTTTATCAGTGGTGACTGGCCATTCCATTGGTAGAGAATATTTTGATAAAAACATATGTACAAAACCAGCATTCAGGAAACAGAATAATTGTTTTTCCAAGCAAGTTATTTCTGTGGCTTTTTCATTGAGTTATTGGTCTATGGTTCTTTACATTATACTCTATCAAAATAAAAATCACATAAATATTGGTACCAAACCTAGAACCAAAGGCAAAAACAAAAGGCAGAATTTGAAGACATGACTTTAATTATTACCCTTATCTTTATACTAAACTCAGCATCACACTGAAGACATTGATGGTTTACTAAATAATATCCAGCGGTGGCAGAGAATAAAGTATCTGCAATGGTTCAATTTGTTCTGTTTCGCTGGAGAACCATGAATACCACACTATCCAAGCCATATTTTTCACTCTTTTGGAACAATTGTCCAACACAATCCAGTTTATGTTAAAACCAAGACTCAATGATAGAGAGTTAAAGGCCTGACAATTCACAGCTTCCCATAAGAATAGAGCATCTAATAAAAAACAATAAGACAATATCAGGCACATTCAGGGTGGTAAAGCAAAAAATCATACGATCATATCAATATATGAAAAAAAGAATTCATTAAGATACAATGTCCATTTGTGATTAACACATTTAATAAAATGGGTATAGAAGGAAAGCACCTCAACATAATAAAGGCCATACACAAAAAACAGTCATCAATACTTAGTGGTGAAAAACGGAAAGATTTTCCTCTAAGATCGGGAACAAGACAAGAATGCCTCCTCTCACCACTGTTATTCAACACAGTATTGGAAGTCCTAGCCAGAGCAATTAGGCCAGAGACAGAAATAAAAGGCATCCAAATTGGGAATGAAAAAGTCAAATTGTCACTTTTTGCAGATGACATGATTCTTTATATAGAAAACCCTAAAGACTCCACCAAAAAACTATTAGAAACAATAAACAAGCACAGTAAAGTTGCAGGATACAAAATCAATGTACAAAAATCTACTGCATTTTTTTATACTACCAATGAAATTTCAGAAAAAGAAATGAAAAAGCAATTGCTTTCGTAATTGCAAAAAAGAATAAAATACCTAGGAATAAACTTAACAAAGGATGTGAAGGACCTCTGCACTGAAAACTATAAGACATTATTAAAACAAGACACAAAGAAATGGAAAGATATTCCATGTTCATGAATTGGAAGAATCAACAAAGCTAAAACGGTCATATTACCCAAAGCAATATACAGATTGAATGCAGTCCTCATCAAAATCCCACTGACATTTTTTAAAGAAATAGAACACACACAAAAAATCATCAGAGTTGTATGGAATAACAGAAGAACCTGAATATCCAAAGTAGTCCTGAGAAAAAAGAAAAGGGCCAAAGGCATCACGCTCCCTGACTTCAATTTATTTGACAAATTGACAGTAATCAAACAGCATGGTATTGGCAGAAAAACAGACACACACACACACACACACACACACACACACACACACACACACACACCAGTGGAACAGAATTAAGAACCCAGAAATAAACTTACATGTATATGGGCAAATTATTTTTTACAAAGGAGCCAAAAACATACAATGGAGAAAAGAAATCCTCTTCAATAAATATTGCTGGGAAAATTGGAAAGCCACATGCAAAAGAATGAAACTAGACTGCTATCTGTCACCATATACCAAAATTAACTCAAAATGGATCAAAGACCCAAATATAAGACCTGAAACAATAAATTGCATAGCCGAAGATAAGTACTAAACTTATGGACCTGGTCTTAGAGAGGTTTTTCTGAATTTGACCACAAAGTGCAAGGGAAGTAAAAGTAAAAACAAATGAATGGGACTATATCTAACTAAAAATCTTCTGCACAGCAAAAGAAACCATCAACAAAACAAAGAGACAACCAACCGAATGGGAGAAGATATTTCCAAACAGCACCTCCAAATACAGGCTAATATCCAAAACATATAAAGAACTCATATAACTCAACAACGAAAAAGCAAATAATCCAATTTAAAAATGAGCAGAGGTTACAGAATTGTACACCTGAAATCTATGTAATTTTACTAACAATTGTCACCCCAATAAATTTAATAAAAAAAAAAAAAAATGAGCAGAGGACCTGAACAGACACTTCTCCCAAGAAGAAATACAAATAGCTAACAGATATATGAAAAGTTGCTCAACTTCACTAGCTATTAGTGAAATGCAAATCATAACCACAATGAGATACCACCTCACTGTGGGGAGCCATGGTTACAGGTGACTCTCAGCTTTACAGAATGGCTCGGTCTATGCTACCTGTTTCCTCCCCCTGAGGCAATTGTCTCTGCCTGCACCTGGGGGGAGCTTGAGCTTGTAAGCTGCTGAGGAATGTAGTGGGAACGGCCAGTTCCCGGACACAGAAGGCTGATGCCTATCAGGGCAATTGATAAGATAATTACTTGTGAGAGTTTCAGTGAATTTTGTATCCTCTATGTGAAAGTTAAAGAATTTACATTTGTTATGTTAATACATACTTGCACTTACTCAAACTGCTTATATGGGTGCAGTAAAATAAACTCAGGTGACTTCAGCATCACTGGAGCCCGCGATCGCCATCATCATATGTGAGAGTGTCTTTTATTCATTCCCACTCCCCCATTCGGGAACCGATCGACTTGTGGCGGCTGGCCCGTCACACCTCACACCTGTTAAAAAGGCTATGATCAGCAAGACAAATAATAACAAATGTTGCAGAGGTTGTGGAAAAAAAGGAACCCTCATACACTGCTGATGGGAATGTAAATTGGTTTAGCCACTATGGATATGGACAACAGTAGGTAGGTTTCTCAAAAAATTAATAGTATTATCATATGATCCAGAAACCCGTCTTCTGGATATCTACCAAAAAAATCTGAAAACATTTATCTGTAAAGATATTTGTACCCCTATGTTCATTGCAGCATTATTCACAGTGGCCAAGACATGGAAACAACTGGAGTGTCCTTCAATAGATGATTGGACAAAGAAGATGTGGAACATATGCACAATGGAATATTACTTGGCTATCAGAAGAGATGAAATACTGCCATTTGCAACAACATGGATGGATCTTGAGATTATCTTGCTAAGCAAAATAAGTCAGACAGAAAAAGTCTAGAACAATTTGACTTCACTCATATGTGGGATATAAAACTGAAAGCAACAAATGAATAAGCCAAAAAAAAAAAAAACAAGAACTCATAGACACAGACAACAATTTAGTGGTTACCAGTAAGGAAGGGGGGAGGGGAGAGGTAAGAGAAGGTAAAGGGTATCAAATATATGGTGACAGAAGGAGAATTGACTTTGAGTGGGGAACACACAATGCAATATATAGATGACATATTATTGAATCATACACTTGAACCCTATACAATTTTATTAACCAATGTCACCCCAATAAATTTAATTTAAAAAGAAAAAAAATAAGAACCTTAAATTCTGCCAACAGTTAGTGATAAACAGGCAGCATGATGTAACCAATAGTACAGGGGCTGTGGCAGCAGTTGGTCTGGGTGTTTTTCCTAGCTCTACCATTTACTGACTGGGTGGCCTTGAAAGTGAAACTGACTGAACCTTGGTTCCTCAGGTATACAATGGGAATAATCATTTGTACTCCAGAAGACTGATTGTTATCGAAATTCGGTGAGCTAATGCATGTAAAACTTCTCCCTCGATAAAAATTGGTATCTTTCTTTCCTCTTATTTCGCATCTGGACTTTATTTCCATTTTTTTATTTACAAAAGTAGATTTCCTTAAATGCTTAACTTGATATTCTAAAATTTAGAACCTTTCCATACACCTTCTTCAAGTGCTATTTTTTCTTTAAGTTTAATGTTACTGTTAGCTTTCTTGGTCTGGTACCCTCCTTTAATATACGTAATCAAATACTTTGAAGCAAAGCTGGAAATACTAAAAGTTAAAAAGATAGACTTAAATGTCAGATTAGGAGTGTAAATTCCTCTAACATGCACATTGTCTAAAGTGTGCTCAAACTTGAATATAGTCACACAGAGCTCACACCAGGTCTTCCTGCCCCAGACATCAAGTGTCCATGATCAAGATATATTCTCAATCATAAATGACCCTGGGTTTACAATCTTTCGACCATCCTCTTATCTGTAATTGTAGGATTTCTTTCACTAATTTTGAAAATACTTAAAGTACTCTGCTCTAGTTTAGAGCTGGAGTCAGTAAAATGAGATGAATGTTTGGCATCTCTGGATTATTGCAAACTCAACAGAAGGTGCTGAGATTTACTTTATTCCCGATCTGGCTTTATTTGGGCTTATTTAAGCTTTTTTTTTATGAACATAATAGGTTTTCTGCCTTTATTCCCTGTCAAAGCTTTTAGATGCTTATTACTTGATATTTATTTATCCTTTACCTTTTAGAGACAGCCAGATCTTAAGATGTTTAAATATATTGCACAAATTTTGAATTTTTTAGGCTTCATTTTCATCTTAGTGTTGGCAACAACAAAATGGAAAAAAAAAAAAAAAAAAAAAAAAAAAAGCCACTGGGGCTTTGAATTATCTGCTTAGTAAAACTTTTTTTCTTTCTTTCTCCGTGATTTAAATTGCACATTATATTTTACATAAATGAGATGATTTTTAAATATTTACCAATACGATTAAAGACTGAGTTAATAATAATATTTGAAGGTATCCACTTTACAGTGAACATTTTTATTCTCTGATTTCCTATATTTTCATGTAGAAGTTTATTATATGAAAATGGACCTTGGGCCTATTCTATGTCAGATACTGAGATAGATATAACAGAAAATGTTCCTGCTTTCAAGGGGTTTACAGTCTCCCAGAAGGGACCAACATGTAAACAAGTCGTTATATTGTCTTGCCCAAATTCCCTGGAAAAACAGCCTGAGTCAGGATGAAACTCTGAAGATTTATTTGGGGCATACAATCCCCAGGAAGGAAGAGTAAGGAAAACTGTAAGTAAAGCTGGAAAGATGGGAAACAATACAAAGTAATGTATTACTGTGCTGACAACTCCTTTACAATAAACCCTGAAAAGACATAGCCGCCCACCGGTAGCCCATTTGTTCAGCTACACGGATGTCTGCATGAAGACATACTGTTTAGAGAAAGAAGTCTATGGGAAGGAAAGAGAGGACACAATGAAAGATAACATCTAAGCCTTACACCTATACTAAGGTGCTAGCTGTCTTTCTCTAACAAGCAATCTCAGCTGCCCTGGGAGCAGTGGGCTTAACATAGGATATGGTTCAGAGGTAGAACCAATAAAACCATTTACTGCTACCCTCAAACATGTCAGAAACTCTAGAATCAGTTTCCAGTGGCAGAAATTAAGTCTCCCTGTTTTATCTTCTATGGCAGGTGATGCTCTCTATTGTGTCTCACTCTTACGAAATTTTTATCCTTTCCCAGATACATTCACTCAGAAGAGAAGATAAGTAAAATCAAATATAAGGGTGGTAACTAGTCTAACTAAGATTTTTGGTTTTATGGTTCTATGATTTAATGTATGCTGTAGCTTTTAGAATTCAGTTTCCGTATAGACTGCTGATGAGACTTTATGAATCCATTTAATCAGCAATTCTCTCATTCTATGGGTATCGAAGTATAAGTAGATTAGCAAAAAAGTTGGATATCAATGTCAATTTTATTCACTGAATACAAATGGTTTCATTCTGAACATCTATCTATGTCTTCTTCATGAAAATAGATGTCTCGACAGATTTTTAAGATCTCAATTTCCATTATTTTCAGCAATTCATACTATATTTATTAGGCATCTATGTGTTTTGTATTGTTCTAGACATTATATGTGGTTCCCCAAAAAAATGAATCCCTCCCTTTATAGAGCTTTCTATTTGGTTAAGGACACAATCTAGAATCAGAATCTCAAGAATGGAAGTTACTATGGAGATTTTTTAAAGCCAACACGTACACCCCAAACAGTTAATAATATGTAAGATAAAATAAACAAAACAAACAACTGTTATAATAGTTCAAGAAGAGAGATATTAGTATGTTTGAGAACTTAAAGAAGATGGATAGAGGAGGTGGTAAATGAGCTGTAACCTGAAGAATTCTTAGACCATACACATGTAAAGCCCAGTTATAGGGAAAGAGTATAAGCAAAAGAACAGGTAAAAATAAGCACAGCAAGTTCTCAGGACAGTGGGGAATGAAAATATGGAGCCCAGGAGAATGGAAGATACTGGTTGGGGAGCAACAGGAAATAAAACTGGTAGGATGGCAGAGGGAAAGATATGAAATCCCAGTATACCATGCCACAGATTTTTAAATACACATTGAATCCTATAGCCCAATTCTCTAGCTAATTTTGTTCAACCTTGCTAACCTTCCAGAAGTTCAAAATAGAATTACTAATGGTCTAGTGTATGGCTAAACCGGAATTAAGTGCCTAAAAACAGGAATAGCCGATATAATTCCAACGAGACAGCATGAGTCACACTGCATCATCTAGAATATGCACTCCAGTATATTTTAAGTATCCCAAAAAAGATGGTTTATGTATTCAAAAACATAGATTTTTAACGAGAGGTTACCACTTTTCTCTCCCCCCCACACACACGTCTTTCAAAATAAAAAAATGCACAATACCATTTTCTACCATACAAAATGTTCCCTCTCTTCTGGCACGTGGAAAATTCCATCCATAAGCCTTTCTTCATATCTCTACAGCTTTTATTAGCAAAGTATCCAAATAAATTTTCTGTAACTGCAACCCAAACTCTTATTATTTTCTTGGAATTTCTATTTTCTTATTAATGTTCTTTTAGTTGCTGGAATCAAGGAGGTGATTTTAATTCTAGAGTTTTGTAGCTGGAACATGATCCTGGCAAATTCTATATACATGGTAAATCTCATGGATAATGCTATGGAAAATCTTTAGTAAAGTATCTGTAGTTTGTGGCAGACCCACAGCCACAGAGAACTTTAGACATAATTACCGCTTTTCAGATATTATTTGGAATTTGGTGACACACTGAGGACACATTCTGCCCCCATTTGAAAAGATATGTTACTGGTTGAGCTTTGGTCAGGCCAGCTATTGTCCTGATGACACACTGACAAATAGAACACTAAATGTGTGTCTGTAGCAAAGCAAGGATTGCCATTTGTGGTGGTAGATAGACTCCTGTGTGCTGATGGCCACTTCTTCAGCCTCCTGCCATCAAAGGCAAGGTGTGCATTAGCTCCCAGCTCTCCAGCCTCACCGTGAACTTTGAGCACAATTCCTTGAGGAACTGAGAAGAGACTGAGGCATTGAGAACCTGAGGAGGTATATGAGAAACATTCATTCACCAGACTCCTTATTCTTACTTCCTTTGCACTGCTTGCTTGTCCATTTGGCAGTAAATCCATGTGAATGGAAATTAAATAAGATCAAAGTTATTCTCGCTATACTTCAAAACTGGACTAGAATATGTGCTCTATCATAACAAAATCTGTTCGGTTTCTTAACATTGTTTGCCATTTTTTGAATGACAATATCATTTTAATTAAATAGTTAATATTTATTTCAGCTGCTATATACTAAGCATTGAGCTAGACAAACTGAGCTATTTAATAAGAAACAAAGAGCCTCTGCCCTCAAGGAACTTGGAGTCTACTGGAGGAGACAGACAAACAAATAAAATGTGTTTTATAGTGGTCTGTGGTGAGTCTGATGGGAACTCAGAGGGGCACCTCACCCAACAAGTTAAGAACAGAGGCCTGAAGGAGGTGGAAAAGAACACCATAGAAGCATCATCTTAAAAGGCTTGTTAAAAGAAGTGACACTTGAACTAAGCTTTAGTATGAATAGTCAGAAAAAAAATTAGATGAAGACATCCCAGAGGGAAAAGCATAAACCAAGGAAAGGAAGAAATAAAGTGTGATGTATGCAAGGACCCAGAAGCAAGGTGCTGCCACTAAAGCATAAAATGTGAGGCAGGGATGGCAGAAGATGAAGTTTTGTATGGGCCATAATAGACTTTGAGCTTTATCCCATAGGTGAGGAATCATTGAAGGTTTTATGTTGATGAATAAATAACATAGTCAGATTTGCGTTACCCACTGGGCAATGAGTCACCTAGAAGAATTAAGTCAGTGTCAGTTTTAGTTAGGTCTTGATAAAGAGAAAAGAAGATATATGGATAAGTTCTCAGTCACATGAGCTTGTGTGTTACCATGGTCTCCCATCCAAAAGAGTTTGTTTTCCTTCGTGTGTGTGTGTGTGTGTGTGTGTGTGTGTGTGTGTGTGTATGTGTGTGTGTGATGAAGAGACATATTAATCTATATCTTTTAGCTTCTGGGAAACCACCTTTATAGGAATATAAAAATGTTTATAAGAATGTTCACAAATACTTTTGTGAGTTACATAGCAAAGATTATAAAGGAAGCTAAAATAATATTATTCTGGGAGCGTATAATTCCAGATGCAATGTATGGAAAGAAGGACTCTAACCAATATCTCTCAGAGAATTGTAAACTGAAATTCTGCTACTGAAACATAATCCAGCCCTGCTAATATAGCATCGTCAAATGTTAGACTGTCCACAATTATCAAGAACATTCAGAGTCCACCTAGTCCAGGTATCTAAATATAACAATCCCTAGAGAAATTCTTTTAGCTGAGGACCATGAGTAGGCCAGAAGTACTCATTGGGAATGACTCAACCCATACGCATAGAGAAGGGAAAAAAAAGCATACAAATATAAATAATAAGTAATGAGGTTTTGAAATTGACTTTCAGGCCTTCTGAATACACTGGAAAGCACACATAACTAGTATGACTAAGAGCCCAAACTCATTTGGTTCAGCTGGGACCATCTTCCTGGGTGCCCCCAATCTGCTGAATATTTCTGTGCTATGCTACTCTAGGATTGATGCTACTTTCTTTCAATAGTAGTCTTGGTATATGATCAGTCTTAGTATATGAAATTATTCAAAGTTCTTCCTTACCTATTGATTTGTACAGAAGCTTTGTTTCATTCTAATATGCTTTGCAAAATGCTTGCAGCCTGCTTTACTCATTAACTTTTGGAATAGCTTTTATCTACCTGCTGGTATAGACAGCTCTAACATGAACTTCATGTGAGAAAGTCTCTGCTCTGATGGCTGCGTTCTCTCTCAGGTGCTGGGGCAAAGAGAAAGGTTTAATCTGTTCCCTTGCCAGGAAAGTTCTACATTGGAAACAGGGATTCAGCTATAAACACTCCTACAGTGCATATGCCCTAGGCACTTCCTACCTTAAGGTAGGAGTTTTCACTCTCCAGGAATAAAAATTCAAAGACAAAGTGCATACTTTATACTTACTACACTCAGTTTTCTCAACTTTCTCTTCAGTGTGGCATATTTCACCTAGTTATAAAAAATTATGGTATTTTAAAAGTATTACTAAGGAATTCAGCTTTTAAAAACCACTCTCTAGCTTTCCCAGGAAAAGAGATATGGTTCAACCCTATACTTAGTCTATATACTCACTCGTGGAACCTTGTACAGTATGCCCCAGTCTCTAAACCCCATCTTACCAGAAGCCAAATCTACCCAGGATGAGCTTACTTCAAATTGATCTCATAAAATATCTGAGCTTGAATTCAATTTTATTCTAAATACTGAGGCTGGAAAGCAAAGTCTTTGCAGTTTATTTATGCTTTCTATGCTGTGATAGACTTCATGATTTTCCAAAGCTGATTTTGGATTCTTGTCTTGAAAAATTCATGGTTGGTTAGTAATTATCTGTATAGTTATATCTGCCATTGCTCACTTCCGCTCTCAACAGAGGAACATATTGGGTTGCTTAATAATGAAGCACATTTTTCCATGTATTTGCCTTTTTTTATCAGAAATTCAGAGGACAAAACTTTATTGCTGCTCTGGTAAAATGCCTAGATAGGACCATTATCTTCACATGGCTTAAGTGACGAGAAGGGAAAGAGTATTTATCTTATGAAGCCCAGAGTCAAGAGGCACTATTTTCTCATCTCCATATGGCATTGAAATCTTCAAGCCTCCAACAAAATTGTGTGGCATTCCTCATACTTCATGAGTTGCAGAAACATCTATATAAGTGTTTCTAAACAATCTACCACCTCAGACTGAGAGATTTTGGCAAGAATGCCAACTGATCTGACTTTAGCATCTATGGCAGCACTCTACTAGTAAACAAACAAAAAAACTAGAGCACTTCTTTTGTGGGATTTTGGCCTTTACTTGCTACAAACTTTCTCTGTGACAATGCCAATTGATCACACTCTGGCTCTCTACTTCCAGTATCTATAATTGGAGATGTTAATAAATCCTGACCTATCATCAGCATAGTGATGCAATGGCAACCAATACATGTAGAAATGCTTAGGAAAAACTAAAAATTGATATTATAGCATCAGCCTTATTGCAAGTAATACAAAATAAGCCGCTAGCTTGTTGAGGAAATGGGTTGAGCCAGTATGATAGATGAGTGCTGGGCCAATACTGGGGAATTACCTCCCTTCTATCCACTGTCTGGCTTTGGTGTTGCCCCAAAGACAGAGACTACTGGAGCTAACCTTTGAAAGGAGAGACACATAACTGCACCTTTACTGGCTATCGCAGAAAATTCCAAGTTGGTCTGAAATAGAGATTAGGTCTTTGTTTTTATTAGCATCTTCCTTGTTAGATCAGAGTCACATAACCCCAGAGATGGAAGAAATTCTAGCAACCATCTATCTCAACTAAGCACCTCATTTTGCAGATGAGGATATCAAGGCTTTCGTAAGTAAAGCAACAGGCCCAAAACTATATGGCTACTTAGTGGCATAGCTAGAAGTAGAGTCCAAGTGCCTGGATTCCTGGTCCAGTTCTACCCCTCTTTCTCCACTGTACCTCATTGCCTATCTCTTCCATGGTTCCTGCATCAGTTTAAAAGAGGTAACAGAAAAGGCAATGAATTCATTTATTCATTCATTTAACAAATATTTACTGAGTGCTTATTATGGGCCAAGCATATTCAAGGCACTAGGAACATATCAGTAAATAAAACAGATAAAATTTACTGCCCTCATGGAGTTTACCTTCGATAGCAAGAGACAGCAAAACAATTGCTAAGGAAAAATAAAGCATGGAAGAAAAGTATGGGGGGAGAAAATAAAACTTCTACATGAGATAACCAGGAAAGGTGACTTTTAAGTAAAGACCTAAAAGAAATGAGAAAATTAGCCATGTAAGTATACAGGGAATGAGCATTTCACACAGAGGGAAGAGCAAGAAGAAAGTTCCAGAGGTAGGAGCTCCTGGTACACATAAGAAAGAGCAAGAAGGCCAGTGTGGCAGGTGTAAGTGAATGACGAGGGAGACAATGAAGTCCAAGAGGTTCAACAGGAGACAATTTTATTGAGAGCTTTGTAGTAGATTACGGTAAGGACACCAACTGAGTCAGATGGGAAGCCATAGAGGAGTAACATTACCAGGTTTTCATTTTAACAGAATCACTGTGGTAATGTGCTTAGGAAGAGAACAAGAATAAGAACAGAAAAGATTTTTGCAATAATCTGGAGGCAAGATGATTGTGGTTTGGGCCAAGGGGGGGTTAGACTCAGGGGTGGTAGAGTGAATAGAATTTGCTAATGAACCAGGTATGAGTAATTAACCACATTGAGAAACAGAAAAATGAGGTTTTTGCCTTGAAAGACTGGAGGAATAGAGTTGCCATTTGATGAGGCAGGAAAGCAGAGAGTAAATATTAGGAACTCCATTCTTGACATAAGTTAGAAGAGCTCAATCAACAGCTGTGTGGAGGGGTCAACTAGATGGTTGGATATATAAGTTTAAAATCCGGACAACAGAGTCTAACTGAAGATACAAATTTAGGAGTTAAGCAAACAGAAGGTATTTAAAGCCACGAGACTGGGTCAGATCAGCTAGGAAAGATGAAGGTAGGTAGAGCAGAGGCTCAATTATTGAGTCCCAGTGTTCTTCAACAATTAAACATCAAGATGATGTGCTAGAAAAAAATAACAGTGAGCTAGAAACCCAACAAAATAATTTAGCTAATCTCTCTGAATCTCTATCTCCACTCTGCATATCCTTTTATATCTAATTTTGTCTTCCCTTTTATTAGCTTAATTTTGCTCAAAAATCATATTATCCAATTTGATTATTTATTTTATTCAATAGTCTTTACTTCAAAGTATTCATGATATTTTCTAAAACTGAACTTCTCTCCCCATAAATTACACTCAAAAGAATATGCCACACGACATCATTTTTAAAGTGTATAGCTTCCCTGAGTGGTTATTTGGAAAAGGAAATGATCATTTGTATACATAGCTTCCATGTGTGTGTGTATATGTGTGTGTATACTCGTATACACAGTTAATATTTATTCAGTGCTTACTAGGTGCTAATCATTCTGTTAAGCATGTTGTATTTATACATTATCACAATATCCTCCCAATAATCTCATGGGTTAAATACTATTATTATTCACATTTTGGGGATAAGGAAAATGTGGTTTCAGATGTTAAAAAACTTCCCAAACTTGTCATCTAGACTGGTTAACAGGAACTAAACCTAGGCAGTTTGACTCCAGAGCATCTATTCTTTAAATTTTTGCCTAGAATTTGCAAACTGGCCGTCAATCCAGGACATGGATTTCAGCAATAGAGCTGTTTTGTTTGGGCGGCATGATGTTTCCAAAAAAAGAAATGTACTCTGAATGCCTTTCGGAGTTAAGCATGTCCATCACATCACAGTCCTTACATCTTCATCCTTCTCCCTGCATCATGTAATTTACCTGCTATACTACGTTCACTTGAGTTGTTGAAACTTGCTCTACTATACTTCTTCCTTCAATCTTTAAGAGGCTTGGTGTGACTTAGGATCCAAAACACATATATTATTTCTTCACACATATACCACCACCACCACCACCACCACCACCACCACAACCAACATTGCCATCAGGAAAAATGTAACAAAATAAAAAATGTAACAAAAGGATGTCCTTACTATCCTTAATACTTTTCCCTGTGGTGGTCATTCATAATGCCTAGGGTTCTTGCCTAGATTTACCTCTCCAAGCCTCATTCAAGTCCAATTTCAAAAATGTAGGCTTGTGCCCTGTACAGGTGCTGTAATAGGAGGGACCCATCCTGCAAGAGATGCATCATCTCATCCTTTAATTTTGTCACATCCCTTATCTCTGAACAGTAGCCTATAACATATACATGTATTCTCAGTGCAAATGAAATAAATTATTTTGATTTTGCTTTGGCAGGGCCTCTGCACATCCATTATATATTCAGCACATAAGAATATTTTCTTAAATTACCTGTATCAGGAAGCTAACATATTTCTTTGACTGTTTCTGGATCTTGAGTACTAGGAAGGGCTAAATGGTTGTGTCTCCTTTTTGGATTTGGGGGGCAAATCTGAATTCTGTATGTTACCATTTTCTTATTTCTTTAAAAAAAAAAGTAGGAAGACACTTTAATGAGCTAGATTGAAATCCTGTTTGCTGTTTAAAAAAAAAAAATGATGAAAATGTTATTTATTTGTGAACCTAAACTCTTGGGAATATTATATTAGCAAGGTATTACAACCAGCTTTTCAGAAGCTACTCTGTGTTGTGAGTTCCAACAGAGCAGAGATAAAGACAGGTGCTGAGTGCTAAATTAGGCCAGCTGCGTTACACATCAAATGGGTTGGTGTTTGCACCTGGGGTAGTGAAAGAGCACATAGTTATTAACCTCTTTGGTTTTTTTTTTTTCCTTTTTGGCAAAAGAAGGGTTGGATTTCTCTTCCCCTTATAGAACTATACACAAGAGATTATTTTAGCCTTAAACCTAAAGAGTCACCTACTACATGTTTAATAATACAATTCACTAATTAGAACACCAGGACTCATACTCATTTAGAATGTATTAAATACTTTAAACATACAAAAATAACTAATATGCTCTGCCAAGTTTATACACATTAACAAATATAATTCACAAAGTAATTTGAATAATAAATAGCTATTACTACGAGGTCAGACAATTAAGTTTGCAAATTCATCCTAGAAAAAGTGCAAAATACTGTGTTTCCCCGAAAATAAGACCTAACTGGAAAATAAACCCTAGCAAGATTTTTCAGGATGACATCCCCTGAACATAAGCCCTAATGTGTCTTTTGGAGCAAAAATTAATATAAGACCCGGTCTTATTTTCGGGGAGACATGGTACCTCATTGCTGAATATCACTACAGTCACCTTTGAAGTACTCCCCTTAGGAAGCTATGCACTGACACCAGCACCTAGTCCACCCTTCAAAGGAATTTTGGAATTCTTTTTCTGGAATGGCCATCAAAGCTGTCATCATATTACCCTTGATGTCCTGAATGTCATCAAAATGTCTCCCTTTCAATATTTCCTTTATCTTTGGGTAAATGAAGCAGTCATTGGGAGACAGATCAGCTGAGTAGGGAGGGTGTTCCAATACAATTATTCATTTACTGGCTAAAAACTCCCTCACAGACAGTGCCGTGTGAGCTGGTGCATTGTCGTGATGCAAGAACCATGAATTGTTGGTGAAGAGTTCAAGTCATCTAACTTTTGCACACAGCCTTTTCAGCACTTCCAAATAGTCAATTTGGTTAACTGTTCGGTTGGTACAAATTCATAATGAATAATCCCTCTTATATCCCAAAAAAAGTTAGCAAAATCATTGCAACAACTTCACGAACATAATTGTCAGACCATTTCATACATGAGGAAACTCAGAGAACCAAATGACTGCCCCAAGGTCACACAGCTGCAAGTGATAATGGAGAAGGGATTCCAAATTACATCTTATCATTCCACAGGCCATGTTCTTTCAATGAGTTGGCTGGCTGTACCTGTTTTTTGGCTACCCTGGCATTGGTGATAGACTCATTAGACAGGTGGCCCACTGTCTCACCATTCGCAGTCACCAAACTGCATTAGAAATGGGTTAAGAGTGATGTCAGAAGCACAGCAGCCTGATGAGTCCCCTTGATCTTTCCCCTTGAAGTTTCAACAAATTCAACAAAGAATTCCCTGCACAACACACAAACATGTCTGAGAGATCCGGGCATTGAAACATCTGAAGGTGGGTGAATCAGAGCTAA
Source organism: Rhinolophus sinicus (assembly GCF_057876585.1). Classification (NCBI taxonomy): domain Eukaryota; kingdom Metazoa; phylum Chordata; class Mammalia; order Chiroptera; family Rhinolophidae; genus Rhinolophus; species Rhinolophus sinicus. Next base: position 73,703,238 of record NC_142504.1, on the reverse strand, counting down.
TGGGAAAGGAAAGGGAGAAGAGCAGAGAAGAACTGTGGATGCAGCCCAGAGCTCATTGTGTGTCTTGGGAGAGGGAAGGACTTAGGCTGCAGGTACACGTTCTGTGGCCCTGAGCACTCCTGCCTAAGTGATCAGCATGTAATATGGCAGAACCCAGCAATCAAGGCAGAGACCTCGGGGCATAGACCCAATAGAGAAGTGCGACAGCTGTGTTCTAGTAGCTGTCATTGCCAGAAAGAAAACAAAGCCATAGAACCTGGACACCTCCCTGCACACTTTCAGAGCTCACCTCCCCCTGCCCTCCCAGAACTTGCCTCCTCACTCCCTCCAGAAGCTGGCAGCAGGTCCCAGAAGAAACTGTAGCAGTGAGTGTCAGGTTACAAAGCAAAATATCTACAGCCCTGAAAACTGGAGAGACAGTTCCTGAGCGGCACGTGCACACTGTGGCCAATCCCAGTGACAAGGGTGGAGATACAGAGGCGAGGCAGCTGAGGTCTGGCAATAGCCATTACTGGGAGGAGAAAGAACATAGCCACAAACACATTAGTGACCTGTCGCGTCCAGCACGACAAGAGCAGTGGGAAGCAAGAAAGGCGGCGCGAGGTTAAGAAAGACAGTAGACAAGAGTAGAGTGCAAGCGGGGCCAAGGGACTCAAGTCTCAAGGACTGAGCCCCGAATCGGGCCAACTCATGGCTTTTATTAGTAATCATACAAGGAAGTTTGCTTTTTCCATGGTGCCTGACTGGCTGTTCTTCCCGAAAGCCCCCATCGTGCTCCAACACGTACTGTGCCTTCACACACACGCATAACCCAGGGGATGGAATCACAGTACTGAAACCATCAGATAAGAGAACCTGACCGGTATTATTCCATCGGTTCCCAGCTTTCCGGGACACTCCCACAAGGAAGCTTTACTGATATTATTCCATCACATCTCAGCTTTCCGTGACATTTCCTTGTGATGTAATAGAGAAGGCGCAGGGAACAGACGGTTTGGCAGCTAGAAGGCAACAGTGACCCCTCCCAGCCTACCTGGCCCCCATCTTTCCCGGCTGATCCCAGTAGGAGTTCCTGGGATACCTCAGGTAACACAGCACTGTATCTGGCTGCAGGGGCAGCACTGGGATTTCAGGGGCTCAGAACCCCATTGCCACCACATTCTCCCATGAGGGTGAGGCCATGAGACACAGGTGACCTAGTGACAGAAGAGAGACCTACATCCCCAAGGAATACAAGGCATTTATCACCACCCAGCAAAGATCCAAGAAGCCACAGAAAATAAAAGCCAGAGGCAAGAGAAAATAAAATGCTCCAGTGCCACCTACTGGAAAATCAAAGAAGGACCTCTTCTTATCAACCTGCTGCAGAGTTCACTCCCATACCCCTAGAGAAAGAATCCATCACATTCCATGAACTACCAAGGTAATAGGCATCTCAAAAAGAAAATAAAAAAAAATCTCCAGAAAATAAACTTAAAGACATGGAAATATGTGACTTAAATGACAGAGAATTCAAGATTGCAGTTCTGAAAAAATTCAACCAGATGCAAGAAAACTCAGATAGGCAGTTTAACGAACTCGGACATAAAATCAATGAACAAAATGAACACTGACTACTTTACCAAAGAGACTGGAATTTTTAGAAAAGAACCAAATAGACATTTTGGAGATGGAGAACTCAATAAAAGACACAAAGGATGAAATAGCAAGCTTAGGAAATAGAGATGACCAGATGGAGGAAAGAGCTAGTGACATCAAAGACAGAAATCTGGAAATGACATAGATGGAAGAAGAGACAGACTTGAAAATTAAGAGAAATAAAAGAACTCTACAAGAACTATCTGACTCCATCAGAAAGAACAATATACGGATAAAAGGTATACCAGAAGGAGAAGAAGAGAGAGGACAGAGAGCTTATTCAAACAAATAGTTGATGAGAACTTCCCAAATCTATGGACAGAACTAGATCCTTGAATCCAAAAAAGCAAATAGAACACCCAATTATCTCAATCCAAAAAAGCCTTCTCTAAGGCACATTGTATTAAAACTGTCAAAAATTAATGACAAAGAAAGAATTATTGGGGCAGCCAGTTACCAATAACGGAAAGCCCATTAGATTATCATCAGATTTTTCAGGACTAGAGAGTAGAATCAAATATTCAAACTACTGTAAGAGAGAAATTACCATCCAAGAGTAATATATCCAGCAAAGTTATTCCTTAGATATGGAGGAGTAATAAAGACCTTTCCAGACATAGAGAAGCGAAGGAAGTTTTCACCACAAGGCCTACATTACAGGAAATACTGAAGGGGGTTATTCTACCCTCCAAAAAAAGGAAAAGGATACAAAACTATGAGTAAGAGGACTAACAGACAGACAGAAGCAGAAAATTTCAACTCTTATTCAAAATAAGGCACCATATACTTAAATATAACATACAGGTTAAAGGAGGTAAAAACATAAAAAAGAAAAAGACAACAGCTACTGCAATTTGGAAATGAACTCACAGCATAAATAGGGATAATTTGTGACGACAAAAAAAGGTGGGGAGAGGGTAAAGTTCAGAATTTGCAAAGGGGAATGGAGATAACATGAATGCAGAAGAAAAAGGACTACTATATATATAAGACTTCATTTTAAATAAACTTAATGGCAACTACACACACAAAAAAAGAAAACTCCATAACTGAGACACATAATTTCAAAAAAGAGGAAACAGAGAGAAAAATGATACAATACTACCAAACTAAAGTAACAGACAGAAGTACAAGGGCAATGAAACAAACTACCAGAAAACAAGACAGAAAAGGGCTATAGGAAATTATCAAGCATCAATAATAATCACCCTAAATGTGACTGGCTTGAATTCACCAATAAAAAGATACAAAATAGCAGATTGGATAAAAAAACAAAACCCATTCATGTGCTTTTTTTCCAAGAGACACATCTCAGCTGCAAGGACAAATATAGACTCAAAGAGAAAGAGTGGTAAACAATACTCCAAGCAAATGGCATGCAGAGCAAAGTGGGTGTAGTCGTACTTATATCTAACAAAATAGACTTCAAGATAAAAAAGGTAACAAGAGGCAAAGATGGACATTTCATAATGATAAAAGTGACAATACATCAAGAAGATATAACACTTATCAATATATATGCTTCCAATTAGGGAGCACCAAAATATATAAAGCAACTACTATACTAACAGAATTAAAAAGAGAAACTACAAATACACAATTATAGTGGGGTCCCTAAATACCCCATTCACAGCTATGGATAGATCATCCAAACAGAAAATCAATAAGGAAATATCAGCCTTAAATGACACATTGGACCAAATAGACATAATCGGCATTTAGAGAACCATTCATCCCAGAACAACACATTATACATTTATCTCTAGTGAAAATGGGACACTCTTAAAAATAGACCATATATTGGGACACAAAACTAGCCTCAACAAATTAAAGAAGATTGAAATCATACCAAGAATATTCTCCAACCACAATGCTTTAAAATTGGAGATGAATTGCAAAGAGAAAATAAGAAAAACCACAAATATGTGGAGATTAAACAACATGCTACTAAAGATGACTGGGTAAAAGAAGAAATAAAAGGAATGATCAAAAGATACATAAAAACAAATGAGAATGAAAATACAACATATTAAAACTTTTGAGATACAACAAAAGAGGTAGTAAGAGGAGAAGTTACAATGGATACCACAGAAATACAAAGAATCATACAAAAATACTGTGAAAGACTATATCACCAAATTCAATAATCTCAAAGAAAAACACGGGTTCTTAGAAGTATATAACCTTCCTAGACTGAATCACAAAAAAACTGGAATCCTAGGAAATTGAAACAATCATCAAAACCTTTTAAAAAGCAAAAGTCCAGGACCAGATGGCTTCATTAGTGAATTCTACCGAACACTCAGAGATGATTTAATACCTGTCCTTCTCAAACTCTTCCAAAAAATTGAAGAAGAGACATTACTTCCTAACTCATTTTATGAAGCCAACACTTGCTACGGATAACAGGAAAAAGGAAAATTACACACCAATATCTCTGGTGAATACAGATACAAAAATGATAAACAAAATGCTAGCAAATCAAATACAACAATACATTAAAAAGATTACACGTCATGATCAAGGGAGGTCATTCCAGGGAACAAGGATGGTTCAACATATGTACATCAATCAATGTGATATGTAACATAAAGAAAATAAAGGATAAAAATCATATCATCATATCAATAGATGCAGAAAAATCATTTGACAAGATAAAACATCAATTTATGATTAATACTTAATAAAATGGGTATAGAAAGTACCTCGATATAATAAAGGCCATATAATACAAACCCTCAGCTAATATCATACTTAATGGTGAAAAACTGAAAGTTTTTCCTCTAAGATTAGGAACAAGACAAGGATGCCTCCACTCACCACTGTTATTCAACACAGTATTGGAAGTCCTAGCCAGAGCAGACAAGAGACAGAAATAAAAGGCATCCAAATTGGGAGTGAAAAAGTCAAATTGTTACTTTGCGCAGATGACATGATTCTTTATATAGAAAACCCTAAAGATTCCACCAAAAACTATTAGAAACAATAAACAAATACAGTAAAGTTGCAGGGTATAAAATCAATGTGCAAAAATCCATTGCATTCCTATATACTAACAATGAAATTTCAGAAAAAGAAATGAAAAAAGCAATGCCTTTTGCAATTGCAAAAAAAACAAAAGAATAAAATACCTACCTAGGAATAAACTTAACAAAGGATGTGAAGGACGTCTGCACTGAAAACTATAAGACATTATTAACAGAAATTGAAGAAAACACAAAGAAATGAAAATATAGTCCATGTTCATGAATTGGAAGATTCAACATAGCTAAAATGCTCATATTACCCAAAGCAATATACAGATTGAGTGCAAACCCCATCAAAATCCCACTGGAGTTTTTAAAGAAATAGAACAAAAAAATCATCAGATTTGTATGGACTCACAAAAGACCCCGAATAGCCAAAGCAGTCCTAAGAAAAATGAACAAGAGGTATCACGCTCCCTGACTTCAAATTATATGACAAAGTGACAGTAATCAAACAGCAGAAAACAGACACACACACACACATCAATGGAACAGAATTGAGAACCCAGAAATACAACACATATATATGGGCAAATAATTTTTCACAAAGGAGCCAAAAACTTAACAATGGAGAAAAAAAAGCCTCTTCAATAAATGGTGCTGGGAAAATTGGAAAGCCACATGCAAAGAATTAAACTTGACTGCTATATATCACCATATACCAAAATTAATTCAAAATGGATCAAAAACCTAAATATAACAATAAATTGCATAGAAGAAAACATAGGTACTAAACTTATGGACCTTGGTCTTAGAGAGGATTTTCTGAATTTGACCTCAAAGGGCAAGGGAAGTAAAAGCAAAGACAAATGAATGGGACTATATCAAACTGCATAGCAAAAGAAACCATCAACAAAACAAAGAGGGAACCAATGGAATGGGGAAGATATTTGCAAACAACACCTCCAAATAGTGGTCGATATCCAAAACGTATAAAGAACTCATACAACTCAACAACAAATAAAGCAAACAGTCCAATTTTTAAAATGGGCAGAGAACCTGAAAAGACACTTCTCCCAAGAACATACAAATGACTAGCAGATATATATAAAAAAAAATGCTCAACTTCACTAGCTATTAAGGAAATGCAAATCAAAAACACAATGAGATACCACCTCACACCTGTTAGAATGACTATGATCAACAAGACAAATAATAACAAGTGTTGGAGAGGCTGTGGAGGAAAAATCTCACACACTACGGGAATATGGAGGTCTCTCAAAAAATTAAGACTAGTATTACCATGTGACCCAGCAATCCGTCTTCTGGGTATCTACCAAAAAAATCTGAAATCACTTATCCGTAAAGATATCTGTACTCCTATGTTCATTGCAGCATTATTCACAGTGGCCAAGACATGGAAACAACTGAAGTGTCCTTCAGTAGATGATTGGATAAAGCAGATGTGGTACATACATACAATGGAATGTTTCTCGGCCATCAGAAAAGATGAAATACTGCCATTTGTGACAACATGGATGGATCTTGAGATTATCATGCTAAGCGAAGTAAGTCAGACAGAAAAAGTCTAGAACCATTTGACTTCACTCATATGTGGGGTATAAAACTGAAAGCAGCAAATGAACAAGGCAAAAAAACAAGCAGAACTCATAGACACAGACAATAGTACTTAGTGATTCCCAGAGGGAAAGGGGGATGGGGTGAGGATCAAATACATGGTGACAGAAGGAGAATTGCTTTTGGGTGATGAACACATAACACAACATATAGATGATGTATTATAGAATTGTACATTTGAAACCCATATAATTTTATTAACCAATGTCACCCCAATAAATTTAATAACAAAAATATCTACTGGGTCAAGCTACCAATAGCACCGTTTTAAATATGTATATTTAAACTATCACTTTAAAATGTTTAGCAATAAATTTAGACCACAAACCATAACTATTGTTTAGCATCTCTAAGAAAGAATGCAGTATAAAAGCAGTTTTTATGAACACATTCTAAACTTTTTATATGGTTTCATAAAAATGACCTGTTATAAAATAATAAAATGTTGTTAAAAAAAAAGCGTAGAAACTGATAATTACATCGCAGTTTAACATCTTTCTTCTTTGAAGAGATCCTGAATTTCCGGCATTTTTACAAACACTTTCTGACCAGAAGATGATAGAAATGCTGACGCTCCACTGATGTTGCAATCAGTATAACTAGTTTCTATCTATAATAACATTCATGTTATTAAAATGTTATTAAAATGTTGTTAAGGTCTATGTCAAATATAATTGACCTAAAAAAAATGAAAAGTGCTAGGAGAATGGAAAATACTCTACTTGTTGTCATTTGACAACTTTCCCTTAGTCAGTATAGCAATATAAAAAGCTCCAACAGTTTGTTCCTAAACTGCGAGGCCAGTTTTCCCATGGAACAATAGCTCTGCAGGGGTGTTGCACATAGAGAGGTTTTTGAGATCACATTTCCTTTCCTTTCAGGATCTTCAGTGTGCTAATGACCATGATTCTCCTAGAAAAGGATATAATATAAAGTGTTTTCCAAGTATATCACCACATGACCCACATTGTAGAGTTACTGGATTCATGTATCCTGGATGCTCTTGGGAAGCCACTGTTCTTATGAATCTCTGCAACTTTCTAAATTCTGGAAAATTTGCCCTGGGGACCATCTCTCACAGCTTGAGAACACATTGTTTAAGACAGTGAGAGTAAATTTATAGAGTTCACTCCCAAAATTCAGTGTAGAACAGAAATACAAACAGATTTAGAAACAGCTCAGAACAAATTTATGAATGGCATACTTATCAAAGCTTACCAAGAAACCAGGAATGGTACAGCCTAACATCCCAGGCAGATGTCAGAGATGTCACTAAGCCTGTTTCCCACCTGTTCCTCTGTGCTACTCTCTGAAATAGTGCTCCAGGTTGTGTGCTCCAGGCCGGACCCAGAATGACAGGTCTTGTGTTCTTAACTCAAATTTACTACAAGGTGGCACCCAGCACTGTATTCATTCTTGTTAGCAATAATGAGATGAACTCAAGGCTTAAAATTAATTGTGTTTAAATTTAGAGTTATCTACATTTAGAATGTCTCTCCAAATCTCAATATATTCTTTTAAACCAATACTTATTACTTCCTTATTTTCCTAGAGTGATGAACAAAAATTAGAAAGTAATACTTTATAAGAAATACAAAATTCCCTTCTTATCCAGAAATGAATTCCATAGATGAACTATAATTTACTTATATATACATAATATTTTAAGAAAAACAATATAATAACCAAATGGTACTATAAAAGACATAATAATTTGTAATTAAATGATATGAATTTCCATATATAAAAGCTCAAGCATTGCAGTATTTCAGCATATGGGGTATTTCTGACTTACGCCCACTAAATAATAGTAGTTCCACCTTCGTTGTGACAACTCAAAACACATCTTCTCCTTTAGAAAATGCCTTCTAAGCATTCGTTTCTCTTCCTATTTAAAGTCAGTGTATTCAAGAAATTGAAGTGGGAAGTACATACGAGGTCTGACAATTAAGTTCGCAAACTTGTTGCAACAATGTCACTAACCTTTTTTGATGTCAGAGGGATTATTCATTATGAATTTGTACCAACTGGAAAAACAGTTAACTAAGTTTACTATTTGGAAGTGTTGAAAAGACTGCATGAAAAAGTTAAACGACCTGTATGTTTTGCCTACAATTCATGGCTCTTGCATCAGCTCACACAGCACTGTCTGTGTAAACAATAATTATATTGGAACACACTCCCTACTCACCTGATCTGGTCCCCAATGACTTCTTTCTTTACCCAAAGATAAAGGAAATATTGAAAGGATGACATTTTGATGACATTCGGGACATCAAGGGTAGTATGACGACAGCTCTGATGGCCATTTCAGAAAAAGTTCCAAAATTGCTTTGAAGGGTGGACTAGGCACTGGTGTCAGTGCATAGCTTCCCAAGGGGAGTCCTTTGAAGATGACATAGTGATACTCAGCAATGAAGTATGTAGCACTTTTTCTAGGATGAGTTCTCGAACTTAATTGTCCGACCTCGTATGTTCCAATTACTTCGTTAAAAGATCACATTGGTGCTTGTGTGGAGAATGAACCAGAGAGAGAAGGGCAGAAACAATAAGACCAGCCTGGAGGCCCTGCAATGATCTGAGCATAAGATGCTACATTTATGCTACTGGAAACCAAATCTCTGGTCAGTCTGCTCTGTGTCCAGATGCTATTGGACATCTCCATTTGAATATGCTGGTGACATGTAATATATTTTTATCCTCAAATTAAGTATTAGAATCCCTCTCATTCTCCTACAACAAATTAGCATCTCTAATTTTATCACTTTATCAATCTTACATGTCTTTTCTGCAGCATCTCTTGAATTTTCGTTTTGTTTTATATCCAATCCCAGCCTTGTTTTCCACCTGGAAAAAATGACAGCCTCTTAACTGGATCACTACCTTCTATCTCCAGTTTCAACACACTCTATGAACAGCTTCTGGCACAATCTCTCTCATATACCAACTTCTAAACATCATTCATTCCTTATAAACACTACCTTACCCTGGCACTGCAAGTTTGACTGGAATCTTCACACGGCATGTCGTGGTCATGGAACACGTGATTAGCCAAATTCATTGTTAAGGAGGCCTAGCCACGTAAGTTACCATCTTTTGCAATTTCTTATGACATCTTATTACTGAGACCTAACCACACACCACTATCCCCAGCACTCTGAAAAAGCAAGAACATTTTAAGTTAAAATGTTCTTAAATTACACACACACACACACACACACACACACACACACATACACAATAGGTTCCCTGTGTTTGACAAATTCATTTCAAACATTAAAAGAAAGATCCCAAATGATGACATGAGGAGTAAAAAATAAAAACCTTAGGCATTTTCTGTGGATTTAAAATTTTTCATGACCTTCCAAATCACCTGATCATTCTACAGTTTAAATTTTCCATGAAGGAGTGATACAGTGCAACCATGAACCATTGATTTTAAAGTCAGATTATTTGGATTCAAATATCATAAATACCATTTACTACCTATAAGAATTTAGGCAAGTTAATTAAACTCTATGGGCCTTAGCTTCCTAAACTATAAAATGAATAAATAGTAACTACTTCATAAGATTGTTCTGAGAAGTGAATGAATTGTTACATATAAAACACTTGGAATAGTACTTGATACATAGCTCTCCCGTTTCTCAAGTATTAGTTGTTATTATTGCAGCAAAGTTTACCCTTAAAATGTTTATAAATATATGTATAGGGATATAACATTATTTTACAAAATTAATAGCCTTTTTTCAATAAAAGAATCTGAGGCTTAGCAGTTATTTATAACACTTATAAAACCACTAGAAAAAAATTACAAATTAGTAATAATTCATAGGGTGTAGAATGAAAGGAAGGTGCTAAAAGCAGTCAGGTTCCATTCATTACTTCTTGTGGAATATTTGTGACACATTTAAATGGCTATGAAATAGACCTAAATGAGATCTTTTAGAATAGCTGAGTTCTAAATTGTATGCTTCTTAGGAAATCTTAATTTTATTTTATTGACGGCAATCTTTGGGCCACCCTAGGGACTTTAACTTTCATTGAACTCATCAAGAAATTGCAGTATTAAGGTTCCTTCCTTTTCATATCAGAAATTAAGATTGAGAAAAAACAAGTTGTCACTATTTTCTTTTTTTTTTTTTAATTAAATTTATTGAGGTGACAATTGTTAGTAAAATTACATAGATTTCAGGTGTACAATTCTGTATTACATCATCTATAAATCCCATTGTGTGTTCATCACCCAGAGTCAGTTCTCCTTCCATCACCATATATTCGATCCCCCTTACATAAGTTACTCACTCCAGACCTAGAGGAATACCTTTTTTTTTTTTTTTTTTTTTTTAAATCTCACTGTTAAAAGCATAGTTCAGTAAATGGGCATCTACGTAATATGCAGGGTTTGGGGGGTTTTTTGTTAAAGCATTTTGGTCAAAACCCTGGAATGATAATTACACAAAGGATTCCAGAAATAGGCTCTTTATACACTAAACACATTAGTGTTTGAGTTTATATATGACAAAACAAAACTTTATGTAGATTGATGCTTTCCCGGCTCTTTCACTGGAAAGAAGGAACAAAGGGAAATGACATTATCAAGTATGTCCCAGATTCCTTCCACTGAAGTAGGAGACAAAGAAATGCCATCAGGTAACCTTCTTCTTATACAAGAACATCTTGTAGCATAATTCTCCAGTCAGTGCAAAGGGAAGATTTGAATTCACATTTTCAACTGCCAGACCACACAAAACAAAACAGACTTAGTTCTGTTCCCTACATGTTCAATAGTTTGTCTTAACTTTTCACTCAAGTGCCTGGGAGTCTACTGAACAGCAGAGCCTCATCATTTCTCCCAGCCTCCACTGAGGTCCTGGACACTTCTCAGGCATAAATGCCACTTTGAAGAACTCAAGGAGAAGTAGGATACTAGCCCAGTTCCATCTCAAAAGTATCCCAGCAGTGGCAGGATTGTTTCATCAACCGCTTTTCTGTGATGCAGACCTCAGCAATGAGAGATCTGAGCTCCACAGAGACAAGGTGGTAAAGTTCTGCTTGAAAACTCCCTGGTTTCCAAGAATAATGTGGCCAATTCCCAGAACTACTCTCCGGGCAGAACTCACACATCAGTCTGGCTCAACCTCTGCCGCACAGGGGATTTTCTCCCATGTGTTCCTACGGCAAGTGCTTTCAAATTGCAAATGTTGGCTCTGCCTTGCATTAATGCCTTCATGAACAATTTTGTCAGAAAAACTATAAACTCCTTTCATGTAACAGAATGTTTCTTATAAATTCCTTTGGAGCCCAACATATGCATGTATTAAATCAATATCGAATAAATGCATGAAGTTAAGGGGGGGGGGAGGTGCTTAAATAGCAGAAAGCCATTTCCTACATCCCTAAAGTTTAATTAAACATTATATATTTCTCTCTGGTAAATAAAACCATTTAAAATGTTTTAATTAATTCATTCAGTATGTGGTGCCTGCCTTTCATGGGAAGGGATGCAGTGGAAGGTACAGGCAGAGTCCAGGTCACGGAGAACCTCATACACCATACTGAAAAGCAAGATCTTATCTTTTATAGGTCAAAAAGTCATTCAGGACTTTTTTTCATGATTTAAAATGGTCAGTTTTGCTGTATAGCTAGAACACTGTAAGGACAATGTGAAAGATGGACGTAAATGGCAGGACTGGAAGCAGAGTTAGGTGTAAGGCGCCAGGACAGAAATGATGAGGACTTCAATTAGGGCCATAGTCTTAAGGATGTAAAAATGGGAGCAGGCGTAAGATACAAAATGGGTACAATTTGGTGGCTGACTTTTGGGCATCAAAATCAAGAATACTGTCAGGTTTCTAACTTGGATAACTAAGTGGTAATGGTTTAGGAAAATATGATTGGCTTCCCTTCTAATAAGAACCCTGGAATTTTCTAATACTTCTTTCATAATATTCATCACACTGAAAATGCCATATTTGTCTTTTCTGCTAGCCTATAAGCTACAAAATGTCCTGGACCATGCTGGGTATTTACCACTGTTTCTGTCACCTGGTACAGGCTCCAGCACTTGCTAAATGCTTCATAAGTATATGTTGAATTAAAATTGGCATATTGATTTGATGTGATTCCCATAAATCCAGGAAGAAGATCATTTGGGGAAAAGAAAAAAATCTGTTTATCTTTTTCCAGCTCTGAGCCTACCCAAGGCAACTTCAGAAATAAAAAATGCATTGTTTTCACTATTATCCCCTTCAAAAATGAAATTCAAGTCTGTCTAATTTAACATTTCCATGGTTAAGTAGACCTCATTATCTAAACAGTCTTCCTAAGACATGGTGCAAAACAATTTTTTCCATTTAAATCATAATTGTATTTCATAAAATAAATAGGTTAGCTTTTTTTAAAGCTGTCTCTTCATAGAATCAAAAAAGATTTGAAAGCAGACATACTTCCATGAAGGAAAAATATAAGCTGGTACTCAAGTACCAAGCTGTTGGTTACATACACAAAACTTTATTTTCCTTAAGAATGAATTCATAAAACCAGGATAGTCGCATGGCCTTTGAAATCCTATCAGTCTTCATTTAATATTTTTCTAGGTAGTAATAGAAAATAACATTCATCTTTTCTTTTTTGTGAGGCTAAGCATTAAACACTGATCCAATGTAAATCTGCCAACATTGTGTGCATAATATACAGATCCTTAACAACTCTGCTTTCTAATGGATTAATAAAATTTTTTACCAGTCAGAGTTGCAACAAGAAACAGGTGGCACACTTGAAATAGGCTAAGTTTAGGAAAGTTATTTACAAAGGGATTCATTATAAAGGCAATGATATTGGGGACAGTCACCCAGAGCTGGCAGTAGCCTGACTATGACTATCCCTATGCCAGAATGAATGAGGGAGGCAGTGGTGACTGGAATCTAGAGGGAAACAGTCAAGTAGAGAAGAAACGCTTGACAGGACCAGATGCATCTGTTGAGAGGCATCGAGTCAAACTCACTGGAAGGAACCCAGGGAAATAAATACGCATCAGCACTGTCTTCTCTCCCTCTGATCTTTTACCAGAGCTCCCCACTGGCCAAACCCATCTGAAGACAAAAGAAATGGGAGCCATACAGGTCAGCCTCCAGGGTGGAGAACAGGGTGGAGAAATGTGGAAAGTGGATCTAGAAGGACGAATAGAAAATATTAGTTCAGAGTTACTCATGTGAGCTTTTCTGCCTGGAAAACACTTCCTCTGTCCATTTTCCAGTGTCCAAAATATTTTCCATCACCTCGCTCTTTCAGAGGAGAAACTTTTTCTGGGTTTACAATTAAATTTCTAAGTATACACCTATCAACAAAGCCCATGTTCCTCAAGCATAGCCCCAGAAAGTCTGAAAGGTAAGTGCAATTCTAGAACACTGGCAAAACAAGGATAGAGAAAGTACAGAGAAAGTGAAACACTCAATAAAACTGTAAATGAACATTTTGGAATTCTTTAGAAAGTCTTTAGCACTTAGGGATGGCTTCATGATTTGTGTCACATGTATACAAATGTACACATCAGTACCTTTGATGCTAAAAGCATCTTTATCTCTTTAGGAAGATTTAAAATCTGTCTATCTGTGGAATTGTATTACGACAGTCTCCTTCATCTTAGTGCTTAGATATTTCCTCAAACATTACTATTTCAACCTGAAAAAGATCATTTTTATTACCGATTTCTACTGCTTACCAATAGTACAAAATTTTTTTCTTGTCTTATGTATCTATTAATCAAAATATGCCCAACAATGTTAGATTTTCATCCAGAGTTTTCTTTAAGTGCTTGATATGTTTAGTGTAGAGCACGGCACTTATTAAGTGCACAGTTAAACTTAGTTTAATGGTACTAGGTACTTGTTGCTCTTACTTGTTCCTCTTTTGAACATATAGTATTTTTTTTCAAAGCATCGATTCAGAAATGCACTCATAAGTATGAGGTTAGGATCAACACTCTGTCTTACAATATGTACTGTCATGAAGGTAAAATGTTTTTTTAAAAAATAAAAGGCACTATATTCTCCTGATGAATATTGCAAAGTTTAAGGTAAAGACACTAAAATCCAAAGGGCCACAGGGATTGTAGGTACATCCAGGTTGGTAAAATCAACCCCCAAATATAGTTATTTTATTTATTCACTTATTTACTGGAGCATTACATCTGCCTTCTTCCCAAAAGAAATGAAATGCTTCATTGTCATTTTCTCATTTTCCCTATCTTTCCTTAAATTAGAAACTGACAGTTTAGATCACGTTCTGTCAGAGCAATGAAACCACAGCCCAGCCATATGTTATTTAAAGACCTGGATCTAATTCACCATAGGGGAAGTTGACTGAAGTGAAAGAGCCTGATTAATATGGCTGGGCTGCCAGCAGGATAGCGATCACAGCCCCTGCCTCCCATTGTGAATAAGATCTATAAAGCAAGCTGAGACACCATTTGTCCACCAGGGCACTCATTTTACACAGTGCCAACTGACAGAATTTTCAAGAGCACAACTTCAGCCTGTAAAACAGAAAGGTCCCTCTACCTGGTTAAGAGAATAACCAGACAAAAGCTGGGAAATACATGTTCATGGCATGACTTCTCTCAAACACTAGACAGGTAATACGTGCAGGGAGAGAAAAGTGTTACTTTGAATCTGATATTGCTAATATCATTCAGAATAAGCGCTGTAGTCATTAAACTTTCATTTGAAATACAAAGTTTAAAATGCTTACCTCATTCACTATTTCATGAGATTTTCATACTCAGACTATCTTTATACTCATGGTCTTCATCATAACAGAGCCAATTTTTAAAATTTTTATTAAATTTATTGGGGTGACATTTTAAAATATGACAGTTTTCTCACCAGTGGCTGTGTTAGCCAATGTCTGCCTTAATTAGTCCTCTACAAAGCTGATTTGAATAGCACCATGACTATAAGTATTGCCAAACACCTTTAATGAAGGACTTTTATCAACTTCTTTTATTATTAAAGGTATCAAATAAAATTCTACAACTTCACTTAGAGTGTAGAATATCATAAAAGAATATTGCTCCTGCCATAACAAGAAAACACTATATAAACAAAAACGTATGCTTTTCTTTTTTATAAGTTATATTTATTGGGTGCACAATGGTTAGTAAATTTCTATAGGTTTAAGTGTACAACTCTGTAATACATCATCTATATGTCACATTGTGTGTTCACCACTCAGAGTCAGCTCTCCTTTCATCACTATATATTTGACCTCTTTACCCTCTTCTACTATCCTTCCTCCCCCCTTACCCTCTGGTAACGACTAAATTATTGCCTGTGTCTATGAGTTTTTCTTTCTTTGTTCGTCTTATTCCTTTGCTGCTTTCAGTTTTATATCCCACATATCAGTGAAGTCATACGGTTCTAGACTTTTTCTGTCCGACTTATTTCACTTAGCATACTAATCTCAAGATCCATCCATGTTGTTGAAAATGGCAGTATTTCATCTTTTCTTATGGCAGAGCAGTATTCCATTGTGTATATATACCATGTCTTCTTTATCCAATCACCTATTAAAGGACACTTTGGTTGTTTCCATGTACCCTCATATATTGTTGGCGAGAATGCAGATTGGTGCAGCTGCTATGGAAGGCAGTGTGGAGGTTCTTTAAAAAATTAAGAATAGAATTACCATATGACCCAAGAATCCCTCTCCTGGGTATATACCCAAAAAATCTGAAAACATTTATCCATAAAGATAGATGTACTCTGATGTTCATTGCAGCTTTATTTATGCTGTCCAAAAGTATGCTTTTCTTTAAAGCCATCAAAGAAGTATGTTATTTACTGTCTTCATAATAGCCATTCTGACAGGTGTGAGGTGATATCTCATTGTGGTTTTGATTTGCATTTCACTGATAATTAGTGATGATGAGCTCTTTTAATGTGTCTGTTGGCCATCTGTATGTATTCTTTGGAGAAATATCTATTTAGATCTTCTGTCCATTTTTTAATTGGACTATTTGCTTTTTTTCATGTTGAGTTGTGTGAGTTCTTTATAAATTTCGGATATCATCCCTTTATCAATTATATAATTTGGAAATATATTCTCCCATTCAGTAAGTAGGTTGCCTTTTCATTTTGTTGATGGTTTCCTTCACTGTGCAAAAGATTTTTAGTTTGATGCATTTGTTTATTTTTGCCTTTGCTGCCTTTACTTGAGGAGACATACCCAAAATAATATTGTTAAGACCAATGATAAAGAGTTTACTGTCTGAGTTTTCTTCTAGGAGTTTTATCATTTTGGGACTTATATTTAACTCTTTAATCCAGTCTGAGTTTATTTTTGTATATGGTGTAAGAATATGTTTTAGTTTCATTTTTTGCATGTATCTGCCCAGTTCTCCCTAAACCATTTACTGGAGAGACTGTCTTTTCCCCTATTGTATATTCTTCCTTGTATATTCTTTCTTCCTTTTTTACAGATTAATTGACCACATAAATGTGGGTTTATTTATAGGCTCTCTATTCTGTTCCATTGATCTATGTGTCTGTTTTTGTGCCAGTACCATATATTTTTATTACTATAGCTTTGTAGTATAGTTTGAAATCAGAAAGCATAATACCTCCAACTTGGTTTTTTTCTCAAGATTTCTTTAGCTTTTCAGGGTCTTTATGGTTCCATACAAATTTTAGGATTGTTTGTTCTAATTCTGTGAAAAATGCCATTGGTATTTTGATAGACATTGCATTGAGTCTGTAGACTGTTTTGTGTATGTGGACATTTTAATGGTATTATTTCTCCAATCATGAGCATGGTATATTCTTCCATTCATTTCTATCTTCTTCAATTTCTTTTATCAGTATCTTATAGTTTACCAAATATAGGTCTTTTACCTCCTTGGTTAAATTTATTCCAAGGTATTTAATCTTTTTGATGCAATTGTAAATGGGATTGTTTCTTAATTTCTCTTTCTGATAATTTGTTATTTATATATGGAAATGCAAAAGATTTCTGAATATTAATTTTACATCTTGCAACTTTACTGAATTTATTTATTAGTTCTAATCGTTTTTTGGTAGAATGTTCCAGGTTTTCTACATATATATCATATCATCTGCAAATAGATTTTATTTCCACAATCCCAATGTGGATACATTTTATTTCTTTTTCTTATCTGATTGTTGTGGCCAGGACTTCCAATACTATGTTGAATAAAAGTGGTGAGATTGGGCATCATTATCTTGTTCCTGACCTGATTCAGCTTTTCATTATTAAATATGATGTTAGCTGTGGGTTTGTCACATACGGACTCTATTATGTTGAGGCATGGCATGTTCCTTATACACCTACTTTGTTGAGAGTTTTTATCATAAATAAATGTTAATTTTGTGAAAAGTTTTTTCTGCATGTATTAAGATGATCATGTGATTTTTCTCCTTCATTTTGTTTATGTGGTGTATCTCATTGATTAATTTGTGAATATTGAACCAACCTTGCATTCCTTCAACAAATCTCACTTGATCATGGTGTATGACCTTTTTAATGTATTGTTGAATTTTGTTTGTTAATATTTTGGTGAAGATTTTTGCATGTATATTCATCAGAGATATTGGCCTGTAATTTTATTTTTCTATAATGTCTTTGTCTGGTTTTGAGATCAGGGTAGAATAGTTTGAAAGCTTTCCCTACTCTTCAATTTTTTGAAATAGTATGAGAAGCATAGGTATTAATTATTCTTTGAATGCTTGGTAGAATTCATGTATGAACCCACCTGGTCCTGGACTTTTGTTTGTTGATTACTCATTCAATTTCATTTCTAGTAATCAATCAGTCTCTTCAGAGTTTCTGTTTCCTCCTGATTCAGTCTTGTAAGATTATATGTTTCTAGGAATTTGCTCATTTCTTCTAGGTTGTCCAATTTTTGACATATGATTTTTCTTAGTATTATCTTACATTCCTTTGTATTTCTATTGGTTGTCACTTTTCTTTCATTTCTGATTTTATTTATTTGGGCTACCTCTTCTTTTTTCTTGATGAATCTGGCTAAAGGCTTATCTATTTTATCTTTCCAGAGAACGAGCAATTAGTTTCATTGTACTTCTTCTTCTTTTTCATTTTTTTTCATTTTTGTCTCTATTTTAATCATTCCAGTTCTGATTTTTATCATTTTTTCCCTCTACTCAATTTGGGCTTTTTTTTCTTCTTTTGTTCTTTTTTGTTTGCTCTTCTTTTTCTAGTTCCTTGAGGTGTAAGTTTAGATTTTTTTTATTTGAGATACTTCTTGTTTCTTGAGGTCAGCCTATATTGCTACATATTCCCCTCTTAGAACTGCTTTTGCTGTGTCCCAAAGATTTTTGGATTGTTGTGTTTCCATTTTCATTTGCCTCCAGCTATTTTTTAATGTCCTCCTTGATTTCTTCATAAACCCATTGATTGTTTAGTAACATATTATTTACCTGCCACATATTTGTGTGTTTTCCAGTTTTCTTCTTATAATTGATTTCTACATTCATACCATTGTGAATGGAGAAGATGCTTGATGTAATTTCAATCTTAAATTTACTGAGACTTGTTTTGTGGCTTAATGTGTGGTCTATCCTCAAAAATATTACATAAGCACTTGAAAAGAATGTGGGTTCTGCTGATTTTTGGGGTGGGATGTTCTTTAAATATCTGTTAATTCCATCTGATCTAATGTGACACTTAAAGCAACTGTTTTCTTATTGATTTTCTGTCTGGATAGTTTATCTTATCTGAAGATACCTCAGGTAGAAGAGCTGGTGTGGGATTGCTGGGTCATGTGGTAATTCTATTCTTCATTTTTTGAGGAACCTCCACACTGCCTTCCGTAGCAGCTGCACGAATTTGCATTCCCACCACCAGTATATGAGGGTACCATTTTCTCCACAGTCTTTCCAACACTTGTCATTATTTGTCTTATTGATGATAGCCATTCTAACTGGTGTAGGTGATATCTCATTGTGGTTTTTATTTGCATTTCTCTAATAATTAATGATGTTGAGGATTTTGTTCTTATGTCTATTGGCCACCTGTATGTCTTCTTTGGAGAAATGTCTATTCAGGTCCTCTGACCATTTTTAACTGGATTGTTTATTTTTTTGTTGTTGAGTTGTATGAGTTCCTTGTATATTTTGGATATTAGCCCCTTAACAGAGGCATTGTTTGCAAAAATCTTCTCTCATTTGGTTGGCTGCAGAAGCTTTTTAGTTTGATATGGTCCCATTCATTTATTTTAGCTTTTACTTCCCTTGCCTTTGAAGTCAATTTCATAAAATCCTCTTTGAACCCAAGGTCCGTAAGTTTAGTACCTATGTTTTCGTCCATGCAATTTACTGTTTCAGATCTTACATTTAGATCTTTGATCCATTTTGAGTTAATTTTGGTACACAGCGACAGATAGCAGCCTAGTTTCATTTTTTTGCACGTGGATTTTCAATTCTCCTAGCATCATTTATTGAAGAAGCTGTCTTTTCTCCATTGTATGTTTTTGGTTTCTTTGTCAAAAATTATGTGTCCATATTTATGTGGGTTTATTTCTGGGTTCTCAATTCTATTCCATTGGTCTGTGTGTCTGTTTTTCTGCCATTGCCATACTGTTTTGATTATTATTGCCCTGTAGTACAAGCTGAAGTCAGGGAGTGTGATACCTCTAACATTCTTCTTTTTTCTTAAGATTGCTTTGGCTATTATCCTTCTCTTGGTATCTACCCAAAAAATCTGAAAACATTTATCCATAAAGATATATGTGCTCTGATGTTCATAGCAGCTTTATTTATGGTGGTCAAGACATGGAAACAACCAAAGTGTCCTTCAATAGATGATTGTATAAAGAAGATGTGGTATATATACACAATGGAATACTATTCTACCATAAGAAAAGATGAAATCATGCCATTTGCAACAACATGAGTGGATCTTGAGATTTTATGCTAAGCGAAATAAGTCAGACAGAAAAAGCAGAGAACCATATGGTTTCATTAATATGTGGTATATAAAACTGAAAACAACAAATGAACAAGACAAACAAATGAAGAAACAAAAACTCATAGACACAGACAATATTTTAGTGGTTACTGGACGGTAAGGGGGGGGCGTAGATGAGAGTAAAAGGGATCAAATATATGGTGATTGGAAGGAGAACTGACTCTGGGTGGTGAACACACAATGTGATATATAGATGATATTTTACAGAATTGTGTATCTGAAACCTATGTAACTTTACTTACAATTGTTACCCCAATAAACTTTAATTAAAAAAAAGAAAGAAAGAGCTGGTCTGCCATAGCATTTCTTTGTTTGGACAAGGAGAAAATCAAACAAAATTGTATGACTGTGTGAACTTGAGAGATGTGTAAAATCTAGAAGTGCTGCAAATGTAATACAAATCTTCCTGATCCAACAATTCTTCCCTAACATTACTGAGTAAGAAGCAGCTAAGGGCAGGGCTCAGAAGCAGAGAGAGATATCAGAGACTTCTATTTCCTGAGCAAAGTTCTGCTCAAGGAGTGGGACTAAACTCACCCATGAGATATTTAAAAACAGAAACAATCTGAAATTAATTAAAGCTTCCACCTATCACAGAATTAGAAATTTCAATTCTTCACCCTACCTTTCTCACAAAAGAAAATGCATGTTCTCTATGAAAAAAAAATCTAGTTCAAGCTTTACTGTTTCTTACATACAATATCTGGTATACACTCAAAAATTTTGAAACATTGGCTGAAGTTTGAGAATGTGACATATAATCAAGGAAGAAAAAATTCAAAAGAAGCAGGTTCACAGTTTATCAAGATATTGTCATTAATATATTTGGATTTTTAAATAACTATTGTAATTAGTTGGAGACTAGAGAAAAGTATGGACAAAATAGGTAATCAGATAGGTAATTAGATAGAGATGTCAGCAAAGAAAGGAAGCTGTAAAAAAACTGAAAACCTTAGAAATTAAAAAACTGAAAACCTTAGAAATTAAAAATTTAAAGTTGAAACAAATAATTCACATGATAGACTTAAAAATAGACAAGGCATAGTAGAATAGAGGATCAGTGAACTTGAAGATAAATGAAGAGAATTAACCAATCTGAAGAACATAGAGATAAAGTAATTGAAACCAAATAACACTGAAGCACCAAATAATTAAAACCAAACAATACTTCTAAGACAATAACGTACATGGAATTGGAATCCTATAAAAAAATAGACTGAGAGAAGAAATATGAAAGATAATGGCCTAAATTATTTCAAGATTTATGAAAATCATCAACACAAATATCCACCATGCTTAGCAAATACTAATCAAAAGAAATCTAAAGAATACTATACCAGGGAAATCACAAATAAGCTGCTGAAAACAAAATATAAAGTGAGAATCTTAAAAGTAGCCAGAGAAAAAACACACATATTGAGACACTCAACAGTAATTTGAGAGTAAAAAAAACTATTCATAAACAGTGGAAGGCAGATAATATTTTCTAAATGCTGAAAAGGAAAAAAAAAAGTCAATCTAGAATCCTATATTGTACAAAAATTAAGATGAAATAAAGATTTTTCAGAGAAACCAAATCTGAGAGAATTCATCACCAATGTAGTTACACCTTGAAAATTACTAAGGGAAGTTCTCCAAGCTGAATAAATTATCTGAAATAAAATTCCAAGTTTGCAGAAGTGGTAACTATGTGCATAATTATAAAAGACTATATTTAACATCTTTATAGAAAATTCAGTTTTTAAAGAAAAAAGTCAGCGATGTATTTTGTGATTTATAACATACATAGAAGAAAATTATATGACAATAATACAACAAAAGATGAGAGTGAGCTGAATGGAATATACCTTTGTAAGTTTCTTGTATTGTTTGCAAAATGGTTTAGTATTAATTCAAGGTAGATTGTGATAAGTTAAAGATTCATATTGTAATTCTTAGAGTGACCATAAAGAAAATACTGAGACATATCTAAAAAGTCAATAGAGCAATTAAAATTTTTAAATAATTGATTAAAAGGCAGGAAAAAAGAACAAATGGGGAAATAATAGCTAGATGGTAAATATAAACCTGACCATATCAGTAATTACATTATATGTACATGGAGAATGGCCAAATAAGCTCTCAATTTGCTTGACTACCAAATCCTTTTAGAAATAATATCTAATTATCAGCCCATATATTTTGAAAGATATAGATATAGTCCAGTCCTATAGTGTTACACTTCAATAATTATTTTCAGATCATGGTTTTACTCCAACCATGAGCACTTTAAAGGAAGTTAGTAGGTCGTCTATTGTTTTTGCTCCTCCATTAATTATAGAGCACAATTTGATACATTCAGTTATGTGACTTCTCAGTGTTTGGAGAGCTACTAATAAACATCCATGAGCTATATTTTATTTTTTCTATTTTTGACACATTGGTTTGATGTATAAAAAGGAATGTGAAACAATCTTTCTCAGTTATCAAATTAGCCAGATGTTAAATAGTTCAAAACAATAAATTGCAGCATAAGCAATAAACTTTCCTTCATATTTTAAATACTTCTAATGATAATAGTATTATTTATTGAACACTTACTTTAAGGTGGGCATTTTTCCCATTTAATTTTATAACACTAGTAGACCAATTTTACAGACAAGAACACTGGAGATCATGGAAAGTAATCAGCTTTCCCAAGGTCACACGGCTAAAAATGTAGGAGAGCTAGGATTCCAGTGCTGACCTTTAAGTTCCCATGTCCTTGCTAATCAAGATTTCCTTAATCCACGTGAATGAGTGAATAGTTTAGGTCCAAATGAGATGTACCATGCTGGCATTGTCTTGTTCACCTGGTCTGCGCTGGAGAGTCAGGTCCTTGCTCATAACTAAGTACTGAACCTTATCAATGCATTTATTCAAAGTCTGATCTTTAATTACTGAGTCTCTACTGGCTAATTGCTCAGAAAGTTTTGCCTCATTCCAATGTCTCTACAAATTCTGCAAGGAATCTATATTGCTGCGGTTTTGTGTTGTCTTTCTAACCAGAATGTTTGTGTGCCCATTGCTGAATCATCATTTCTCCTGATGACTAAATGAGGGAAGAAGTCCAATGATCAGTTGTTGAATCCAGTGGTTACTTCTCAGGCCTCATCATACATGTACTATCAGGATTTGACACAACTGATCCTTGAAATAGTTTCTTTACTTCACTCCTGCATCTCCTGATTTTTCCTTCCAAACATGTTCCCCATAGGTTTCCCCATCTCATGAAATAGCAATTCTATCCTTCCAATTACGTAGGTCAAATTCCTTGGAGTCATCCTTGACTCTTTATTTCTTTACCTCACACCCTACATCTAATCCACTGGCAAATCCAGTTTATTCTACCTTCGAACTCTGTCCAGAATCCAACCACTTCTTATCTTCTCTGCTGCTATCACTTTGGTTTTGACTACCAACTTTCTTCCCTAGTTATTACAAAAGTTTCCTAAGTGCTTTTCCCGCTTCCTCTCTTGTTTCTCTGCAGTATACTCAACAGTGATCCCTTTAAAATTTAAGTCATATCATGTCACTCCTCTGCTCAAAAATCATTCCACAGCTTCCTATATCATTTCAAATAAAAGTCAAAGTCCTTATAATGGCCTGCAAGTTTCTGTACAACCTGCCCCCATATCTCTGGACTCAGCCTCACCTTACTCCAGCCACAGTGACCTACTTCTTGTTCCCTGAACACACCAACTTTACTATCACCTCAGAGCCTTGCAGGAATTAGTCCCTAAATATCCTTATGACTCTCTCCATTTCTTTTAGATCTTTGCTCAAGTGTTACTTCTTTAGTGAAGATTTCTCTGGCCATGCTATCTAAAATTGCAAGTGCCCCCCAATATTACCTATCCCTCTTCTTTTATTTCCTCTTTAGTATTTGTCACCAACTAACAATTTTTATTTTATTCATGTGTCTCATTTCAAAGTTTGTTTGTTCTTTATCTACATAAGCTTCATGAAGACACTAATTTTAAATGTTTTGTTCACCATTAGAATTGAAACAGTATGTGGCTCAAAGTACACACTCAATAAATATTTGCTGAATACATGCAGAGAAGAATAACTTTCCAACATGGAATCATATCTGAAGAAATATTCTCTGCTTGCAGAGAGCCATGACATTTGCTAGGTAACAAATGCCCCCACTTAAACTCCCAAATCATAATAACTCCCATACATGTATGACTGTATAGAGATGATATTCTAGTGGTAAGCACTTCTTCTTTCATGCCAATTTAATCCTTACAACAATCCTATAGGTAAGTATCATTATCCAATTTTATATATGAGGAAACTAAAGCTTAGAGCTTAGAGAGCTTAACTACTGTGTTTCCCCGAAAATAAGACCAGGTCTTATATTAATTTTTGCTCCAAAAGACACATTAGGGTGTATTTTCAGGAGATGTCTTATTTTTTTCATGCACAATAATCTATATTTATTCAAATACAGTCATTTCATATTCTTCTGGAACATCGTTATAACATACTAAATGCAACCGTCTGGCTGACGATTTTAACTAGGGCTTATTTTCCGGGTAGGTTCTATTTTCAGGGAAACACGGTATATAGACTAAAGTCACAGAGCTAGTATAGATAGAGTTAGATTTTAAATTCAGATCTATTATATGTGAGTACAAAGTCCCAGTTCTTCACTACAATGACAAGCTGCCTCCCTTTTTAAAAAATCTTTTAGGGCATTACTCACTCAATATATTTGACTACAGCAAAATCAAGAATTTGAATGTAGACAGATTATATCACACTGTGTTGGGCATAAAACAAAATAATCTTATGTAAAATGATAAATGAGCAAAACCTGGAAGACTCTTTGATATTGTCACTCTTCAAAATATCACCTCTTCTTTTTTGTATATGCTCATCTGTGTCCCAAATCAAGTAATATCCCAAATAAGCTACATCTTTTTTCATTATTTGCTGCCATAAATTATTGATTCCAAAAATATTAACTTGAGATTTTTAGGAGAAATTTGTATTACCTTATTAGTTAATTTGATTAATTTTGTTGTTATCCTTTGTTTTATGTTCTTGTCAGGCATGACAAACCATTTCACATAAGGGCTGTGGTGAACTTAGCATTATGTTTATCTAAATAGACTATGATGAAGAATGAAAGAAAAGTGGTGATGATTATATACATGAAAAACTTTTCTTCAATAACATGAGTCTCATTTATTTAATCACTGGCAAACTGACTAACAGCAAGGGCCTATATAATGGGAACATATACATTAAAATTATTCTAATTAGAAAACATATGTATTTACATATGTTAGCTGTTATGCTCTGCTTATTTGTATTTCATATCAAACTTATATACTGGAAATACTGCTTCCATCTTGGACCTGTTGACAAACCATCTGAAACTTGCTTGTCTTTCAACTCTAAACAAAAGAACTAATGCAATCTACTAGAGGAACTTTACAAGATATAATTTATGCAATAAGGTACATATCACAATCAATAAAAAAACAAGTTTCCATTTTTAACCTGAGTTCTAGGCAATCTTCATCAGAACTGAACATGCATGGAAATGAGAATTAGGGGACACACCAATCAAATAAAATTAAGTGGATTAAAACAAGAAGAAACTGTGAATGTTTCAGTCATTGAGCTTATGCTTAATTTCTAATCTTTTCTAGGGAGAACAATCACTTAATATTGTAAATTTGTACTAACAACATTTGAAAATAATGCAGTAAAGATCTGATGCTATGCCAGCTCATAAAAAACATTTTAGGTGATTATGCATAAGTGAAGCATACACCATTTTCTTCTGTTTCTTTCATTTGCAACTTATGAATAATTTTTATCCTAATGATGACATATCCACTTCTCATCAGAGTATCTAAAAAATTAGATTTACAGTTTATCACATGATGAAGTATTGAAATAAGCTAAAGTTAGAAAACGCTGCAAAAGACAACTATTGTACTAACTACATTGCTTTGAGGAAAGAGAAAGAGATGAAAGACATTTAGAGAAAACAGTTTAATTTCAGGGAACAGGTACAAGACAGAAAACAAACAACAATAAAAAGAAAGTACTGGAAATACACAAAGTAAAAGTGAAACTCCTTTAGTTTTCTGTCAGCCAGATGATGTGAATGTTATCTTCCTTTTTATTTTTTTATACTCAATTGAATATGTACAATCCATACAGGAGTTAAAAGAATGGATTAGAGCTATAACGCTGACATAGAAATATACCTAATATCTATCATTAAGTGTGAAAAGGAAACTGAAGAACAATACGTATCCATGAACACTTTTATGGAAAAGCACTTTTAACGAAACCAATTTATCACTATGTGTATGTAAACACATGGGGAAATGCTTAGAAGAAAGTACACCAAACTATAAAAATGGCTTCCTCAGGGAGAGAACTGTGTTTGGTATGGGGGGGAAAAAGGAACTTTGATATTTATTCTAGGTATTTCTGTTTTGAAATTTTCAATAAGAATGCAATTATAGTGGCCGGCCTGGTGGCTCAGGCAGTTGGAACTCCATGCTCCTAACTCCGAAGGCTGAGGGTTCGATTCCCACATGGGCCAGTGCCAGATGACACAGTTGGTTGGAGCCTGTGCTCTCAACCACAAGGTTGCTGGTTTGATTCTTTGACTCCCACAAGGGATGGTGGGCTGCACCCCCTGCAACTAAAATTGAACACAGCACCTTGAGGTGAGCTGCCACTGAGCTCCCAGATGGCGCAGTTGGTTGGAGCGTGTCCTCTCAACCACAAGGTTGTTAATTCGACTCCCGCAAGGGATGATGGGCTGTGCCCCCTGCAACTAACAACGGCAACTGGACTTGGAGCTGAGCTGCACCCTCCACAACTAAGATTGAAAGTACTACAACTTGTCTTGGAAAAAGTCCTGGAAGTACACACTGTTCCCCAATAAAGTCCTGTTCCCCTTCCCCAAATAATAATAATAATAAAAAGAACGCAATTATATATTACTTGCCAATTTACATAGAGTACAAATATATGTGTTTAACATATATGCACAACCTCTTCTTTAGTGGATAAACCTATATAGACTCACATCAAAACCAAGGTCACCTTCTGCACCCCTCTACATTCTTGACTGCAGTATTTAAAGAAATGAAGTCTTAGCGTTGTTACCAAATGTGACAAAGTAATGATTAATGTTTATCTATTCACCACTATTCTGTTTCAACCCTAACTGATGTATTTCAATTCGTTTCTGCTATGAACCACCTGGAGTTAACACAGACCCCGCAAGTTAAAGGGCCAAGACTTCTCTCACTCACACCAACTGACTACAAACTTGGGGAGTTCCCACAAGCCCCTTAATGTTTAATAATTCACTAGGATGACTCATAGAACTCAGAAAAGCACTATACTTATCATTACAGTTTTACTATAAACAATACAACTCAAGAACAACCAAATAAAGAGACACACAGGGTGGGGTCTGGAGGATCCCAAAGGCAGAGCTTCTGTGCCGTCTTTGTGGAAACGAGGCACCCTCCTGGCACATCATTATGTTCATTAACCAGGAAGCATCACTAAGGTTTGCTGTGCAGAGGTTTTATTGACATTTCATTATTTAAGCATGATTGATTAAACCATTGTCTATGTGATTTAACTCAAAGCCTCAATCCTCTAATCACATGGTTGGTCTTTTTGGTAACCGTACTGAAGCTATCTAGGGACCCGCCATGTGTCCCCTTATTAACCTAAACTCACTCATGATTCAAGGGACTCATGAATAACGAAGACATTTCTATTACTTAGGAAGCTCCAAGGGTATTATAAGCTCTATGTGGGAACCTGAGACAAAAACCAGACAAAGTATTACACAACAACTCCAAACCTATTAGGAATAGTACTTAAATGTGACAAATCCAGCATTTTTATGTTATCAGTTTAGAATAGTCACCAACATAGCATCCTTAGATGATCTATTCCACTGATTAACTGACTTCCAGCAAATAGTTTATACTTCAGATTTGTAGTTGTTTTATCTCTCTACTATCCTGACAGGCAGGATAGCATTGTGGTTATAACGCTATAAGCTCTAGAACTAGATTTCTTCGGTTCAAGGGCTCCACCACATCTCAGTTCTTAAGCAAATTACTTCTGCTTCTCCATCAGAAAAATGGGATATAAAAATTACACCCTGGGGCCAGCCCGGTGGCTCAGGCAGTTAGAGCTCCGTGCTCCTAACTCCGAAGGCTGCCGGTTCGATTCCCACATGGGCCAGTGGGCTCTCAACCACAAGGTTGCCGGTTCAACTCCTGGAGTCCCGCAAGGGATGGTGGGCTCAGCCCCCTGCAACTAAGATTGAACAGGGCACATTGAGCTGAGCTACCTCCCAGATGGCTCAGTTGGTTGGAACGCGGGCTCTCAACCACAAGGTTGCCAGTTCGATTCCTCAACTCCCACAAGGGATGGTGGGCTGTGCCCCCTGCAACTAGAAAACGGCAACTGGACCTGGAGCTGAGCTGCGCCCTCCACAACTAAGATTGAAAGGACAACAACTTGACTTGGGAAAAAAAAGAAAAAAGGCTGGAAGTACACACTGTTCCCCAATAAAGTCCTGTTCCCCTTAAAAAAAAAAAAAATTTACACCCATCTATGGTGACTGAAAGGATTAAATGTGCTACCATATGCAAAGTGTTTAAAAGAGTACCTGGGCCTCAATAAATGTTCACTTTTATCATTATAATGGAACTAGTAAATACTACTTATTGTTTTGTCTTGGCACAAAAGGCTTTAAAGTTGAAAATCTTTCCCCAAAAGTAAACATGTCATTGTGCTCCAAAAATAAGGGGGTCTAAAAGTCTCCTTCAACTCAGAAATGTTATAATTATATAACTGGCCTCTTGCCACATAAAAGAGTTCTGTGTAACCTAATTGGTGTGACAACCTTATACATTCCCTTCTCCGATGCTGACAACTCATTGCAAGTGATTATGTAAGGATTCTAATGTAATGATTCAAAACCGATTTTTCAGTATTGTTATTTAATGTATATGAAGAAGGAATCTCTGCCAATACGTCCCAGACAAGCTCTATTTCAGAAACATAGAGCTGAGATACAGGACAAAGATTAAGGATATACCCAGATCTGCAGTCATCTATTAATGTGATATAGAGCTTTTTACTCTTGTCTACAAAAGACACTCCACTTTATCCTCGCCCTGCTTGGGAGCAGAGAATGCAGTCTACCATCTGCCAAACTCAACCTTTATTATTAAGCAATACCTCTCCGTGTTTGCCTTTTACTCATCTTTCTTTCTTTTTTTTTTTTTTTTTTTCCTGTCTGGAACTGGTTCACAGCACTTGATGTGACAGATCCTAAGATTTTATTAAAACCATTTAGAATTTCTAGCGTCTTGCCATCTCTTTGCTCTGATCTTTTCTTATTATTTCACCCATAGACTACATGCCACAAGTCACATCTGGATGGGAGAAAATTAAATCAAACAATTTCTCCATTTCTATAGATCAATGTTTTGAAGATAAAAATGTTTTGTTTTGGTTTATTTAGAAAGCTAACATTCAAATGTTAAGAATCATTCAACCTTAATGCTGAAGAGACATGATTTTTAATTCTCATACAAATAATAATTAATAGTTTCCTTTGGTATATGTCTATGTATCAGCACATCTGCAATTATGTATTCCATTCAGAATGCCTCAAAGCAATTATAGAACAGAGAATAATGAGAATAGATAAAAAAAGTAGTTTAGGGGAGAAATGACAAAATAGTTTAATCGGACAGAAAAAGTTGAGAACCATATCATTTCACTCAAATGTGGAATATAAAACTGAAAGCAACAAATGAACAAGACAAGTAAACAAGCAAAAACTCATAGACACAGACAACAGGTTAATAGTTACCAGAGAGTAAGGGGGAGTGGGTAGAAGAGGGTAAAAGAGTTCAACTATATGGTGATGGAAGGAGAATTAACTTTGGGTGATGAATACACAATGCAGTATATAGATGATGTATTATTTTAAAAACACAAATCTAGTTCTATATCATGAAAAGTATACTGCAAGGAAGTCAATGGCTGCAGTGCAAGTCTCTGACACTTGAATTCATACTATCATATTTAATTCGTGGCATGGAAGAAGGCTAAGAAGAGTCCTATAATATTAGAAAATTGACTGGAGAGATGACAGAATTTACTGTACGTAAAAGTACATAAATAAACATCCTCTATCTTCTCTTAAAAAACATAACTGAAAATAATAAAGATAAAATTGGAAAAAATACTCTAATACTTAAAAATGGAATATTATACTGGGAAAATGTTGTCTGTATCATGCATCTTGTTTTTTTGACATCTTCTCCATTAAATTGTAAGCTTATTGGTTCATGTAGCTAATATACTGTGATTTGGGCTAGATGAGGGTAGAGTTGCATGGATTTATGACTAGATGATCAGCATGAAGTACCCATAATATTAACTAATGGCTAAATATCCACCTAAAGAAAAGACTTTGTGCCATGTCAGAGGGCTTTGACCTTGCTCTTGTCTCATTCAACAATTTGTAATTTTTTATTCAAATGAAGACACATGAAGATATCTTTATCAGATTCTCATAGAAAGCCAAATAAAATGTTGGTGTAATGATTGATGGGCCCAATACTTCCAAAATAGAAAGCCAAATAAAGTGTTGGTGTAGTGATTGATAGGCCTAATACTCAAAATTAGCTTGATAGTTTGAAACAACATTGTAAAAATTAAACAAGAATAAATGTAAAATCCTGAATTTAAATTTTGGGATTTAAAAAAAATTATACAAATATAGGAGACCTACTTTAACTACATTTCTTATGAAAATTATCTGCTAGCTTGTTTAAGGATCAAACCAGTATGAGACAACAGTATAAACCAGCCTAAAGAGGATAATGAAAACTTGAGCTTCATTAGTCAAAAAAAGTGGTCCAGATCAAGAATTTGAGAACATTGTGTGCTCATGGTGTTGTAGTTTGGGTTCCATTTGGATAATTAACATAGATCACTAAGAGAAATATCAACCACCAAGAGTATTTGGATCTACATTTCAAAAACAAAACTAAGGTTCTTTATCATTTACGCTGCCATAGACAGTTTTTACCCAGTGCTGCTTAGAAACCAACAAAAGCAATCTATTTCTCCTCCATCTTCTATTTATTCTGAAAAAAAAAAAAAGAAAGAAAGAAAGAAAGAAATGGGTAGAGGAAAAAAGAGGGGCACTGATATTTCCTCTTGTACTTAACTTACTTAGCAAAATTAAAGGTCAGAGACGTCCACAAAAATTGGAGATGAAAACCATCTTCAAAGCTGTTCCATTTTGGAATAGCTTTTTAGAGGATTGTATCTCTTACATTGGTTGGAGTGAGCACCTGTAATGTTTTCCCTCCACATTGGGTGTATATATATTACCCATTTGTCTTGCTTCTCTGGTCCCCCTGCCGAAATGAATGGTTTTTATGGATTATCACAGGTTTTCTTTTGTTTTTGGCACACAATATCTATCCTTCACATATATAGTTCTTTAACAATCATTGATGTCATCCTCTTAGTAGTGTCAATGAAAAAACATCCAGCCTAAGAGAAAGCTTATAAGAGTTTGAGACAAACTGACGACAATTGCCGGGAAGAAAAGTCTCAATGGATTAGAAAATGCTCCAGAAAATGGCCATTTTGCAACTTATTTTATACATTAGAATCAAAAGAGGAAGGTTACATGAAATCCATTGGTTATACATTAAGGGGGTGGGAGAAAACAAAGCAGGAAAATCTTTGGGAGTGGATAAAAAGCAAAATGGAGAGACACGTTTCTTTTACATTCGTAAGTAAAGGATAGTTAATAGTATTTTAAAGCACATAGAGATGGTATTTGGGGATTTTGTAGTTTTCTGCTCTGATGTGGTAGGTTGTGCCCCCTGAGGGGTCCAGAAAAAGGGATTACTCTGACATTCCAAGGGTATGTTATCTTAGATGCAAAAAGATGATAGACAGGCTCATTTAAGGTAAAGATTGACCTTTGTCAAGGAAACTACAGGCCAAAGATGTGACTTCCCTCTATGGCCCACCTTAGTTAGGAATTTCTATGTTCACACCATCCTATGTGGCTTTTTTCAGTTTCCTGAGCTTGTCAAGTTTAATATGTGGCCCCTTTTCCATCCACAGTAGATATGAACTTGCACTTCCACTACATAGATATCATGTATATTCTTACTATACATTCTTCATAATTTTACTTTTTACTACATAATTTTATTCCCACATAAATTTTCTCATAAACTGTATTTGGATAGCATTCTCAAAGAGGAAGTAAAATAATTTTAAAACGAATTGAATTTATTAAAAAGAAGTGAAGATTATACGTTAAAATTTCCCTCAAAACCTTTCTTCAAAATAGAGATTACAAAGCAGTAAAATGTGAGTGGAGCATTAGGTTAGAAATACCTCTTCAAATTGTTAAGACGCTCAGGAAGAAGTAATAGGCATACTTTCACTATATGAACTAATGAGCAGGAATGACAATGATAGTGTTTTCTATTCAATTAAGAAGAATTTTTAACAATGAGAAGAACTGGAGCCAAAAATAGCAAGTTCCAAGTCAGTGGAAGAGTTCAAACAGGAGTTGGGTCATCTTTCAATGATATTGTAAGAAGAAATAAAATTCACGGGGTTCAAGTTTGACTAGAGGATCTCTAAGGAATTTTCAACATTTAAAGGTCTGTGATTCACGCTGATGATAAAGCACAACAAAACATTTTTAAATGGGAAAATTGTCAAAGGGAAAATATTGAGATTTTGCTGCATACGTTTACAACTGCTTTACACAAAATGACTATCACTGATGAGTTAAATGATAGTAATGTTATATAGTGAGTATGCTGCAGTACATGTTCTATAATTTTGATTATAAGATTGAGGTGGTATGAGCATGGGCCTTGAGAAAGGATGATAAATTTATGAAACATTCTGGGTTTTCTTCAAAAGGCAGATAAAACAGAGTCTGCAGTGACATCATAGGAATGGCGGCAGCAAGGCAGACTTCTTGAGTTCTCCTCCAGAGCTTACCACAAATTGAACATCTATAACCCATCCAAGGACTCTCTGCTATTCACACATAACAGCTAAGAGACTCGAACAAGGATTACTTAAAGGTGGGCAAATTGGGAGAGCAGGGGAAGAGGGAAGGGAGCAAAGTAGAGACACGACCCACATCCACAGCTACGGAGACGCAGGGGATCCCAGGACGGAACAGAGACCACAAAAGCCAGAGGTGGGCTCTTTCTCTGCATCCCACAGCTGATCTCTCCTGCCAGAGAGCAGCATATCCAGCATTTGAGGCAGTAACCTCAGCTGAGAACACCAGCTGGGCCCTAGGTCGGACAAAGCATGTGAACTCCATACCTGGGCCCCTCCCCCCACTCTCCCAATCCTATCCCCGCCCTTTCAGAGACTTAAACTGGCCCCTGAAATAAGGAATAGTGTCAGATTATGGAGGAGCCATAGTGCTCAGGATCTACGAAGACCCAGTGTGCAGCTCTGACCCAGGGAAGAGGCTGGGAAGAGTGTGACACTGCTGGACTGGGAGATAGAAGACCCCTCCATCCCCAGCCCCCACCCTTTCTGGCCTGCCTAGGCCAGGGCAATCACAACTGCAGAGGCACTCCCAGTGATCAGCTGTAGGCGGCACACGCAGCTTTCGGCCTTCAGCAGCTCAGAAATCTCCCGCCCTCCACACACAACACACACACACACACACACACACACACACACACACACACACGGAAGACATGCCCTAAGACTCAGGAGACCTGGGTACAGGGCTGATTGTGTTACTCTCAGTGTGCACATGTGCAGGCAAGAGCAGAAACTGCACTGACTTTGTAAAAACTACCATCCAGCCCCCATAGCCCCACTCATCTAAAACTGCAGTCCCAAGGTCACTCTGGGCACCAGGTGACCAGCTCTGCCTCCACAAAACACAGAGGACTCTGTACAGCAGAGGACAACCTGGTGATTACTTCGTGGGCTTAAGCAAAGACTGGCGCTGCTTTTTTTGTTTTGTTTTTATATCTTTTATATTTTTGCCTGTGTTGAGTGTGGACTATCAGTTGTTTTTACATGTGAATATATTTGGTTGTTTCTTTGTTGTTGTTGTTGTGTTTGGTGATTTGCTTTGTTCTGAAATTGCCCTACCAGGGCCCAGCTCAAGAGGCACAAGTTTCAACACACCAGAGGCCAACTCCAGACCAAACCAGGGTACTACCAAGAGTGACCTACAAGTGACACACCCAGAGGGAATTTTCTACAGGCACAAGAGCCCATAGGGGCCAAGCCTCATTTGAGTGGTCAACCCTCGCGCAGCATAACATCCTGCTGAGGGCAGAGCCAAGTCTCACAACTAGTCAGCCTAGGAGTCAATCCCACCTACTCACAAGCTAAAATCAATTAAAGATCAACTTTAATAGAACAATATACACAACACAAGAGTCACCTTTGGAGCACACACAGAGCAGAAGAAGGAAGTGGTACAAGTCAAATATAAAGGACACATACAACATAAGATAACCCAGCAAAAACTAAGAACCCTAGGGGATCTACCTAATACATCGAAGCACACACAGAGAGTCAGCCAGAATGGGGAAACAAAGAAACATGACCTCAATAAAAGAACAGAAGAAAACTCCAGAATTGGAACCAAATGAAATAGAGGTAACCAACCTATCAGAGAAAGAGTTCAGAACACTGATGGTAAGTTAGTGACAACATAAAGAAGGATAGAGAAATCAAAAGGAACAACCAGTTAGAACTAAAGAATACAATAACTGAAATAAGGAACACACTTGAAGGAATTACAAGCAGGTTAGATGAAGCAGAGGATCGAACAGGGACTTAGAAGACAAGTTAGCAGAGATCACCCAAACGGAACAACAGAAAGAAAAAAGAATAAAAAACAATGAAGATGGTTTAAGAGACCTCTGGGATAACAACAAGCACAACATGCTCATCATAGGAGTATCAGAAGGTGAAGAGAGGAAGCAAGGGATTGAGAACATATTTGAAGTAATAATGTCTGAAAACTTCCCTAACCTGGTGAAGGAAACCAACATATAAGCCCAGGAAGTACAGAAAGTTCCAAGAAGGATAAATCCGAACAGGTCCACACCAAGGCAAATTATAGTTAAAATGGCAAAGGTTAAAGACAAAGAAAGAATCCTAAAAGCAACAAGAGAAAGTGTGTTACATACAAGGGAACTCCTATAAGACTATCAAATGACTTTTCTACAGAAACATTGCAGGTCAGGATACGAGTGGCAGGAGACACTCAAAGTGATGGAAAACAAAGGACTACAACCTAGATTGTTTTATCCAGCAAGGCTATCATTTAAAATTGAAGGAGAAATAAAGAGCTTCCCAGAAAAGAATAAGCTAAAGGAATTTATTACCACCAAGCCAGCATTGCAGGAAATATTAAAAGGGCTTCTGTAAACAGAAGAAAGATGAAAACAACCTAACTACAAATTTTAAAAATGGCAATAACTATGTACCTATCAATAATCACTTTAAATGTAAATGGATTAAATGTTCCAATCAAAAGACAAGGGGGGCTGAGTGGATAAGAAAGCAAGACCTTTGTATAGGCTGTATACAAGAGACTCACCTCAGATCAAAAGACACACACAAGCTGAAAGGGAAGGGTTGGAGTAGGATATTTCATGCAAATGGAAATGAGAAAAAAGCTGGAGTTGCAATACTTACATGTGACAAAATAGACTTTAAAATGAAGAACATGTTAAAAGACAAAGATGGGCACTATATAATAATAAAGGGATCGATCCGACAAGAGGACATAGCCCTAGTAAACATCTATGCACCCAACAGAGGAGCACCTAAATATATAAAACAGATATTGACTGACATAAAGACAGAGATCAACAGTAACACTATCATAGTAGGGGACTTCAACACACCTCTGACAACAAGGGACAGGTCTTCCAGACAGAAAATCAATATGGAAACACAGGCCTTAAATGACACATTGGACCACTTGGATTTAATAGATATTTTCAGAGCATTCCACCCCAAAGCAGCAGAATACATGTTCTTCTCAAGCGCACATGGAACATTTTCTAAGATAGACCACATGTTAGGCCACAAAACAAGTCTTGATAAATTTAAGAAAATTGAAATAATACCAATTGTCTTCTCTGACCACAGTGCTATGAAATTAGAAATGAACTACAGGAGAAAAACTGGAAAACACATCAATTCATGGAGGTTGAATAACATGTTACTAAATAATGAATGGGTCAACCAGGAGATCACACAAGAAATCAAAAGATATCTCGAGACTAACGAAAATGAACACACAACGACCCAGAATCTATGGGATGCAGTGAAAGCAGTCTTAAGAGGGAAATTCATAGCATTGCAGGTCTACCTAAAGAAACAAGAAAAATCACTAATCAACAGTTTATCTTCATACTTAAGGGATCTGAAAAAAGAACAGCAAAATAAGCCCAAAAAGAGTACAAGGAAGGCGATAATAAAGATCAGAGCAGAAATAAATGAAATACAAACTAGAAAAACAATACAAAAGATCAACAAATCCAAGAGTTGGTTTTTAGAGAAGATAAACAAAATTGAGAAACCTTTAGCCAGACTCATCAAAAAAAGAGAGAGAGGACTCAAATTAATAAAATCAGAAATGAAAGAGAAGTGACAACAGACACCACAGAAATACAAAAAATTTGAAGAAATTACTATGAGCAACTACATGCCAACAAATTTGACAATCTGGAAGAAATGGACAATTTTCTAGAAGCATACAAGCTTCCAAGGCTAACTCAACAAGAAAGGGAAAACCTGAATAGACTGATTACCACCAGGGAAATTGAATCAGTAATCTGCAATCTCCCAACAAACAAAAGCCCTGGACCAGATGGCTTTAAAGGTGAATTTTACAAAACATTCAAAAAAGAATTATCACCTATTCTCCTCAAGCTCTTTCAAAAAATCCAGAAGGAAGGAAGGCTCCCAAACACTTTATGAGGCCACTATCACCCTGATCCCCAAATCAGACAAAGACACTACAAAAAAAGAAAACTACAGGCCGATATCTCTAAGGAACATAGATACAAAAATCCTCAACAAAATATTAGCGAACAGAATTCAGCAATACATTAAAAAGATCATACACCATGATCAAGTGGGATTCATCCC
Organism: Rhinolophus sinicus; assembly: GCF_057876585.1. Classification (NCBI taxonomy): domain Eukaryota; kingdom Metazoa; phylum Chordata; class Mammalia; order Chiroptera; family Rhinolophidae; genus Rhinolophus; species Rhinolophus sinicus. The sequence goes on along the minus strand of NC_142504.1, from coordinate 73,665,733 downwards.
TGGTATGCAAGGGTGGCTCAACATCCACAAATCAATTAATGTGATACACCACATTAACAAAATGAAAAATAAAAATCATATGATCATATCAATAGATGCAGAAAAAGCATTTGATAAAAATCCAGAAGCCATTTATGATAAAAACCCTTAAGAAAGTGGGAATCGAGGGATCATATCTCAATATAATAAAGGCCATATATGATAAACCCACAACTAACATCATACTCAATGGGGAAAAGCTAAAATCATTCCCCCTAAGATCAGGAACAAGGCAAGGTTGCCCACTTTCTCCACTTCTATTCAATATAGTGCTGGAAGTTCTAGCCACAGCAGTCAGACAAGAAAAAGAAATGAAAGGCATCCCAATTGGTAAGGAGGAAGTAAAATTGTCATTATATGCAGATGACATGATACTATATATAGAGAACCCTAAAGACTCCACCAAGAAACTATTAAAACTGATAAATGAATTCAGTAAAGTAGCAGGATACAAAATTAATATTTAGAAATCAGTTGCATTTGTATATATCAATAATAAAATATCAGAAGGAGAAATTAAGAAAACAATCCCATTTACAATTGCTTCAAAAACTATAAAATACCCGGGAATAAATTTAACAAAAGAAGTGAAAGAGCTGTACACAGAAAATTATAAGACACTGAAGAGAGAAATTAAAGAAGATACAAATAGATGGAAAGACATACCATGTTCATGGATAGGAAGAATTAATATAGTTAAAATGTCCATACTGCTTAAGGCAATATACATATTCAACGCAATTCTTATTAAATTACCAAGGACGTTTTTCACAGAAATAGAACATATAAATATAGAATTTATATGGAACCATAAAAGATCCCGAGAGTCTCAGCAATCTGGTGAACAAAATGGGAGGTATAATGATACCTGACATCAAATTATACTACAAGGCTACAGTAATCAAAACAGCATGGTACTGGCATAAAAACAGATACATAGATCAATGGCACAGAATAGAGAGCCCAGAAATAAATCCATGCCTATGGTCATTTAATTTATGACAATGGAAGCAAGAATTTACGGTGGGGTAAAGACTGTCTATTCAATAAATGATGCTGGCAAACCTGGACAGACACATGCTAAAAAAATTAGGCTGGACCACCTCCTTAAACCATATACAAGAATAAATTCAAAATGGCTTAAAGACTTAAATGTAAGATCTGAAACCATAAAATTTCTAGAAGAAAATATAGGAAGAAACTTTACAGATATTACCTGGAGTAAGATTTTAACTGATATATCCCCTTGAGCAAGGGAAGTAAGAGATAAAATAAACATGTGGGATTACATCAAACTACAAAGTTTTTCCACAGCAAAGGAAACCATCAATAAAACAAAAAGGATCCTACTGAATGGGAAAAGATATTTGCCAATAATATATCCAATAAGGGGTTAATATCACAAATTTATAAAACACTCACTCAACTCAACGCCAAAAAACCAAACAACCCAATTAAAAAATGGGCAGAGGACATGAAGAGACATTTTTCTAAAAAGGACATAGAGATGGCAAACAGACATATGAAAAAATGCTCAACCTCACTAACCATTAGAGAAATGCAAATAAAAACCACAATGAGATACCACCTCATCCCAGTCAAAATGGCTATCATCAATAAATCAACAAACAACGAGTGCTGGCGCGGATGTGGAGAAAAGGGAACCCTTGTGCACTACTGGTGGGATGGCAGATTAGTGCAGCCACTATGCAAAACAGTATAGAGGTATCTCAAAAATCTGAAAATGGAACTACCTTATGATCCAGCAATTCCACTCCTAGGTATCTATCCGGAGAAATCCAAAACTCTAATTCAAAAAAATTTATGCACCCCTATGTTTATTGCAGCACTATACACAATAACCAAGACATGAAAACAACCAAAATGCCCATTGGTAGATGACTGGATTAAGAAACTGTGGTACATTTATACAATGGAGTATTAGGCAGCCATAAAGAAGAAAGAAATCTTACCATTTGCAACAATATGGATGGACCTAGAGAACATTATGCTAAGTGAAATAAGTCAGACAGAGAAAGACAAATACCATATGATTTCACTTATATGTGGAATCTAAAGAAAAGAATAAATGAATGAACTAATCAGAAACAGTCTCAGAGACAGAAGAAAAACTGAGGGTTGCTAGATGGGATGGGGGGTGGGGATAAGGGGGAAGGTGAGGGGATTAGAAAACATTCGGTAACCACAAGATTGCCACGGGGATACAAAAGTCAATTTGGGGAATGTAATCAATAATGTTGTAAAAATTTTATAGGGTATCAATTAACACTTGTCTCGTTAGGGAGACCATCTCAGGGAAGATGTAGATGCCTGATCACTGCACTGTACACCTGAAGCTGAAGCTGAACAATAATGAATGTCAACTACAAGTTTATATATATATTACATTGTATATATATACATACATTACATTGTGTATATATATGTATATATATATACATATACATATATATATATACATATATATATATACATATATATATATATATATATATATATATATATATAATGTATATAGTTACAAGAAGCGGAGTACAGCATTAGGAATAGAGACAATGGAAATGTAATGGCTGTGTGTGATGTCAGAGGGACAGTGGACGGGGGCAGGGAGGTTGACACAGTGTGAGGGATATAAATGATAAATGTCTAACTAGTACATTGTTTTGTGCACCTGAAACTAATAAAAATAAAATTAAAAACTACTGAATGATAATTCCAATCAAAGACAAGGTGAATCAAAATGAAGAACTCTAAAAGGAAGAAGCTATGGCACAATAAAGATTAGTGGGAAACTGAAATTATTTCAGTAAATACAGACTAAACTCAAAAAGAGCCATAGGAATTAGGGCTACAAGTGTAAAATTGCCCTCCTATACAAGGGGGTTAGAAACCATCCTTATCACCAGAGAGTGAATTTAGGACCAAGAAGGCTATATAGACAAACTTTGTTAAACGAACCCTTATCTTTCTAGACCTTCTTCACCATTTACCACACATAGCCCAAACCCCTTTGTCTTGTCAAATTTTCACAAATTTATTGTTTCTTTGTCTAAAAGGTATAAGAGCTTCCTGCTATGGTTACTTCTTCAGGTATTCATTCTCTTGTGAAGACTCCCATGCATATGTAAAAATTCATTAAAATGTGTATATTTTTCTTCAGTTAATCTGTCTTATGGCAGTTTAATTCTTAAACCCAGCCAGAGACCCAAAGAGGGTAGAGGAGAATTTTTCCTCCCCTACATAAGTAATTCTATGTGAATATAAATTCATTGTTGTTTTTCCCCCTGGGTTCTTGCGTGTTGGTATTATAAATAAATAATTGCTCAGAATTTTATGAATTTTTAAATTATGAGTCTTCAATATAAAAGTTTAGAGTATGCCAATCTTGATTAATTGCAAAATAAATAATTCACTAATGAAAAAAAGAAATCTCTTTAGTTGTATCCCACAAAAAACCATTGGGATTTTCTTAGGTAGGACTTCCACTTACGGTAGAATTTTAAGGTATTACTATTACAAAATAATGATAACAAATGTTATTCACGCAATGGAAGTAAAAGCTATAATAAACAAATGGGACTGTATGAAACTTAAAAGCTTCTGCACAGCAAAAGAAACCATCGACAAAATAAAGAGGCAACCAGATTTTTTCAATTCCAAAAAATCTGAAAACATTTATCCGAAAAGACACGTGTGCTCCAATGTTCACTGCAGCTTTGTTTACAGTGGCCAAGACATGGAAACAACCAAAATGTCCTTCGATAGATGAATGGATAAAGAAGTTGTGGTATATATACACAATGGAATACTATTCTGCAGTCAGAAAAGATGATATAGGAACATTTGTGACAACATGGATGGATCTTGAGAGTGTAATGCTGAGCGAAATAAGTCAGACAGAAAAAGTAGAGAACCATATGATTTCATTGATATGTGGTATATAAACCAAAAACAACAAAGAACAAGACAAACAAAAACTCATAGACACAGACAATAGTTTAGTGGTTACCAGAGGGTAAAGGGGGTGGGGGGTGGGAGATGAGGGTAAGGGGGATCAAATATATAGTGATGGAAGGAGAACTGACTGGGTGGTGAACACACGATGGGATTTATAGATGATATAATACAGAATTGTACACCTGAAATCTATGTAATTTTACTAACAATTGTCACCCCAATAAATTTTTTTTAAAAATGTTATACACAGTTTATGAGGCTGTTGTTTATAATTTAAAATGGAATTCCTTGTTTAAAGAAAATTAAAACTTTCATCTGGGATGTTTAAGTACCCTTTCAAATTGTAAGAATGTGCTCATATAAATAAATAGAAACAGAAAGTAACAAGTGGCCAGAAGATCTAAATCAAAGCTGTCACCGGGGCCTTGTTAAAGAGAAGATGAATCCAATAAGTCTGGAACTTAATAACAGACTAGACAACTGAAATTAAGGAGAGGAGTGGTAAATGGTAACTATAAAATTACAATCCTGAGAGTAAAAATGATGGCAGTACTGAAATCAGAATAAAATTAGGGGCAACAATCTAAGTGGAAAGTTTGGTTCAAATTATGTTTTGTTTTAGGGAATCAGTAGACATCTGAGGACAGCTGCCCTATAGACAGTAAGTAGTAGACTACTGAGAATAGGATGGAGGGGTCAGGATTAGAGAGGTACATTTACATTTCATTGCCATGCCAGTCCACCGTACGCCTGCCGTATGGCATTATGAACCTATAACTAGATTACAAAACCCACATTAACTACAAAAATATCAATTGGTTTAAGGGCAGGAAACGTTCAAAGAAATGAGAATAATTTCTTTCCATATTTTCTTCTAAAGAAATAACTATAATATAAGGGAAAAAACTCTCCAGTGTAGCAAAATAGACTATGACCTTATAATGTGATTAAAGTCCATTGGTGCTGATAAGAAAGGCTATACTTAATTACACAGTGCTTTTCATCTTCTAAGCACTTTACATGTACTGTATTAACTAATTAACAATGAAAAACCTGATGTTTCTTGGAAAAGACTACTGTTGCTACTTTTTTCATCTTTTAGATGAATTTTGTTTTAATTTTGAACTACAACATACATAGAATGGGTGATATTTAAACTTTTCAAACTAATGATTATGGCAAGCAGCTCATTTTCCTAGTACTTCAGAGTTGAATTACAATAAAAAAGGATGTAGATGAGCTATCTAAAAAGAGAAATAACTTTACTGTATCATAAAAGCCCATCTGGTGAGCACCAGTGAGACCTGATAAATGATGAAGGAGCTAGTAATGTGAAGATACTTACTGCTGGCCTATGGCTCCTATGTCCCCCTGAAGCAGAAGGGATAAGGTCACCTGTTCCCACATGCATTGAGCACTCTAGTGTGGGCTCCAATTGAGATTGTCTTCTTCCCCTCTAGTAGTTTTAAAATTAGTGATCACCAAGCATTTGTCAAAAGAACACTGGGCTAATACAGTGGGTTCCCTTTGAAGACAAATATTTTTGGTTCATGAAAAGCCTCTTACAGGCTCATTTAAGTATGAATCAGACAGAAAAAGTCAAGAGTCATATGATTTTACTAATATGTAGGATATAAAACTGAAAGCAACAAAGGAACAAGACAAACAAACAAAACTCATAGACACAGACAATAGTTTAGTGGTTACCAGAGGGTAAGTGGGGAGAGGGGTGGTAGATGAGGGTAAAGGGGATCAAATATATGATGATGGAAGGAGAACTGACTCTGGGTGGTGAACACACAATGTGATATATAGATGATGTAGTACAGAATTGTACACTTGAAACCTATGTATCTTTATTATCCATTGTCACCCCAATAAACTTTAATTTAAAAAAAAAGAATCTGGGTCAAGGTATGAAGCTATGTACTCATTCAACTAACGGTTATTAAATACCTATTATGAACAAAACCCTCCAAGGAGGCTTGGCCTGGTTTAGAATCACATTTCTCTAATCATTTTAAGAGCTGGATGATGGGTCCTGTATCTCTCTATCTTAAGAGATGGGCAGTTATCTTATACTTCTCCTGTATACCCATAAAAATCCTGTTGGCCAAGGCCAGGCTGAAATCCCCAGTTCAGAGGAAGGCAGCATAAGATAGGGAAAAATTAACAGACTTGGGTTTATAAATGAGGTTTGCATACACTACTCCAGCAGTAAAAACTTAGGAAGGTTATTTACCTCCTCTAGACCTCCGTTTCCTCTTTAAAAAATGAGAATGGCAATATTTTCACAACTGTATAAGCAAGAGCCTGTATTAGAGTGTAACTGGCTTAGTTCTTTTGATTTTGAAAAATGCTTTTCCGTCTCTTATATCAATAAGTGGTTTCCTTCTGCATAAATGGTTGAGGTTTCTAAACAAATTATAAATAATAATAATTTCTTTGCAAGCCTACAGTAAGTAGTAAATAAAATATTGTAAAATAAAAAGGCTTCGCCAATGTTACAGTGCAGTAAAATGTATAGGTCATAAGTTCTGATTATAGCACTTAGTGAGTAGAAGCCATGTATGAAGATTATGCCTTCCTGACATCTCATAGTATCTTTCACAACACTACTTGTATAGTAAACATTCATTACATTTTTTGTTGATTGACATTGACTTATTAGCCAGTAAAGTAAAATCCACACATATGCATGTATATTTTATTTACCTCCTTCAGCTGTACAGTAACAGGCACGTTCTAACAGAGCCTTTGAGCTCTTCCTGGGTAAGGTTAGCCCTAAAGCTACTAGAGTCAGAAAGAAGTTGACATCTTCATTTCTGAAATATACACATTCTTAGTTCAGCAGCTCCAAAATGAACTCCTACAGGTAGTACAAACCCTGTTACTTATGATCTGAGCTTTAATACAGATATAGTGAGCTCTAGATAGCTAATAATTCTCAATCTATATATTGTCCCAACTCATATATCTAAGGAATATTCTTTCTGACCTCTGCTTGTATGCCCTTCAATAATTTACTCCAGAGGTCATGAATTACAAAGGCATGGATTATAATTCTAATAAGTATTTTCTTAGAATTATTTTCTTTTCACTCTTCTCAGTCATCCTTTAATCAAAACAAGACCTGAGCAAACATGCAGATTCTAATTTGTTCTATCCAGACAAATTTTAAATCCCTCTTGCCTACTTCTAACTTCATTATTTATATTTATGATATAATATAAGCTATATCTATATACATCTTGTGAAGAGCAATTGCAAAATTTATCAAGAATTCTCTTCAGGAAACTATCCTCATAATAAACGCAAATTGTTAGCATCTATCACCATATCATGTAATCATATAAAAGCCTTTTCTGGCCTCATTCCTATAAGGTACTTCTCTATTACATTATAATGATAAATTGCAAAATGTTTTTCATGACACTTAAACTATTACAGAATTCTACAGGGAATGCTATGATACTACCAAAGTTTTCTGATTAGTAGCTACCGCTAAAAGGCAGCCTCACGTTCTTAAATCAACTGATTTCCTTCACAATATTTATTTCTGGAAAAACAATTTACAACTGAACACAACTATATCATAAGGTCAACACAAACATGTATCAGAAGTAAATATGCCATTGTATATTTGAAAAGATAATAGTTAAGTGTGAGCTTGGAGGTTTGTTTCAGTTCGACCAGTCTTTGTTTCAGTTGAGAACAGTCTAAACTAGTCATAATATTCTATCTTAGAATGCAGCTAACTCCCAGTTATCTCGGATGACTGGATATAAGCAACTAGGATTCACAGATAAAGCCCAAATTTATATTAGCCAATAGTTACATCCCAATCATCCATTGCTACTTGAAGGAAGCATTACCTTTGGGGTAAATACAAATACTGAGTAATTTGTCCCTAAACTTTTCTTCTAGTTCTTCCACTCTCAGATTGGCTGTTAAATCACAACTCTTTTTTGTGCCATATTATGCCTCAGGTCTACTATGCTACTGTGCTACTATGACTCTGATTTTTTTACATTAAATAACAAAACATTCTACATGTTCATTTTTTAGAATATTCTATGAATCTTTATTACCAGATTATTTTTTTACTTTTGTGACTCAAGAATGAAAATCAAGAACACTCATAACATTTTTGATCTTTGAGAAATTTTTATTTTTCACAGAAACCTAACAATTTTTATGCCTTCTCTGGAGCTTTTGTTGATATTTTCAAATATAACAACTTAATAGCTGATATTTATTGGGCATATAATCTGTGCCAGCCACTGTGCTCAATGCTTTGCCTCCATTACTCATTTATCCCTAAACTATTATTATCCCCATTTTACATATCAGGCAATTGATAGCCAGAAGGGTAAATAATTTCCCCAGCTTCAGCCAGGCACTAAGAGATGAAACAGAGAGGCACACTGAGGCAACTGATTTCATAGCCTATGCTCTTAACTATCTCACCATATTTTTTCTTCATAGCTGCTCATATTTCAGTCTATGTCTATAGCCTTACCTAATATATGTCCAAGATATAGTTAAAACAATTATATTAATAAAGCATATACTATCTTCTCAGATCAAGCTGTACTAATAAGAGGCATGACAAAACAAACAACAAATATAACAACAACAACAAAAAAAAAACAGTGCTAGGACAGGACCCAAGGTTTTTCACCCTTCCACTCTGGAATATCAGTATGGTCTCCCTTTGGTCAGGAGGCTGCAATTCTAAGCACCACAGGTGACAAACAACACTGAGTGAAGAAGAGGGGCAATCTACATTGAGCATCTGTTTTTGTGTGATTTTGTTGTTGCTTTCTTTTTTATTAAAAATGTATTGGAGTGACAATGAATAGTAAAGTTATACAGGTTTCAAGTGTACAATTCTATAATACATCATCTATAGATCACATTGTGTGTTCACCACCCAGAGTCAGTTCTCCTTTCATCACCATATATTTGACCCCCTTTATCCTTTTCTATTATCCCCCCTCACCCCTTACCCTCTGGTAACCACTGAACTATTGTCTGTATCCATAAATTTTTGTTTCTTTATTTGTTTGTCGTGTTCCTTTGTTGCTTTAAGTTTTATATCCCACATATCAGTGAAGTCATATGGTTCTCAACTTTCTGTCTGACTTACTTCGTTTAGCATAATAATTTCAAGATCCATCCATGTTGCCACAAATGGCACTATTTCATCTTTTCTTATGGAACAATAGTAATCCATTGTGTTAAAGAAACCTTTCCCAGAAGCTCCCTAGATAACTGACCCTTGAGTTCCACTGCTCAGGATTGGGTTATCTGTCCATGACCAAGTCAAACAGCAAGGGATAAAAGTCCACATGACTGACTCTTTCTCCATATATAGATAGGTAGATAGATGATAGGTAGATATACATACATACATACGTACATACATATGTGTACATATATAGAAAAATAATAAGCACAAATTATTAGCTTCTAGCACCATAAGATATAATCATATAAAAGTCCTTTCTAACTAAAGTATCCAGAAAGGCCTTCTCCAGAAGAGTTATTGTTGTCATCTACCATGGGAGGTCAATGTTATTCCCTTATTTTGAGAGAAGAAGCTGTTAAGAATTACAGTGAAAGTTTGGATCCTGAACTGTCAGTTAAGACTAATTTCAGAATCATAACAGAGACACTATTCCATTAATATTATGTCTAGGAATTTCAATGAATTCCATTAGAATATTAAGGCCTGTTGTTCTTATTTTTCATTAAGAACCTACCTCTCCTCCTCCCTCCCTAAAATGCTTTATGTTCTTTGTACTGGGCCTTCTCAAGAAAGAAGAAAAGACAATGTGACATATAGATGATGTATTACAAGATTGTACACCTGAAATCTATGTAACTTTGCTAACAATTGTCACCCCAATAAACTTTAATTTTTAAAAAAAGAGAAAAAAAACATTGAAAAGATAAGTAGTCTGGCAAATGTGGAAGTATTGAGACAATTGCAAAAATGACATTGAACAGGAGGGAAGGAAAAGACAGCAGGGAGAGGGGGAGAAATTGAAAAAGGTTTCAGATGAGGAGAAAAGAAAGAAAAGGAGTTTGAAGTTCAAGGAAAGAAAGAATGCTCTTAAGGAGCCTCTAATCCTGCCTTTGAAAACTGGTCTCTGCAAACCACAACCATTACAATTTCCACAAGAAGCAAATCTAGTGCTTATACATAATACCAAAAACCCTTCTTTCTCCTCTTGCCTTAGCATCCTCTTAGCATACTCCCCACTTCAGATCCTGTCTTTGTGATCATTCAGTCTCAGCATTCCTCTTTCCAAACTCTGACAACCTAAATAAATATTTTCTAATGAAATTTGCATGTCAAATTCCAGCTAGGAGTCATGGCAGGCTGAAGCATCCAACTATAATTAGAAAGCAACTAATGACAGTGATCCCCACTTCACAGTGGATTTTCTTTTTATCCCAAAGCAAATACACTTAAAAAAGATGGGAAGAGGTTGGGATGCAGGGTGAAAATATGAAGGGATTAAGTACAAATTGTAGTTACAAAATAATCGTGGGGATGTAAAGTAAAGCATAGGGAATATCATCAATAATGTGGTAATAACTATGTATAGTGCTAGGTTGGTACCAGACTGGTCAGGGGGATCACTTCTTAAATTATATAAATGTCTAACTATATGCTGTACACCTGAAATTAATATAAAATAATATTGAATGTCAACTGTAAATGGAAAATTGAAAAGGAGGAAGGTAAAGGGCAATAAGTGGTCCAAATTTCCAGATATAAAACAAATAAGTCTTGGAGATGTAATGTACAGCATGGAATATAGTCAATAATATTGATAGTGTGGTACAGTATCAGATGGTTGCTGGACTTATGGTGATCACTTCTTTAGGTATATAAATGTTGAATAACTGTGGTGTACACCTGAAACTAATGTAATATTTATGCTAACTATATTTTTAATAAAAAATCTTTTTTAAAATTATATAATATACATATTTTTATCTGTAGGAAGTTTTCATAAGCAGTTTTCTGATTTCATTCCTCCCAAGAAGCTAGGACAAAGAATAGAGGTTGATCAGTCTAGCTGTAATTTCATTTCTCTAGCCAATAAAGAAGAAAAAGCAGGAAGCTGTAGTTAGGTTTCATGGCACTACTGAGCTAGCAGAAGGATTTTTCCTTATCCGATGCTCACAGGATCTCTAAAAGCAAGAGATTGTGTGGAGCAAAGATTCACACAGCAATGTAACTTTAATAACCATTGTCACCCCAATAAACTTTAATTTTAAATAAAAGCAATTAGAGAGTAAAGACTGAATGGGTGGTTAAATGGAGAAGCACATATGAAGAGTCTACATTTAAAGCCAAGGAATCAGAAAGCAAGGAAGCCCAGAGAACTAGGGTGGATGTGTGACGGGAGCACAGACTGAATGGGACAAGCATCTGGGTTCAGAGCTGAGCCAGGCCCTACAAGAACTGGGAATGTCAGGATCCACATCACCTTCTACAGCTAGCTATCCCCTGCTTTGCAGTGCACTCACTTCCAGAAATGTTCCTTTCGTCTTTTCCTTCCCATAGCTCACCTTTTTTTCTCCCCATTTTCTTAAGACTTCACTGAGATTTGCAAACAGAAACATCTCTACCTACATCCTCTCTGTTATCTCCTTTCTGATTCTATTTAATGTTAGAGGAATTATGTCTCTTTTTTGCTCCACAGCTAGATTTTTGTGAGTGGAAGAGGGTACACTCTCATGACCAGAATAAATGTACCAGTAAGGGTTTTCCTCCTGTCCATTTACCACATCCCTCACAACTCCCAGAGTTCTGACATCAATACAATCTCTGCCTCTTTCAACCATTTGTGTGTGTGTGTGTCTATTACTGAAAAAGCAGATAAAAGTAATGCAAAGCAACTCAGGAGCTCAAATTACATGTGAACTACCAAATCAACAGTTGAATCTTAAGCATGGTAATCCACATGGAACATCAAGTACTTCAGAGTTTGCTAGCAGCCTCGTGCTTGTCTAGGTCTAAGAATTCCCAGAATAGCAACTCCAATATTCTCACCCTTTTCCATCCCTAAAATTTCCTTACTGGTGCCCACTTTGGAGCAAAGAACAAACCAAATCTTCAGCAAAGTCATAAGCTATTCTAGAAGCATAAGGAATTTTCCCTTTTAGAGACTTATGAGTGCAATTGTGTCCCTCTAAAATTCATATGTTGAAATCTTAACTGCTTGTACTCCAGAACATGCTGTATTTGGAAATAACTTCTTTACAGAGGTAATCAAGCTAAAATGAGGTCATGAGGATGGACCCTAATCCAATATAACTAGTGTCCTTTTAAAAACGTGCGTAGAGGGAAAACAGTGTGAAGAGGCACAGGGAGAAAACAGCCATCTACACACCAAGGAGAGAAGTCTGAAACAGATTTACCTTCACAACTCTCAAAAATAACCTGACACCTTAATTTTGTGGTGAAATAATAAATCTCCAGACTGTGAAATAATAAATCTCTAATGCTTAAGCTACCCAGTTTGTGGTATTTTGTTATCATAGCCCTAACAAACTAATACAGAGACACCTGAAATCACATCTGGAAGAGAGGATAAGAAGGTAGAGTTCCAGGGGCAGGTGGGCTATCTGAAACATTCCATCAACAGTGAAAGATAAAGAAGTGAGTTCATGTGTACAAAGCAAACAGCATTGTGCCTGACATATGGTCAAAATACATGGGCTCTCACCATAATTCCAGAAGTTAAAGGACACACCACACTACATTCTTACTGCCCTGTAAGGTAACAGGCTCATCTACCCAGACAGAAGATCCAAAACTAACTTCACAAGCCAGCACAGACCACCCATTAAGCCTTTCATGTTGGATAAAAAAACACCCAAGACATTCAGTTCACACCATCAGATATAATTAAACATCACAATTAATAAAGTAAATTCCTTGCTTCAAAGAGTACGGGTTCAGAGATATTATCAAAATAGAGATCATCTGGGGGAATAAATCCATAGGTTCATTATCATCCATTGAGCATGTGCACATACTTCACCAAAACATCACTTTCAGCTGCTAATAATCACCAGGAAGTTTACTCAAATACCGTGTTTCCCTGAAAATAAGAACTAGCCAGACCATCAGCTCTAATGCATCTTCTGGAGCAAAAATTAATATAAGACCCGGTATTATATTAAAATAAGACTGGGTCTTATATTAATATTTGCTCCAAAAGACGCATTCGAGCTGATGGTCCAGGTAGGTCTTATTTTTGGGGAAACATGGTGGCATTCCCTGCTTGCCAGGAGCCCCAGCACCTCCTGCAAGAAAGCACAATGTGCGTGCATGTGCACACTTTCTGTATGCGCTTGTGTTTCAGAAATGATCCCAGAGGGACAAAAAAGCCAAATAGCTCAGCATAAGGTCACAGCATATGTCTGTTTTGGAACCTCTAGTACATTAGCTTCTCATTTCTGTATCCTGAGAAATACACCTTCTTTAAAAAACATTTTATTACAAACATTTTCAAACACATTCACTAATAAAGAGAAAGGTATAGTATCCTTCACCCACATCCATGTCATTTCCATAAGATTATCTCATTTCATCTATATCCCACCCATATTCCCACCCATGAGATTATCTTAAAGCAAATCACAAACACATTATTTCATTCATAAATACTTCAATACACATCTAAGATATGACATTTAATCAAATACCACATTTAAAAAATAATAACAGCTCCTTAATATCAACAAACTTCTCCAATTATTTTATCATTTTTATAGTTTATCATTTTTATAGCTTGTTCTAAACCATTCGATTTGTTTGATAACTCTAAATGTCTTTTATTCTATAGTTTTATTCTCCCCCCTTTTTTTGCACCACTTAGTTGTGGCAGAAATTGGGTCATTTGTCCCAAGAATTTCCCACATTCTGGATTCCTATGTAGTTAAATCTAGAGGCTTAATAATTCAAGCTCAGTATTTGAAAAAAACTACTTTATATATGGTGCTGGAGACACAGTGTCTGGTGGCCTCTCTTTCTGTGACAGTGACATGAGATGGTGAGCTCATGTGTTGTCAAGTCTGACCTATACATTATAGTTTCTGTGCTAGTTTTGCTTCCCCCAAGTAGAGTTTGGAATGGAAACTTAGATGGAAGCAATTTATTTGGGAGGTGATTTCAGGAAGCAGCAGTGAAGGAGAAGGGCCAGTGACACAGGAAAAGAAGAAAAAGTAATGAAAGTGTGCATTGGCGATTCCACTGAGACCTCCTGAGAAGCACGCAGAAGAATGATTCACGTGGAAAATAGGAGGCAGGAGCATTTGTCCTTCAGCTCCCGTATCTTGGTTGAGGGTTTGCATAGAGCATATAAAATGTATTATATATGTTGGATTGAGGTTTGCAAAACAAGTTGTTTATTAGTAGGGACAGGACTATGGCCACATATGTTTGAGACTGATAAGAGTGAAGTAAAAAACATGTTTTTATGTGAAACAGCATAACAAAATTGAGTGATAAACACCTTTACCAAAACAACTTGTGGTTATCACCTGAAAGGTAAAAAACTCCTGGCAACAACTCCTGGTTATCACCTAAGAGATAAACAACTCCTGGCAAACAACTTCTGGTATCACCTAAGAAGTAAACAAGTCCAAGGAAAAGAGGATAAAAGCAGAACTCCAGAGCAATGCTGTGAGCAGTCTGACTGCGCACTCAGCTAAGACCCTCCGCAAGACTCTGGGTGAGACACTGTGGGGACAGAGCCCCAGAAAGTAGTTTACAGGCTCTCGGCCTCACGTGGAAGGGTGCTGGCTTGGGTGGTGGATGGCCGTCGGCTGTGGCTGATTGGCCGTCGGCTGTGGCCGGTTGGCCGATTGGCCGCTAGTATAACTGCTGCGGCGGCTACCGAGGAGAGTCGAGGAACAGAGTCGAGGATTGCTGAGGAGAGTCATCGGTCGGTTGGCAGAAAGGCGGATGGCAGGTCGCGCGTCCGGTGGGCCCAGCCTCCAGTGAGACCATAGTGGTATGGCTCCCCTACCTATGGCTCCGTGGGTGTTCCTTTTTGGCCTCACCATATCCTGCGTTCTTATGTGGGGAGCGGACCAGAGACCCCGCAGGCCGCCCCGCATGACAAATGGCGCAGCGAGCAGGGTCTCCCGCACTACAGACACTATCTGGCAGAGTCGTCTGCAAGGGGCAAACCAGGATACGCCCAAACTCTCCAAAGTTAAGTTCTTCCTTGCAAGACCAGCTTGCCTCAGACCCGTTGTGAGCCCGGTCATCTCTTCCGGACCAGGGACCTTCACCACCTCAACTGACTCTGGGACTTGGTTGGTTATTAAATTCTATTCTATTCTGTATAACCTTCTGTGTACAAGAGCATTGGCCTCTGGAGGGACATTGGTTCCCAAATAAAACTGTGTTACTCTATCTGAACCTGTGTGCTGGGACTTTGTTCCCCACTCGTGTCACGAGTACACGCAGGGACGTAGGGCCCTGCCGAGGAGTTAATGTTCCCTTGACTTGCAGGAATAGACTGAAAATGTGGTGACTGTCCTTCATAGGTGCTCGCAACAGGGTTGCTCCTAAGGACACTAACTCTTCCACACAGGGCTAACTCTGAATGCTGGAGCAAGGGGAACTCAAGGGGTAACAGAAAAGGCCCTGGAGCAGGGAGCAAAGAGACTCCACATGCACTGAGGGACGCTGGCAGTGGGAAAGGAATCTGAGTGCAAGATATCTGTCCACCACAGCTGAGGCTAACATCAGAAGTGGTCCAAGAGGATTCTGCATGAGCTTCAGAGACACTTTCTACAGTCCCCGTCAGCCTTTCTCAAATGCTAATGATTTTAGCAGCCAAGAATGATCATTTCCTAGATCCATTATATACTTAAATTAGAGGTGCAAGATGAAGATAATCTAATTATGTTATTCCTTTTTACTTGTTAGCCTATATTCCTTAAAACAGATTTTCCCACCTAAACTATTCGGTTACCCTAAAATAGTATTTGTTCAGGAAATAGAGTTTGTGCAGGAGTTTGATTCTTTCCTTTCACTCATCCACTTTTAGAATAATAATATGATGATCAATAAATGTTTTTTAATGATTATCCTTATATACTCATGGATTTTTAAACTCATGGATATTTTATATGTTTCAATTCATTATAATAATTATTTTTTGATACTGAAATTGCCCCATTGTTGGTTAGTGAGAGCCCATCAAATGAGCTTTTGAGTCCTTTAGACATGACCAAAGTTGTCTTTGCTCACTTCCTGGCTTTTTGATACAAATTGTTTCAACTTGATCTTGCACATTTTCTCCCTAAAACCTAATCATAGCAATTTATCCAAGGAATTTTCATTCTTTTTAGGAGACATGATATTCATAGTTCACAATCTAGACATCAAGAGTACTCTTAGTTACTGGGTTGATCATTGTTTCTAGCCTTTTTTGTGTGTTGATGTCAAAATACATCATGAGTCCACACTAAAATTTCCAACTCAAATTTAGAAATTTAGAAAGTTTATATAATTATTTGATTTTATATTTGTATCTCTTTTCCCTTGTGCTGAGAAAACAGGTTCTTCATGACATAATCAAAATTAATCATTTCAGTCAACTCTATGTATATTTTCAAAATAAGAATACCAGCATTATTTTCAATGGTATGGATCCAAATAAAGTTTAAGATTTCTTTTTGTCTTTAGGATATGTCCCACCAAGGATATACAGCGTCAGCGTGATGTGCTTTAAATTCACTTGAAATATTTTGTGTCCATGTGGGTAAGCCACCAACTTTGTACACAAGTTCATTTGTTTCATTTTCCTCCCAATTTCTTAGAATTGTTTTTTAATGTTGATTTAATTTTGTTTTATATTCACCAAAAAAATTTACACACATAATTTTAAAGTCGAAACTAAATCAAGATATATTCAGAGAATTCAAGCTTCCATATATTTTCCCTCCATTTTCCTATAGGGAACCACTTTCTTTTTTTTAAATCAATTTTGCATTTTTTTTCCTTTCACTCATTTTTTTAATGTAAGCAAATATATTCCATATTATATTCTTTATAATTATGATGGTTAATTTAATGTATCACCTTGGTTGGTCCACAGTGCCAGATATTTGATCAAACAGTTTCTGGATGTTTCTGAGAGTGTTTTTTGGATGAGACTTACACTTAAATTGGTAAACTTTTTTTTTTTTTTTTTTTTTTTTTTAATTAGTTTCAGGTGCACAAGACAAAGCAAAACTTAGACATTTATCATTTATATCCCTCACACTGTGTGAACCCCCCTCCCCCCATCCACTATCCCTCTGTACGTTCCCAAAACCTCTCACCTTCCCCTTATCCCCACCCCCCCCGCCCCTCTAGCAACCCTCTGTTTTTCCTCCATGTTTCCAAAACTGGTAAACTTTTTTATTATTATTAGTTTCAGGTGTACAAAACAATGTAGTAGGTAGACATTCACACCCCTCAGAAAGTGATAATCCCCTTCCCCCCAATCTACTACCCCTCTGACATCGTATATAGCTGTTAAAATTCCATTGACTCTATTCCCTACACTGTACTCCACATCCTGTCACGCGGGGTGGCATGCGGGGTCTCTAGTCCTGCTCCCCACATAAGAACTCAGGACATGGTGAGGCCAAAAGGAACACCCATGGAGCCATAGATGGGGGAGTCACACCACTATAGTCTCACTGGTGGCTGGATTGGAGACACAGGAGGCAGGAGCCACACGACCGCAACCCAAAGTCCACTTCTCTCTGCCAACCAACCTCACTTGCTAGCTGCAATCCGCCTCTCTGCAATCCGCATCCACACTCCACCATGCCACGCCACTACACCACCACCTTGCTAGCTTAGCCGCTGGCAGTTATATCAGTGGCTAATGGTTAACTGGTAACAGCCGATGGTCAACTAGTCACAGCAGATGACCATCTACTACCTGAGCCAGCACCTTTCTATGTGATGCCGAGAGCCTGGAAACTGCTCTCTGAGGCTCTGTCCCCACAGTATATTAAATTATAGTTGACATTCATTGATATTCAGCTTCAATCTCAGGTGTACAGCGCAGTGGTCAGGCATCTACACTGTCCCTGAAGTGGTCTCCTTAATAAGACAAGTGTCCATTGGATATAAATCGGTAGACTCTTGAGTAAAACAGATTGCCTTCCATAATGTGAGTGGGCTTTAATCAGTTGAAGGCCTGAATAGAACAAAAGACTGACCTTCCCCAAGTGAGAATGAATTCTGCCAGAAAACTAATACTTGAACTAGAGCGTCAACGCTTCCTGGGTCTCCAGACTGCTGGCCCACCCTGCAGATTTTGGACTTCCAAGTCTCCATAATTGCTTGAGCCAATTTCTTAAAATAAATCTCTGTCTGTATACACATTCTATTGGTTCTATATCTCTGGAGAATCCTGACTAATACAGTAGTATTTAGTAGTAGTACATTATATATTAAATGTTTCATACTATATATTGCATGTTATATGTGAGTATGTATAATATTGAATATTATACTCTTATTCCCCATCATTTCTTAAATAAAAGGTAGCATACTATGCACACTGTCATACCTTACTGTATCCTAGAAATCTTTCCGTTGTAGTGTATAGAGATCTTCCTCATTTCTGTCTACATCTACACAGTAGTCCATTATGTAACTATACCAATATTTATTGATCAGTTCTCTGTTGATGAACAATTGGGTTGTTTCCAATTTTTATTTTTATTACAGATGGTGCTGCAAATAAATTGTGCATCAGCCATTTTGTGTTTTTCCAATGAATCTAATAGATTCCTGGAAGTAGGATTACTGGGTCAAAAAGAAAGTGCATATATAATTTTGATACATATTACCATACCCACCTTCAGTAGCAATATATGAGAGTGCCTATTTCTATCCAGCCTCCCTAGTAGAATATGATATGAATATCAAATGATATTTATTCAAATATCATTTGAATAAATGATTACTTTTGATAGGTAAGAAATATCAAATAGTGACATTTATTCAAATAATGGTATTTGAATATCAAATAATATTTTAAATTTTTAAAAAATTTATAGTGAACATATCACAAAGGGTTAATATATCCAACATACAGAAGCTTTAAAGAATAGAGAAGAAAACTATTGAAACCCTATAGAAAAATTGGCAGTTACTTTTGATAGGTAAGAAACGTCATCATCATAATTTTGATTTATACCTCTCAATGTGAGCAAGGCTGAAGATCTGTTTATATGTTGTAGAGCATTTTTGAAGCAAGGCCCATTTGGGACCCCTGGGGCCCAGTAGAGGACTCCCAATGCCCTTGGCCTCGCCTTTCCTTGACAGACAGACCAGGGCTGAAGCCATCTCAGGGCCACCCCGGAAAACCCAGAAGAGTACCAGGTAAAGGAGACTGCTTTGGTTGTGGAAACCCAGACCACTGGAGTAAGACATGTCCTTATCCTCCAAAGCAGCCGTGCCCCCTGTGCGAACTAAAAGGGCACTGGAGGAGGGATTGTCCCCTGCTCTGAAGGGAGCAGGGATCAACTCCCTCACCACAAATGGCTGTGATCGACTGATGGGCCAGAGGTTCCCAGTGGCTCCCAAGCACAGTGGAGGAAATAAGGGTGACCCTTGACATGGCAGGTAAGCTTATTAATTTCCTGATTGATATGGGAGCCATTTATTCTGTCTTGACTGCTCACTCCGGAGCTATTTCCTTTGAAAACTGCTTGGTTGTGAAGATAAATAGAGGCCCTAGATATGGGCTCATATTCAGCCTGTTCTTTACCATTGGCCTATACCTTAGAGGAAATGTAAAATGAGTAAATCAGACTTAAAAAGGACTCTGGAAAAGTTTTGTCCGGAGACTTCTAAGCCCTGGCTCTAATTGCTGCCCATTGCTTTGGATTCTGACCTTAATTCTGTTATTTCCTATGTTATTAACTCGGGCAGGCACTCAGGGAATATGGGGCGCGGCACCTTCCCCTCTACACATTGTAGCCCCGGGAAGCCAGGGGACCAAGTACTGTTAGAAGCCTAGAGGAGGAGGTGTCCCTGACAGACCTGCTAGCTCCTAAATGGAAAGGATCCTTTGTAGTCCTTCCGAACACCCCAACCGCTATCGGCCTTCAGAGAGTCAGTGGCTGGGTCCCCTTCCCTCGAATCAAATCTGTTTCATTTAAGTCTCCACAGGACTCCCCCAGAAGGAAGACTGTCACTCCTGTCCTTATGAGCCAACTGACGACCTCAAGCTCCTCTTCAAACAAGTCAATCTCCCAAGACTGATAAGTACTGATAACTGCTGGAAATGCTCATTATTGCCTTTCTTTTGGGCCTCATTTTGGGTCTAGTTTTCCTCCATGAACAGCCTCCTCCCAGCTACGCTCGATTGCCATAGGCGGGAATGATGCCCACTCGCAGCAGGAAGCAGCCAAGAACTGTTACTGTCCCCGATCCTTGCAACCGTACTAATTTTATAGAAAATGAAACGAATAAAAGACGGGGAATTGAAGCAGGGCCCACTTGGGGCCCCCATGGTAGAGGCCTTGCAACTTCCCGGCCTCACCTTTCCTTGACCTACTTATAGCTTAACAATAGATCATCCCCCTGCAGTTTGAGCTTCGAATGTCCCCTGTCCCACCCAGTTCTCTCTTTTAGAAAATTACCCTGAAGTTTATGATTAATACCCTTAAGCTTACTGGTCACAATCTCTATGGTCTAGCATTCTTTCCAGGGTCCTCCCGTCATTGTTCCTGGAGAACCAGATTGCCAGAGGGAAGGCTCCAAGCAGACCCCCTTTACGTAGCTTCTGGAGGAATGCCCAGACTTTCCCTTAAATACCCTAAGCCAGTCAGAGAATGTTAAGGCAGATTTTGAAGGTATTAACCTGTTGTCTTCTCAGCTCATAGGTGCTCTGACAATAAATGCTTATCCTATAGCCCAACTCCTGTATAGCTCTGTTGGCTGAGTGGTGCAGGCAGCATGAGCCCCGGACTCAGCTGCCCTCTGGTTTCATTTTTACTTCTTTTCTTACTAACTGTATGTTTGGCCTGTGCCAATTTTTCTATAGGGTTTCAATAGATTCCTTCTCTATTTTTAAAAGCTTCTGTATATTGGATATATTAACCCTTTGTGATATGTTCACTATATTTTTTTTTAATTTTATCATTATTCACCCCAGTACATATATCACATAAATAGCATTGTTTGTGCTGACAATTCAGTTGTTATTAAAAGTTAATTTCAACCACAGGGAAAATCAAACATTGGTATTATAACATTTACGGCACTGTGAGATGTGGTTCCATTTTCCACTTTCTCCATCCAATTTATGCTTTGTCTTTCAAATTAGCCTGTTGTTTATCCTATACCACAAGTGCTTAGGGTCAAATTCAAGATCACTATTGTAAAAATAGGCCTTCCTACCTTCATTTGTCTCCTAGGAAAAAGAGTGCCTTTTCCACCAAGATAAGACAGTCCAATCAACTTAGGTGCCAGCCCCTTAAGTTACTGGTTATGAAAAGAAAAACACATCTTTTTTCTGTAAAAATTTTTAGATGTGCTCTAAATGAATGATTTATTTGGGACCTTGGGGTGATGGGGAAACTGACCTTAAAATGGTTCCCTGCCACATGGAACTGAGCTAAAATGGTGGCCCGAGTGGAGAGAGAAGTCCCCAGCCTAAGCCCCAGCCCACTTCCCCATAGCCCCCTCCAAGCCACACCTTGAGCCAGTCACCAGACGACACCTACCCCTTCCCCCACTCAAGGAAGTCCCCAACCCATAAAAAGCTGCTCAAAACCTTGCTAGGGGCTCAGTCTTTAGGAAGGATCCCACTGAGCCTGCTGGCGTAATAAAGCTGACTCTCCTAACTCTCTGAGTGCCGCTTGGGTTCTTTCTGGTCCTGGTCTCCGTAACAGGGGAAGACTGGCTCTTGCAAGGAATGCATACAACAGCTTGCAACTCTGACAAATGCTCTTTCTGATTCATGAAAAAGGAATTTCTGAATGGGGGAGAGGGACAGGGATGCAACATTCCTATGTTGGCTCCAGAGGGCAAGAGCTTTCCTGCAACCCATGAGGTTCTAGGGTCTTTCATCTGTCATGTGGCATAAGTACAGTGGGGAAAGCTTCGATACATTCTCCAACTGTAATCGCAGACAGTAGAAAATTAAAATCAGTAGGGAAAACAGTGGGAGAAGTTTATGAACAAGACTCCTTAATTAATCAAGTAAATGGATACAAATCATAACTTCTCCAATTGACTGATGTTTTTGAAATTGATTTTTAGCGAGAACAACACCTTTCATTCCTCCACAGGTTGGGGGAAAGAGAAACTTTAAGTGTACATACTCTTATTAGAGAGGTGATTCTGTGTATTGTTGACTGATAGAGTCATTAGGATATCATTCTTTCCTAAGAGCAAGATTTAAGGTAGGGGGAGGGAGGGTAGCTGGTGACTGAAGGTGAAAGCAAAATAAAAAAGGAAAGCTGTGAGGGGGAAAGAAATAGAAAGAGGGCCTGGAGCCACTAAAAATCAACTTCTCAGCTTCAATGTTTTGCCTAAAGCAAGCCCTGGGTATAGGATTTCTTTGCCTGCCAGTGAAATGAAAAAGAACTTCCCCTGAAAGCTTCATTAACTCGTAAGCCAGTGATTACAGCAGCTTTTAACAGAGGAAGAATGACTTCCCTTTTCACTGAAACCTTAAGGGAAGATACTCCAATCAACTTTAGAAATGATTGGGGGGAAAGAAATGGGAAGGATCAGAGGAGAGGCAGAGCGGGAGGACGAAGCAAAAAAAGGAAAAGAGGGGAGGTCAAGGGAGGGCAAGCATGACACAAGTCACTGAAGAGAAGAGTTGGACACTACAGTTATATCAGGAGTTAACGGGGATAGCTAACTCTGAGATAGCCCTTAGTAAAGCAGGTTAAATTCCACCTAGTAATCATTATAGACTGCAGGAAGTCCAGCCACACATCCAAGAACAAAAGCTATACTGGATAGGTGTCATTCTGTTGGGCTGCTAGACAGCTGAAACCCCTTCTTATATCCTGGGACTCCCACACCTTGTCAACCTTTAGAAAATGCTGAGCCATCTTCTGCTATAAGAGCTGAAAATGCCTGCAACTTTGTAGGTATGTAGGTATATGTTATTTAGATGAGCACGTCTCAGACTTTAGAGAGCATAGTGTACTATGTTTGAGGACTTCCCAAACCAAGACAGCTTGCTAAAATATCCCGGAGATTCTAAGTAGGATAGTGCAGCCACTTAATTTGCAATTCTAGCAAGCTCTCAACTGATGCTGATGCTGCTATTATTTGGACTGCATTTTTCAAGTAAACTGACAGCTGTCACTAATCTGATGAGCCCACCTCAGGCTTTGAACTGGGCACTAGTGATGCTAAGCAGAGACTGAAAAGAATTCTCTCTGGTGACAGAGAGGGTTTGTGGCAGGTCCAAATTCCCAAGGCTACATGGTGGTACTCGTGGCATCCACCTTCCTGAGTCTTCAACGTTGGAAAAGCAAGTGCAGTAGGTAGGGGAATGGAAGAATGGGGGAGGGAAGAGGCAAAGGTGTGTTCTTCCAAGCAGTTCTTTGGCATACACCCCAAGTCAGCTTTGCCAGTCTTCCTGGTGAGTTTGTGAACCACCAAATCAATTTTCTGCTAAAATCTGTTAGTGAGATCCTGTTGTTTGGAAATAAGAGCTTTGACCTAAATAAAAACTATTAAAATAAGGATACAATCTCTGATATCTGTTCCTTACAAGTACTTGGTACATCACCATGCACTCAACAAAAGTGAACTGTGTTACTATTGTCATTTGCTATTACTATTATTATCTAGAAAGTAAACAAATTTCAACAGTAATTCATCTAGTGTATTTCTTTAATTGCACAAGTCCCTTCAAAGACATGAAAATGTGTGGAAAAAAGATGAACTTAATTTTACAGCCCTCTGTTCACTAACACTCATAAACTCTCCTCCATGTCAACACCTTTGGCCTTAAAAAGGTAAAGAGAAGGAAAAGAGGGGAGAGGAAATTGGAATAGTCAGGGTATTAGAGTCATTGCTGATGATTTGGGATATAACTTAAAGGCTACGATTAGTTATACAGAGGAGGAGAAAATGTTGACTATGTCAAAAACAGACATTCAAAGAGAAATATCCTAATCAGTATATGTAAAGAAAATATACAAAGTGGTGTTCAGCTTATTTGGCAGTTGTCTTAAACGAATATGCCCTGGTAGTTTTATGTAGTGGAAAGAATGTTGGATTTAAGAGCTCAAATATAGACTGATTTTCTAGCCTGGTTCTACAGGTAAACATGCAGTGAATTAAAGAACCATAATCGTTTTGACTCTATTATCTCACAGGATAGGAATCTTAACCTACTCTATCTTCCTTTCAGGCTATTGCCAGGATTGAACTGTAATCAAGTTATAGACCTCATTATAAACAAACCCTAGATTATGGTGCCACTAACTGAGAGAGTAATAATAATTATAACAGCAACCATGGGAATAGCTGACATTTATTGAGTGCTACATGCACAATGTACAAAGCACAGATATCTAATTTAATTTTCACACACAAAAAAAATAACCTAGTAAATGAAGGTCTGTACACTGAAAACTATAAATCTATGAAAGAAATTGAAAAAGACACAAATAAATGGAAAGATATTCATTGATCATGAATTGAAAGAATTAATATTGTTAAAATATCCATATTATCCAAAGCAATCTACAGATTCAATGTAATCTCCACCAAAATTCCAATGGCATTTTTCACAGAAATAAAACAAACAATTCTAAAATTTGACCCTCAATGGCCAAAGCAATCTTGAAAAAGAAGAACAAAGCTGGAGACATCACACACCCTGACTGCAAACTATACTACAAAGCTATTGTAATCAAAACAGTACCGTACTGGCATATAAAACAGACACAGAGATAAATGGAACAGAATAGAGAACCCAAAAATAAACCTACACATATATGGTGAATTAATTTACAACAAAGGAATCTAGAATATACAATGGGGAAAGGACAATCTATTTAATAAATGGGGTTGGGGAAAACTGACAAACACATGCAAAAGAATAAAATTGGACCACTATCTTACACCGTACCCAAAATTAACTCAAAATGGATTTAGAACTTGAATGTAAAAACTGAAGCCATAAAACTCCTAGAAGAAAACGTAGGAGGTAAGCTCCTTAACACTGGTTTTGCTGATGGTTTTTTTGGATTTGACACCAAAAGCAAAGGCAACAAGAGCTAAAATAAACAAGTGGCACTACACCAAACTAAAAAGCTTCTACACTGCAAAGGAAACCATCAACAAATTGAAAAGCAACCTATCAAACGGGAGAAAGTATTTGCAAGTCATATATCTAATAAGGGGTTATTATCGAAAACATATAAAGAACTCATACAACTCAATAACAAAAAGAAAAGAGAAAGGAAGGAAGGAAGGAAGGAAGGAAGGAAGGAAGAAAGGAAGGAAGGAAGGAAGGAAGGAAGGAAGGAAGGAAGGAAGGAAGGAAGGAAGGAAAGAAGGAAGGAAGGAAGGAAGAAGAAAAAAACCAATATGACTAAAAGATAGGCAGAGGCTCTGAATAGATATTTTTCCAAAGAAGACATACAGATGGCCAACAGGTACATGAAAAGCTACTCAACACCACTAATCACCAGGGAAATGTAAACCAAAACCATATGAAATATCACCTCACACCTGTTAGAATGGCAATTACCAAAAAGACAAGAAATAAAAAATGTTGGTGAGAATGTGGAGAAAAAGGAACCCTTGTGTACTATTGGCAGCATTATAAATCGGTGCAGCCACTATGGAATCAGTATGGAGGAGCATCAAAAAATTAAAAATAAACTATCATATTATCCACCAATTCTATTTCTGGGTATTTATACAAAGAAAACGAAAATACTAACTCAAAAAGATATAGGTACTCCCATGTTTTTTGCAGCATTATTTACAAAAGCCAAGACATGGAAACAATCTAAGTGTCCAACTGATGAATAAATAAAGAAAATGTGATATATACATGAAATACTTATGTATATATGTATAATATGAAATATTATTCAGCCATAAAAAGAAGGAAATTTTGCCATTTTTAACAACATGGATGACCTTGAAGGCATCATGCTAACCGAAGTAAACCAATAAACCAGGTAGACAATAGCAAATACCATACATTCTCACTTATATGTGGAATATAAAAACAACAAAAAACAAACTCATAGAGAACAGAAAGGTGGTTGCCAGAGGTGGGTTGGGAAAGGGACAAAATGGGTGAAGGTGATCAAAAGTTACCAACTTCCAGTTATAAAATAAATAAGTCATGAGAATGTAATGTACGGCATGGTTAATAATACTGTATTGCTTATTTGAAAGTTGCTAAGAGAATAAATCTTAAAAATTTCATAACAAGAAAAAAGTTTTTGTAACTCTGTATGAGGTCTGACATTTAAGTTCACGAACTCATCCCAAAAAAAGTGCTACATACCTCATTGCTGAATAACTCTATGGTCACCTTTGAAGAACTCCCCTTCGGAAGCTATGCACTGATGCCAGTGCCTAGGCCATCGTTCAAAGCAATTGTGGAACTTTGTTTCTGGAATGGCCTGTCATCAGAACTGTCCTCATATTACCCTTGATGTCCTGAATGTCATCAAAATGTCTTCCTTTCAATATTTCCTGTATCTTTGGGTAAAGAAAGAAGTCATTGGGGGCCAGATCAGGTGAGCAGGAAGGGTGTTCCAATACAGTTATTTGTTGACTGGCTAAAAACTCCCTCACAGACAGTGCCGTGTGAGCTGGTGGATTGTCATGATACAAGAAATATGAATTGATGGCCAAAAGTTCAGGTCATTTTCATCCAACTTTTTCCGCAGCCTTTTCAGCACTTCCAAACAGTGAACTTGGCTAACTGTTTGTCCAGCTGTTACAAATTCATAATGAATAATCCCTCTGATATCAAAAAAGTTTAGCAACATCGTTTTGACTCTTGATTTGGAAACTTTTTTGCTAGTAGAGAATTCGCTGACTTCCACTGTGCACTTCAACACTGTGTTTCGGGGTCATATTGGCACACCCATGTTTCATCACCAGTGATAACATGGTCCAAAACATCATCTTGCCTCTCCAAAAGGGCTTGGCAAGCTTCAACTCTCCTTTGGTTTTGTTCACCGGTGAGCTCCTTCAGGACCAGTTTTGCACAGACCTTTCTGATGCCAAGATTTTCAGTTAAGATTTTCCTAACTGTTTCTCTATCGATGTTTACTTGGTCTGCTAAGCTTCTCAGTCAGCTGACAATTTTCACGCACAATTCAATGAATTTTTCAAATGTTTTCATCAGTTCTGCTTATTACTGACCGCCCTGACCTTTCTTCATCAGTGATGCATTCTCTCCCCTCAGAAAAACATTTATTCCATTAGTACACTGTTGTTTTCTTCATGGCATTATTCCCATAAACTTGGACTAATGTGTCCCTGATTTCATTTCCACTTTTGCCAAGTTTAACAAGAAATTTAATGTTTGTTCATTGCTCTAATTCAAGCTCAGACATTCTTGCGATGGCACACAAAAACATGCAACAACAATAATGAACGCCACTCAGCAAGACACTGACACATGTCAACACAAGCACAGCTGTAAAACACTGATATACCAAGGTGATGAAACCTTACCAAGCTGTTTATATAGTGCTGCCAATGTAAGCACAGGGTGGCAAGTTCAAGAAATTAGTTATCAGACCTCATATGGCAATGGGTATTAACTAGACTAGACTTATTGTAGTGATCATTTCACAGTATATACAAATAATAAATCATTATGTCGTGCAAATAAAATTAATATAATGTTATATGTCAATTAAAATGTCAATTTTAAAATTAATTAAATAAATAATTAAAATAAAAATTTTTTAATTGTAAAACTATTATTTTCCCAATTCATATGAATTGAGGTTTAGAGAAATTGCGTTATCTTCTCTATCATCATACATCATTATTGTCTGATATCAGAGGACTCATTCTTATCTACTGTATTAGAGGACCTCCTCAAGAGATATCTAAAAGCATACAAAAGATAAGGAACAGTGGGGGAAGATAATTAGTTTCACTAGGGATATGTTATGGGATGAATTGTGTCTCCCAAAAAAACTATGTTGAAGACCTAACTCCCAGTACCTCAAAATGTGACCTTATTTGGAAGTAGGGTCTTTGCTGATTTAACCAGATGAAGTCACAAGGCTGGACTTTGAACAAATATGACTGTTGTCCTTATAAAAGGGAAAATTTAAACACACACACCCAGAGACAATCATATGAAGACACACAGGAAGAACAGCATGTGACAATGGAGGCAGAGATTGGAGAGATGCAGCTGCAAGCCAAGGAATGCCAAAGATGGACAGCCACCACCAGAAATTATGGAAAGACAAGGAAGAACTATAAGGAAGAAGAAGCACAGAATTCCCACAGTCTCGGAGGGAGTGTGGCCCTGCTGACACCTTGATCTTGGACTTCTAGCCTCCAAGACTGTGAGACAATAAATTTATGTTGTTTTATGCCACCCAGTCTGTGGTACTTTGTTATAGCAGCCCTATGAAACTAATACGGACATAGTAAGTTTAAAAGGCTAACTGGACATCCTACATGGAGAAGTCTAACAGATAGTTAAATATGACTCTAAAACTCAGGGGAAAGATCAGTGCTAGATGTGAGGTGGGTTTCAAATATAGCAGAAAAGATGAATTTAAACAAAAGGATTTAAAAATGTTAATTGAATTTAACAATTAGGAGGATATGTGTGATTTTAAAGGAACACATCCAGTGGGCTTGCAGTGGGTTGAGTCATCCCCTTACTCTCCTTCAATAAGACCAAGCTCATGTTCTCTTAGTCCCTGAATTTTCCTGCACATCTCTGCCTCATGGAGATTCCCTGAATTTCACACTTCATTATCTTCCTTGCTATCTTTCTATCCCATTGTCCATAAATTAAGCCTATTTTGCAAATCGTTTCCTAAATTCTTTCTGGATTTCTGGATTTCTCTAAAGAGTCTGTTCACCAAGTCTCAGAGAACCAGCTTGGACTAACATATGACTAAGAAATTAAAAAAAAAAAAAAATAGGGAAAATGAAGTGATTCTTGGCTGAAGATCATAAAGTAAGTAAAATTTGAAGTTGATATTGGACTGTGTCTCATGCATCACAATCTAACCCTCTTCCACTGGACAACATTATCATCTTAAATAAGCTAAAGAATACCATGCAATTGCTCACCCATAACTCAGGAGAGAGGCGAGAGGTAGATATCAAGAAACACTTAAATAATATTTATACATAATCACCACAACTATCCAGGAACAAGAATTAAACCTTCTTTTCTGGAGTTACACATCTTAAATATAAACTAAACTGATAGATGCTTGTAAAAGATAACCAAGAATGTGTGTAGATTAATTTGGAGGCTGTTTCTTTATCTCAACTACTACCAGTATTCATCTACTATTACCACTAAGAGGCAGGGAGGTATCACAATTCAGAAATGATGCAATAATAGTCCTGAAAAAGTTGATTTTTCTGAAAAACACTGGCATCTGAAGGTGTGAAGGATAAATACACCTACTTGGTAACTCATGAATATAGAACGTTCAGGCCACCATGACATATGACATATGACACCTGTTACAATGGATATTATCAAAAAGACAAGAAATAACATGTGGCAAAAATGTGGAGAAAAGGGAATACTTGTGCACTGTTAATAGGAATGTAAGTTGGTGCAGTAACTATGGAAAACAGTATAGAGGTTCCTAAAAAAATTAAACATAGAATTTCCATATGATTCAGCAATCCCACTTAGGGGTATATTTCCAAAGGAAATGAAAACAGGATCTTGAATAGATATCTGTACTTCCATGTTCACTGCAGCACTACAAACAATAGCCAAGACATGGAAACAACCTAAGTGTCCATCAATCAATGGGTGAATGAATAACGAAAATGTGAGATATATAGATAGATATACAGGTAGATACATAGATTATATAGATGATAGATTAGATAGATAGATAGATGATAGATAGATAGATAGATAGATAGATAGATAGATAGATAGATAGATAGATAGATAATAGCTATTATTCAGTCATAAAAAAAGGGAACCCTGACATTTGTAATAATATGGGTGGACTTTTGAGGGCATTATGCAAAGTGGAATAAGTCAAACAGAGAAAGACAAATACTGTATATCACTTATATGTGGACTCTTTAAAAACTTGAACTTATAGATACAGACAACAGATTCATGATTGCCAGAGATGGGGGTAGGGGTGGAAAAAAGTGGGTGAAAGTGGTCAACAGGTTCAAACTTTCAGTTATAAAATAAGTCCTAGGGATATAATGTACAACATGGTGACTATAGTTAATAATACTGTATTGTGTGACGGGCCAGCCGCCACGAGTCGATCAGTACCTGAATGGGGGAGTGGGAATGAAATAAAAGACACACACAAATGCTAATGCGGCCGGTCTTCAGTCATGCTGAAGCCCTGAGTTTATTATCTCTAACCAATATATACAGTTTGAGTACGTGCAGTTAAACGAAGAAGATATGCATTATCTCAGCGAAAGTAAATCTTTCCAGCCTCAACTTTACTTTGACATAGAAGATACAAGGTCACTGAAACTCACAAAAGTAAATATCTCAAGGAGACAGAACCTACCAATTGTCCAGAAAGCCCTTAGTCTTCTGTGTCCGGGAACTGGCCGTTTTCACCACATTCCTCAGCAGACGTTAGGCGCCTCTCAGATAAGGCAGAGGCAATGTTATGGGGGCAGAAACCGAGCCAGTCTGCAAGGTTCAGGGTTGCAAGAAACCATGGCTCCCCACAGTATTCTATATTTGAAAGTTGCTAAAAGAGTATATCTTAAAAGTTCTCATTACAAGAAAAAAATGTAAATATGTGTGGTAATAGATATTAACTAAACTTATTGTGGTATTCGTTTTGCAATCTATGCATATGTCAAATCATTATGTTGTACACCTAAAACTAATACAATGCTATATGTCAATTATATCTCAATTTTTAAAGTAAATAAATAAAAACAGCAGAACAATAGCCCTAAAACATTTTATTTAAAAAGAAAGGAAGGAAGGAAGGAAGGAAGGAAGGAAGGAAGGAAGGAAGGAAGGAAGGAAGGAAGGAAGGAAGGAAGGAAGGAAGGAAGATCAGGAATAATACTTGGGCCAATCAAAGATGGCTAGAGGTTCTAGGACCAACTGGTCCTTGTTATCATAAGGATCACCACTGGGCTTCACTGGGACACTAAAATTAAACACATGTAGAGGGACCACACTTTGATCATTTAAAGTTAAGATTTGGTATGGATGCAGCCCAACTCCTCCACCATTTTTAGG
Organism: Rhinolophus sinicus; assembly: GCF_057876585.1. Taxonomy (NCBI): domain Eukaryota; kingdom Metazoa; phylum Chordata; class Mammalia; order Chiroptera; family Rhinolophidae; genus Rhinolophus; species Rhinolophus sinicus. Next base: position 73,634,225 of record NC_142504.1, on the reverse strand, counting down.
TAACAGAACAGTTACAAATTTCCTCACTGAGCCAGCAGCCCCGAACAAAATCTTTTTTCTGTCAACTAAATTAACAGGAGACTGTGATTTGGACCTAATCAACATCATGGTATGCTCAACAAATGCATCCCTAGTATCAAATACAAACTCTCTCTATGGGATAATGCAGTGCAATATAGCACTTTGATAGAACTTTAATTTTTTTTAAAGTTCTACCATATTAAGTATTGTTTCCATAAAAATACCTAAAACATTATTGAATCAATAATTATCGAATCATTATTTCTGTTGTGTGATCAAGATCATTCCTTCACATGTACAATATCTGATCATTTACTTAATGACTCTTCCAGTGACTTTGATGACCCCTTTGTACTTACAAGATATAGTCCAGACATCATACTGAGGTTTTTCAATATCTGGCCTGTCTCTATTTTATCTTTCTAGCCAATTTGAAAGGACCTGTTCTCTTGAATAGCATTGCCCTTTCATGCCTCCACACTAACACATCTCCTTCCCTATGAGGAAGTTTCTTTCATTTTGCCCACTTGATGACCTGTCATTTGAGACTGGAATCAAATGTCATCTCTTCCCTCTATTTCCTCAGGAAGACTTCATCATCCTTTCTTTCATGTTGTCATATTACAAGGTACTCATGAGCTATTTTAGTATGGTTATTACATGCCTGTTTTTCCTAGTACATCATAAATTATGGTGGCAGGAACAATGTCTTATTCATCTGTGTTTCTCCAGCATCTGGCCCAAGTGGTAGATTATACAGTTAATTTTTCAATAAAGAAAAAAGTCAAATTTTATTTCATTTTAGTAAGAAGTTTTTCAAAAGATGTCTTTCTACCATTTTTTAGAACAACAGATTTTTTGCCAAGTCAGAACAATTGAGGTAATATCAGAAATAAGCTCAGCAAAACTTTATATAACCTTTATTTCATTTCTGATAATATATAAATTCACTATAGAAATCTGAGAAAACATACAATACAAAAAAAAGCAAAATAAATAATAACCCTATAACCCAGAAGGTAACCATTTTATATTTTAGTATACTTCCTTCTAGTATTTTTTTTTTTTTAATTTATGTGATTGGAATTACATTCTACAAGTATTTTAGAAGTCTGGGAGTTTAAAATATTGTATCACAAGAGTTTTCTATATCATTAACAAAATTTTCCAGACAATTTATTGGATTCATACCCTGTATTGGGTATGTTTGCTCTTTCATATTTTTCTCTACATAGAACAACACTATGGGAAATACTTTTATACACAATCTTAGCACTTATTGCTTTAGAATTGAACTATGTCCTTAGAATTTGAATTATTGCTTATGAATATATTTAAGGCTCTTAACTCAAATTATTAATTTGATTTCCAAAACCTTTGCCCCAATTTATACTCCTAAACAGTAGAAAAATCTGCTTATCCCACCATCTCTTCACCACATAGACTATTAACATGGCTACTTTTAATCTGTGCTAATTTGTTGGGTGAAAAATGATAAAGTTTTGTTTTAATTTGTATATCATTGATTACTAATAAAGATGAATAATTCTCATTTCTATTAGTCATTTGTACTTCCTGTCTGCATATTTTCCTCTTGTTTCCTTCACTCTAATTTCAACTGGGTCCTCATATTTTTCTTGATGTTCTCTTTATAAACGGAGGATATTAATCTTTTATCATATCATATCATAACAAATATTTTTCTCAATATGCCATCCACTTTTTCATTTTGTTTATGATATTTTGATATCCTAAATAGGGAAAGAGCCATAATTCATCACTTACTTGGGGAGAGGTCACAAACTCCTTGAGAATCTAATGAGTCTCCCATTAGAAAAATGAACATATGCACACACACACATATTTGCAAACAATTTGAAAGGGTTTATGGACCTCTTGAATTCCACCTATAGGCTCTTTCAATTACATTCATCATTCATTACGCTTTCATCTGGGTCCTAACCACCTTACAATCCAGCAGGGTGATAGAAACTCTTTACAACTTCTTACCAGTTTTGATGTGTAAAAAGAATGTAGAGTGTGTTGTATGTAATATTATGTTGGGAGAATGCAGTGTGCAATAGTAGGAAGAAACTGTTTTAGGGGTTGGAAAACCTGAGTTCTCATCCAAATTTTTTCACCAGTTAAATGAGCTGGAAAAAGCTACTTAATCTTTGTCTCTAAATCTTCATCTGTAAATTATGTACATATATGAGATCAGAAAATTAAGTTCGAGAACTCATCCTAGAAAAAGTGCTACATACTCATTGTTATCACTACAATCACCTTCGAAGTACTCCCCTTGGGAAGCTATGCAGTGAGTCCAGTGCCTAGTCTACCCTTCAAAGCAATTTTGGAACTCTTTTTCTGAAATGGCCACCTGAGCTGTCATCATATTACCCTTGATGTCCTGAATGTCATCAAAATGTCTTCCTTTCAATATTTCCTTTATCTTCGGGTAAAGAAAGAAGTCATTGGCGGCCAGATCAGGTGAGTAGGGAGGGTGTTCCAATACAGTTATTTGTTTACTGGCTAAAAACTCCATCACAGAGAGTGCCGTGTGAGCTAGTACATTGTCGTGAGCAAGAGCCATGAATTGTTGGTGAAAAGTTTAGGTTGTCTAATTTTTTCAAGCAGGCTTTTCAGCACTTCCAAATAGTGAACTTGGTTAACTGTACATTTGGTAAAAATTCATCATGAATAATCCCTCTGATATCAAAAAAGTTTAGCAACATCGTTGCAACAAGTTCACAAACTTAATTGTTATACCTCGTATGTGTATTCCCTCGCGCGCGCGCGTGTGTGTGTGTGTGTGTGTGTGTGTGTGTGTGTGTAAGGTGTAGTGGGGAGAATTGACATTCTCTACAAGTCCTTTCTATTTCTAAAAAGTACATATATAGCAAAGTGGTGTTCTGTTATACAACACTTTTACTTCAAAGTTATTAAAAACCATCCTAGAGAAAAGAAATATAAACTCCAAACAACACAGCTGTGACTATTCAGCACTCCTTAGTTACAAGTAGTTATACTACCATTTAATGGTGCCATTAAAAATACATTGTCGCCATAGTAACTGCAACATTATAAGACACTAAATCTTTCCCTGAAATACTCAAGCTGAGCAGCATACATTGCTTTATGTAATAGTTTCCACCTTCTATTTTTTTAACTGAAAATGCATAATTTTCTCTTCTTCCCCAGTTTATTTATAACCATGAAAAACTATCAAGAATCTGCTTTAAAAAAAAAAAAGCTTTCTGATACTTGGCAATATGTAGAACCAGTTGTCAACAGTATCACTATCTTGTAGATTGAGAAACAACAATGTTCTCACAAAATTCTGATGTGATTCTCCTCCCCACACTTTTGCATCTTTTGTCCCTTTTTTACCTCTGTTGCTCTTTGCCCTTTGGCTCTGTTTTTTCACTCCCCCATGCCAAACACTCTGTCATTTGCACATCCTATGTCCTATTTCTCTCTAGATGGTCACTAAGGACCAAAATATTAGTTGACTTGAGAAATGAACTCACAAGGTTATTTGCATTTTAAGAGGGAAATCTTGAAGGCTACAAATCTTTCAATACTCAAAAAAGTAAAGCTTTAGTCATGGGGCATATAATAAGGTCAGTAATTCAGAATACAGTAGTCCAGCCTCATCCCCCTCAACTAACCCTAGACAAGCTACTTTCTACTCCATCTACCCTTGAGGTCTCTCTTTTCTTCCATTAAAAAATGTTTGTCGAGACCTACCCAGTACTCTCCCAGGCACAGGGGCTATATCCCCAATGAGATACACAAGTGCATATCATATATTTCTATCTAGTTTAAGGGGAGACAGAAAACAAAAAGCAAACAAAAAAGATAAATTTGGCCCTGAAGATCTAAAAGAATGTTCCAAGCAGAGGAGTCCACTGATGTAAAGTCCTGCGATAGGGAAGAATTCTACATGTTTCTGGAACAATAAAAGGCCAGCGTGTCTGAAGCACACTATATGAAAAGGACATTGGTTTGGGATGAGGTCAGAGAGAAAAGTATGGGCCAGTTCCTGTAAGATCTTGAAGATGAAAATGAGGAGTTTGGATTTTATTCTAAATAATAGAAAGTCAATGGGAGATTTCAAAGAGGGGAGTAAAGTGACCTCACTTATTTTTGTAAGAGATCACTCCTGGCTCCTATGTGAAGAATAAACTGTAACAGGAGACAAGGGAAGAAAAGAGACAAACTTAAGAAAACTGCAATGCTCCAAGTCAGGTATAGTGGTGGTCATAATTGCTAGTAAGGGCAATGGCATAGCTGTCAGAAGCTTCTTCTCAATTAAAATGAAAGCTTCCACTAGGTTAGAAAAAAGTTGTATTTACTGTCTCATTTCCCCAAATATCATCATGACTGTGTTTATCTAGTCCAGATTCTTATTGACATGTGAAAAGAATACTAGCATACCTCTTCTATGCCAAGATTTCTGTGTCCAGCTCTGATTTGGTCAAATACTTAAGTGAATCACAAATTACAGTCTCTCAGAACTTTTAATAAACCATAGTAAAAGCCATAAATATGACTTAGATAGAACAAAACAGAGTTAGAACCAAAGCAGAAACCCAGCATTCCTACCTTTCAATGTGTAGTCCTAGCCACTATCCCATACTTCCAGTGATTCTAGATGTGTTCTATTATAGCTCTTAATACCTATTCCAAAACTCCTTATCTGCACAGCAGCAACCCAAAAAGAATGCAACAAATAAGTGAGGAAAATAAAATTAAGTGGCTAATTAATTTTAAGGTGTCATGAGAAACATTAGCAGGGGTGTGCCATTATCTTTTTTACAAAAATGAATCTATTCCTCACTAGAGTCTATATTATGTGCTACTCTTATGTGGAATCATAGAATAACAGATTGTTTCGAGCTGCAAAGATATCCTAGCATTTACCTTAGTACAACCCTTGATTGTACAAATCAGTAAATTTAAATAATTTTCCCAAGATCATAATGCATACTAGAATCAAGTACTAAACAATTACACAGTTGGTACCTTCCCTCACAAGTTTGTATTCAATTCACTTACCTTACCCCTTTTCCAAAACTCTAACCTATCCCATGCCCTCACTTCCCCCATTTATTAGCTTGTATTCTATGAGCATCATTGTAACAATTCCCTTGCACATATGCTCAATTATCTCAACGCTCACTCACTCTGTCATATTCTAAGCCTCAATCATGATTAATCCAAACTTCTACCTACTTCACACCTGAACCTAAGCAACTGAATATTGTCTGCAGAAAAGCACACAGTTGACAGGTCTCTGTTAAGTGTAGAAATACTAACCTCAAGGGGCTTCTGATGCTTCCCTGTGATCCTACTGAATTTCCACAGTCAATTTCTCTCCCACTCTTCAAAACACACCTTCTCATTTAGCTTCAAACTCTATGACTCCTTCTATCTTCGCACTAAGAAAACTGAAGCAATGATAAGAGAACTTTGAAACACTACCCACCAAAACTGCCCTCTTATCTTCAGGTATACCCATATACCCTGCCTTCCCTTCTGTTATAGAGGATGAACTCTCCCATTTATCTAGTTCCTTCCTTTCTCGATTAGGTTTTACCACCTCTTTCCTTCTACAGGACATTGCTCATGCACTTGTCTGACTCTGCCTTGATTCATCCATTTTCCTCTTTTCCTTTCCTTGTGCATTTGTTCATGATTATGCAATTTAGGACAGGCTCAAGTGGGAAGTTCTCCTGATGAAGTCATTCATGAGGTCATTCATGTAGCTGCAGTCACCTGACAAGTCAACAGGAGCTGGAAGTCTAGCATGACCTCATTCCTCTGTCTGGTGGTTAGCTAGGGCTGTGGGCTGGGGTGTCTCAGTTATCTTCCACACGGCCTTTCTAGCAGGATGACTCCAATTTCTAGTATGATGGTGGAGCATTCCAAGAGGAAATGAATAGAAACTACAAGACATCCTAAGACTTTGCTGAGAAGTTGCCCATCACTTCCACTGCATTATATTGCCCAAAGCAAGTTACAAAGCCAACCCAGATTAAAGGGTGGAGAAAGAGACTTCATCTCTTGATATGAGGGGCTGAAAATCATACGTGGTCATATTTAATCCAACACAATCAAGGTAATTGAGGAAATGTAAATGCCTCATTTTCTGAAAGCAAAAAGAAGCCCTCTTAAACACTATCGTGCGTTATCTTCAAGTGATCTCATTAAACTTTCAGAGAGAATTATGCCTCAGGCTGGAGCAATATTAATCATCTTCTGTCAGAATTCCCCTTCTCAGTAACATTGGTAATAATTTCACAGAATTGTTCTTTCTTCCTTTCAAATCTCTTGACCTCTCTTGACACTCCCATTTTAACAGCAAAGTAGTTGCCAAGAACAGGTGGAGGAATTAAGAAAGGTGAGAATGAGGGATGGATTGCTAAATATGGTATGTGCATCTATTTTGAGTTAAATAAATCATTTCAAACATACACTCAATTAAATCATAAAATATGTGACAATGGTAGAATTTCAAAAGGTTTTCAATTTAAAAACTAAATAGATTATAATTAGTCTGCTTGGGAGGTAAGTAGTTGATTTTGATGAGAGGTATATTTAGGTTAGCATGGAATATTGGGCAGAAAAAGACAAGTAATAGATATAAATTAGCTATTTAGAGTGAAATGTGTTGATATTGGCTCTTGAAAATGACAATATGGGGCTTAGATAATAAGGATATCAATCTAACAACATTGCAGTGTTCTAATATGGAGAAAATGGTATTCTCTTGGCAGATAATAGATAACTTCCTTTGTAGGGAGAGCATCACCTTTATTAGGAAGAGGCTCTGATAAGCCCCTTTGCACGAGAAGCAGATTGTCTGGGACTGGGCTTTGATTTCTTGAAGAGAAAGAAGTACTCAGCTTTGGTGGGGTGGGGTGGGGGAGAGGGGAGTTGAGAGGTGGAAGTTAAAGGGAAGTGTTTTGCTTGAGTGAGTGGAAGAGAAGAAAACCCAGGGTTGCCCAACGCTGATGGGGGTGGGGGTGAGAGCTACAGGGAGATACTGGTCTCAGGGGAAGGAGATATTTTGGTGCAATAATAGGCTGGCAGGAGATATTTTAAGGAAAATGATGAGTGTAATCCCCTTACAAAAAAAAAAGACAAAACATAAAAATCAAGCTAAGTCTACCAAAATTTATAAAATGCTGCATATGACTGAATTTTCTTCCTTTACAGACTTTTTAGGCTGCATGTGAAAAAAAAAAAAAATCCTAAGTAGCTTAGGAAAAAGGAAAAAATTTAAAAAGGTGGGAGTAAGGGTGGAAGTGGGGCTAGAACCAGGAACTAGAACACATTCACTCTCTCCTCCCCTCATCTGAGCTTGTCTCTGGACGCCAACCTCACCTCCTCTCCTTGCCAGTGGTAGGGACGAAGATCCTCAGCAGCTCCAGGCCCCACATCCCATAGCTTTACCACCCCACTAAGACCAGAGGAGATCCTATCACTGGCCCAGCATGGGTAAGATGACTACCCTTAGACCAATCACTGTGGCCAAAAAGATGACAGCTTCCATTACATGACAGTGGAGGCACTGGTCTTAATAAGGGGGAGGGGTTGACATACAAAGCAGTAAATGTCCACTCCAGACTTTAAGTGGAAAATACCCAAAGGGTCTAGGTCTTCAGGCCAGCTGGTTTGGGAGTAAGAAATAGTCAACCAACATTCAGTCCTACAAAGCCAAAAATTGAATTACTTTAAATGCAAGAAGCAGTTTAACCATGTACTAATCATTTTCTCTTTAGTCATCAAGTAGAATATTATGTCATTTAGTTTTCTGTTTTCAGGAAGAGGTCCCTATCAGGTGGCAATGGACTAAGTTTCCACATGGGGATATATTAAACATCAAATTGAAAAAAAACTTCATTTGTCACATTAATTTTTTCTGGTCCCATCGGGTCTTATATGAATGCATACATATATTTCTGTGATATTGGTACACACAAATGTTCAAATAAAACTTTAATTACAGATACATGAAACACAAAAGGATAGGAACTTTGTACCTTTTATGCAATTAAAGCAAATGTAATCCTAAATAGGGCTGTTTCTCTAGTATCAAATTTCTCTCATATATGGTATGAATTCAAACCCTTTGGGCTTTGTCTAAGTTACTGACTCCATGTCTTTCTTGCTTATTTTGATCTTAAAATAGAAGGCAGTGATAGATCAGGTCAGCTAAATATGAAAAGGAAGCAAAATCTATCAATATCCAACTTTAAATGGCGAGATTTACATGTAACAATAACTCATATTATACAGGTAACGCTCCAACTTCTAAGTATACATAATACATACCCCAGGGCATTCACTTCTGTCAGGTAGCAACTTCTCTACCACAAACCATACCTTCCAAGAAGAAAAGAGTCAGCTATGACTTCTGGGTAGTTTGTGACCAGAAAGATCTCACTGCTTAAAACAAGAGGCACGATGGCCACTGCTGAGGTTTTCATTGCTGGCAAATTACCAGGAAGGAGAGAGACCATGCAGCTATCTTCTTTTATACCCTCGCGATCAAGAAAGGCGCCCTCTTGATTGCAGATTGGTGCAGCCACTATGGAAAACAGTATTGAGATTCCTGAAAAAATTGAAAATGGAACTACCTTACAACCCAGCAATTCCACTCCTTGGTATCTATCCAAAGAAATCCAAACACTAATTTGAAAAAATATGTGCACCCCTATGTTTATTGCAGCACTATTCACAATAGCCAAGATATGGAAACAACCAAAATGCCCATCAGTAGACAATTAGATAAAGAAACTGTGGTACATTTATACAATGGAGTATTACTTGGCCATAAAAAAGAATGAAATCTTACCCTTTACAACAACATGGATGGACCTAGAGAATATTATGCTAAGTGAAATAAGTCAGACTGAGAAAGACAAATACCATATAATCTAGCTTATATGTGGAATCTAAAGAACAGAATAAACAAGCAAACAAAACAGAAATAGACTCAGAGATATAGAGAAAAAAACTGATGGTTGCTAGATGGGAGTGGGGTGGAGATGGAGGAGAAAGTGAAGGGATTAGATAGTACAAATTGGTAGTCATAATATAGTCACAAGGATATGAAATACAGTATGGGGAATATATCAACAACATTGTAAAGATTATGTAGGGTGCCATATGGGTACTGGACTTATTAGAGAGACCACTTCATAGACTGTGTAGATGCCTGACCACTGCACCATATACTTGAAGCTGAAGTAGAATAATATTGAATGTCAACTATAATTAAATATATATATATATATATATATATATATATATATATATATATATATATATATGTGTGTGTGTGTGTTGTGTGTGTGTGTGTATATAATCACGGGTTATAAAGTACAGTATATGGAATATAGTCAATGGTATAGTAACAGCTATATATGATGTCAGAGGGGTAGTGGAATGGGGAGTTATCACTTTGTGAGGGGTGTAAATGTCTATTACATTGCTCTGTACACCTGAAAGTAATAAAAGAGAGAGAAGAAAAGAAAAAGAAAGGCCCTCTTTTCCATGCCTTGTTAGATGTCTGTCCAGAAGTATAACACGGGAGAGCAAAGAGGAAATAAGTTTACTGCACAGAAGGAGATAGAGAGTTTAGATGTGTTTTGAGCCGGAGTAATCATACCCAGGCTCATCTTTTCTTATCTCTTTCAAGGGGATGCTTGCTTCAGATAAGCCTGCCACACTTTTCCTACAGTTCAAGTGGTAGTTGTTTGGAGGAGATTTTAAACAGAAGGTGTGCTGCTTAAAATAGAGTCATATCAACAGTTAAAGGAGCTTCGTATTCTAGTCAATTGTATTGTACTTGTTATAGAAATACTTGTATTGCTGATTCAAGCAAAACTACATGGCACACAAGATAGAAATGGGCCTAAGCAGAGATGGAGGCTACATACCTCTTCTGCCCACCTGGAGAAACACAATGTCAGCCATAGGAGTTGATCTAATTTAGGTATCTCTCACAAATAATATAAGAAGACTTAGGAGTTTCGTTTGACTGTTGGTTGGTTGGCTCAGAATCTTAAAAATACAACTAAAAACATGTTGAGAGTGACTAAACACACATAATGGAGTGTATTACAAAGAATATAGGAATATATAGAGATATAGACACAGTACACACAGACCCCAGACCACTAATATAATAGCATCATCCTGGTGTTTACCACCAGCACCTCTCTACTGAGATACAGGTAAAAGTGTGCGCCAGATTCAGCTGACCGACTCATGCCTATTCTGGTTCTGTACAGATCCTATTTTCTTTCATTATCCAATGTATATAATTTACTGGCCACACAGAACCATTTGCTATCTACATTGGTCACTTCTTTTCACCAAAGCTGTTGAATTTTCTGTCTGAAATTGCCCAAAGTTCAGATTCATAAACTTTTCAACTGTTACAGCTTTTAATCAACTGCCCATAATAATAGGGCTTTTTTCCCCCTCTCCTCTCGCTGCAGGTGACCTTAAGGACCCCTACTCCTTCCACCCCTGGCAAGAATGAACAATTTCTGGGTTACATGCTACAACAAGAACTGCTTTCTCCTTATTCAAAAGTAAAATAACTTCAGGATTTCATCCTCTGTCAAACATGCCCACCCTTCACATTTGTTGTTGACCAATTTCAGACCCACTAATGAGGGTATTAAAAAGTACACTAGAAAATCTATAAATTAGGAAAATGTTATTTATTTTACAAATGTGTACATTGTAAGATTCACTTAAAGAACATATTGTTCTAGCTTCTTTGCATTTAAAAATTTTTTAATTTACATGCCCCATGTTAGGATTACACTATTAAGCAAAATCAGTTTGCTATTGTTTTTGTTTTTTTTAAGATTTTATTGGGGAAGGGGAACAGGATTTTATTGAAGAACAGTGTGTACTTCCAGGATTTTTTCCAAGTCAAGTTGTTGTCCTTTCTAAAATGCAATTTCACTCATTGCCATATAGAGTAATTTACAAATATGCATTGCCTGGAGGGTTCTGGTACATTAAAAGCTGGAACAAAACAATGAAGCCCTTCTAAAACCTACACCTTCCACAGTAAAAGTTTAAAGTTCCTTCTCCAAACCCATGACGGGACAGTCAAGTGACTTGTCGGGGCAGTGGGGGGAAAGACTATCTTTAGAGAAAACTCAGAAGTGCCAGACACAGACTACCACATCTAACAAGTGGCAGACTAGACAACCTGAAAAACTCCTACAAATGTTGACTTCAGCATACTCACACCCTCTTAAACACATTCCTGAGAGTGCAAGAAAATAGAAGAAATCTTCCAAAGCTGAAAAATAAGAAGGCTGAAGTTTTATCTACTCTGGAGTGGAGATGTATCTGTTTCAAGAAATTAAAGTCACGAGTTTTAATGACCATATGGAGATAGAAAGGTAAGACCTTAGGCTCAGACAAGGCAAAATGTTGAAACTGAGACCTTCACATCAAGACAGACCCTCAAACGGCAACACTCTTGGTGAGAGGTATACTAGGAAAATGTCTGCTCACAACAAAGCAAACAAGAACTCTTGTCCATCTCACCTTGACTCTATCAGGTCGTAACAACTACCTAAAACTTGTGGCTTAAAGAAACAATGATTTACTATTTCTCAGAATTTTGTGGGTTGACCGGATGGTCTTCTCCTTGTCTAATCTAAGTTACTCCTACAGTTGCAGTCAGGTGGCCGCAGAAACAGCTGGAAGATCCAAGACGATCTCACTCTCAGGTCTGGAGCCTTGATGCTGGACCATTTCCATGTGACCTTCATTCTCAAGATAATTAGACCAGGTTTTCTAAAATCTTTGCTTGGCCAAACTTGCACCATGGCCTGACAGCTATTTCAGCCTTCCCCTCCTCCCTCTCTACTTTTTTTCATGTAGGCACTTTCTTATGAAATCCCTGCACAACTAATTCTAGCTTGATGTATGCTTCTGGGAGGACTTGAACTAACACATTAATGCATAAAAAGCATTTGCCTAAAACTGTATTTGGAAGTGATTATTTGCCTAACAAAATACTTGTATTAAATAATGAATGCCCTTGCAGCATTTTTACCTATTTTAGTTTGAAAATTTTTAAACATCAGAAAAGTACTGAGAATAACATAATAAATACTTATTTACCCAACACCTATGATAGACCAAATTTAGCACATTTTATGTGATTTGACTTAGATACAATTGTTAGGACGATGCCTGCAGAGTTAGACAAAGTATAATTAGTGTTCTGTCTCTCAGAAATATTGCTCTGTTCATCTACCCAAATTCATAAGCTCTAGGACAACTCAGGAAAATTAGTTGTCTAATTCCCCAGTGTTTTGAATAATGAAAATACTAAAGGTTTACAATAAAACAATCTATAATGTGTACTGTTCATTCATTTTTTTTTTTTTTATTCTGGGGCCATTTGTTTATGAGTTTCCTTTAAAGATCCCATTAAATGTCTCTGTAGAGTCACCATAGTGGTTCAGCAGCATTTTTACTCATTGGGTAGGAAAAAAATAAGTCTGATTATTCCCACTCATCATGTCTTATAATGATTCACCTGGTGGCTTACCATGCACCCATTATTTCTAAATGTAGTTAAACCAGAAAATCCTTAAAGATCTAGATTTCAAAATAAAAAGAACATCTTCAAAAGAAAACATATTTGGAAACAATGCTTTTATTGTAAATATTTTTTAATAGCAGGGGAAAATAAAAAAACGAACTTTTTTTTCTAAATAAAAAATTACATTTTCAGAAGGCTTTGGGATTCTTCCTTTCAAAAAGAAACGTGGAAGTTTCCATGTCACACATCACTTCTGGTATACAGCAATTTCTATCAAATAAAAGCATTACAGTGTATCCTTATCTATTTTATTCACTGGATCTGGCACCATGCAATTTCTGGCTCTTCCCAAAAGTCAAAATGGCCACAAAAGGTAAACATTTTGAATCTATTCAGGACATTGAGGCAGCCACAACAGTGCAACTAAAGACACTCATGAAAGAGGACTTCCAGAACTGCTTCAGAAAGTGGCAAGAATGATCGGATAACTTTGTTCAAAGCAAGGGGAAGTATTTTGAGGGGGATTAATGGCAATGTGTCTTTTACTGTAATAAATTTAAACTTAAACATTCACTGTATTTATTTATCACAACTCATAGGCAGGAATCTCTGTGTCACTGTCCCTGCTGACAGAATCTTTCCTCCAAAGATGGCTGAGGAATTTGTTTAGTCATTTTGAGAGCAATACCCTCAAAGGTTATTATCTTGGTCCATTTGGGCTGCTATAACAAAATACCATGGACTGGGTGGCTTACGAATAGCAGAAATTTATTTCTCACAGTTCTGGAGGCTAGAAGTCTGAGATCAAGGGACCAGCAATAATCACGTTATGGTGAATACCCACTTCCTGGTTCATAGCCAGGGCCTTCTTGTTGTGTCATCACTTAAGGGAGCTAAATTCCATTAAAATGTCTTTCAGAGTCTTCATATGAAAACAGAGACCCGTATCAAAAATGGGGCTGAGAGGTCTTCAGCTCCCTTTGTCTGGTTTGTGCCTCACACACAACCAGGCCTTACCGATCCTCTGGCAGGTTGTCAGTGTAGGCTCCACATGCCTGCGCAACAGTGCTACTGTGTTAACAACTCTGCCTTCCTTACCCCGGGGACATGTGACTTTTGCTGGACCAACCCCATTATCTGGCCTCAGTGACTGGTCTAAGGGAATGGGCATGTGGCCTACACCAGGCTCCCATTCTCACCTGGAATTTTCTAACTGAATCCATGATACAAGATTTTCCCTCTTGAATTGGGATGCTATAAGGCTCCAAGCCCAGACTTGCCTAAGGCTATCATGTTTCCCCAAAAATAAGACCTAGCCAGACGATCAGCTCTAATGCATCTTTTGGAGCAAAAATTAATATAAGATCCAGTATTGTATTGTATTGTATTATATTTCATATCATATCATATCATATCATATCATATCATACTATATTATAAAGACCTGGTTTTATATTACATTAAAATAAGACTGGGTCTTACATTAACTTTTGCTCCAAAAGACGCATTAGAGCTGATGGTCTGGCTAGGTCTTATTTTCGGAGAAACACGGTATGTGTCCTGATAGATGAGAAAGTCATATGAAGTAGGAGAAAATGAATAGGCTGAAGGAATCAAAACCAAAAGATGTTGAGAGTATTTTGAAAACTTTGATTGTCTTAGTCCAGTCATCCTTGAGGTAGTTCTCCAACACCCTTTTCATAGTTACATGAACTAATTAATTCCCTATTTTTGTTAAAGTTTGTACAAGTTAGGTTCCTAAAACTTAGAACCAAGGAGTTCATACTAATATTTTCTACATTTTATACATATATAAAGCCATAGTCTTAAACAAGTTTTTGTGTAAGGTCCTGGGTGAATTTAATGATGTTTTATTGAATTTTGTATTTGAAATGAAGATCTCAGTATTTCCTTTTATCAGACTTAGTTGACATTATCTTATTCTTGGCATATCTTCCCCTCAAAAGGAACATATAGCATCACAAGCCACTACTAAAACAGACAGAAAAAAATGATTTTTGAAAACTAAATGCTGTGTCTCTTTCTGTGTTCTGAGTGGTAGTAGGGTGAGGGGACAAATCCCTATTTTACTCTCTTCCTCCTGAAGGGCCACATGGAGAAGGATGGATAGGTGGGTCCAAAGTTGACAGCTCATTGCTTAGCATAATCCCCATAAGGGTCCTCAGACACACGTGAACATCCAAAGCCTGAGTCTGGAGGTAGGGGCTGTAGGAAGCTATACTGATCTGTACATAAAAGGAACAGGAATTGGGGACAGAGAAGTAAAAAAAAAAGAAGAAAAAGACTGAAGGAAAAAGGAAGACAGTTCCACCCAACATATTGGGAAATTGGAGCCATATTGTCCTATGAGGCTCTTTTGAGAACAAGGGAGTCAAATATTTAATTTGGTAAGTTATCTGCTGCCTGAAGTTGTATATAATTAAGGCAAACATATAATTTGTGACTCAAACTTGGGTCCTTTGATAGTAAAAAGGGGTGCTATTAATAATTATGCAATGTCACAGATATAAAACAGGGTCGTCATGGACAAACCAGACTTACTGTCCTATCAAGCATAACCGTCTTGTCATTATTCACATTATTCAGTGAAGTCAGCCACATCCAGATGATTTGTGTGAAGTTTTCAGAGGAAAACTTAAAAATAAGAAATAAGAACTCTGCTTCAGGTTTTGGATGGTGAGTGCTGAATAGAAACAACTTTCCCTTGATTGCCAAGACTTCGTCCATTGTACTGTCCCAGTGGGGAGACAACTGAGAGCTGGTCATGGTGACAAAGAGAGAGCGTGGGTGGGAATAGGCAGCTCTCACTGCATGTGGATTTGGAATCAGCCAATCATTTGAACTCTGGCCAACGAATTGGTTCCACCATGTTCCACCTTTGTTACACTTTCTTTCTCTCCACTTGAGATTAAGTAGAAGTTAAATGTATTCTCACCTGGAAAACTAAACATTTTAATTTCAATTTAAAAAATGTACCAGATGCCTCTTTCCCTATGGGATCTCCAGATAACTTCTATGGCTTCTCCCTTAACTAATAAAAATGAAAAACAAAATTTCGATATGTTGCCAGATTCCCACGTTTACCAAGATGACCACAGAGTTTCCAGTGTGTTAGAATATGGCAAGAGCATTCCTTGTGACTGATAGTATACATACCTCTGGGTCTTACAGTCTGTCCAGAAGACACAAGGCAAAAATAAAAAATAAAAAATAAAACAGTTGATGCAATGATTATCATGAGTTCTGCCTCCACATTCTCAAGCATGAAGATATAGACATGGCAGAAAGAATTAGGACTTTCAATTCAAACAGACCTGGCTTTGAATCCTAGTTCCATTATTTACCACCAGCCCTGTAAATTAACCATCATATTAATTACTTCACCAGAATTGTTTCTTTATCTTTAAAGTGGGATTACAGCACCTAAGTCATAAGAATATTAAAAACATTAAATCAGTGTATCAGATACCCACTGTGCCTTACCTCATATTCTCTTGAAACAACTTTTTCACTCCAACCATTGTGCAGCTTCAAGCACTGTGCCAGCTTCATGCAAAATAATCCAACAGCCAAAGAGAGCTACATAATTTGGAAGGCCCAGAGTAAAATGAAAATGAAAGGCCTCTTGTTCACAAAGTATTAAGAACATCAAGACAGTATCATGAGGGAATTAGACCAATCACAGAGCCCTGTGTGGTTGCACACGTCGCATGCCCATGGAGCTGGTCCTGCTACTCTCCTCTCCACTGTCCCAGTCAGCTCTCGCTTTCTGCCCCAGGACTTCTCTGACACTGTGGCCTTCATACGTGGGCAACCTACGTGAGACCTGGGTGAATTCCAACCCAGGGGCAACCCTGGAGCTATGGAACATGGGAGCCAGAGAATAAATGCCACCCTCCTCTGTCACCCAGATGAACAATTCAGAGGTGCAAGCCACCTGGCTCCTCAGAGAGTTCTGCTGCATCTAGTGTCAGCTACCTACAGTGGTAAATAGCCCGATGATGAACCTATGATTCGGCTTTCCCTCTTTCCTTCACCTGCACACAAGCCTGTCTCAGACTCTGCTCTCAGGCTTAGACAAGTCACACTTTTGGTACAGCACATTGTAAAGACCTGGCTCATTAAAGCTCTCCCCTCCCTTTCTGAGTTGCAAAAGAGAAATGAGGATCAAATTCTGACTACGGTCCAGAAGAAAACAGAAAGAGAATTTATGCTCATTCCACCCTTCTGTCTTCTCAGTTCACCCCTCTCCTCAACCGTCTATCCTCCTTTGCCTCAACACCAAATACTTGTATTTTCTTTAAAACCTATCTGGTTACTGCTTGATACAAACTTTTAGAAATTCTATTTATTGATGTCCTGTTTTTCCTGACATTCATTTGGCCTTATCCTCTAATAATCTCACTGGAAGAGAAAACATGATCGTGAGTCAGGCTCTAAATGAGGAAGGAGAGAAACATTTATTATTTTACCAATAATACAATAAACTAATTTAAAGGAACTAAAGCACTCTCAAGACACCACTTTAAAAGAATAAGAGACAATTGGATTATTTGCTAGCTAAGAACCACATTCTGATAACTATAAAAAATTAATATATTTTACTTACTTTATATTATACATTACAGTATTGTACTTTGTTCTCCCAAAATAGTATCCTTTCTTTCGTGTCTATGATTCATCAGCACAGTTATTAAATAAACTCTCTAATGTATAAAACAGTAAAATAACCTTGGCCAACCAGATTGGCTGACCCTCCAGTCTGGGTTCTGCCACCTATTAGATGCCCACACTTAGGCAAATTTCAGTAAAAAAACAATAATCCAACAGGGTTCAAACTGCTACTGTACCAGTATCAGTAATGGATTTTTCCATACTACTGAGTTAATACTACTGATACTATAGATAGGAAAACATATCTTGGTTTTCATCATCAAATATGCAATATAACACTTTAACATTTTATTATAAAAGCATAGTACTCTCAGTAGCCAACATAATAGAAGAGTATATTCTAGAGACCACTGAATACAATGGACCACCAATACACTAGTAAATCAATACCTATCAATATGATAAATCACATAAATATTTGTTTGATTTTTCACCGTGTACTTACTAATATCTTAGTATATAAGATAATTCATTGCAGGAAATTAGGGTGCAAAGTATCTTCATTAAAAATATTTATATAAACTTTTAGAAATTATTATTCTACAACCTAAACCATAGTTTCTTTTTTTCACCAAAATCAAAACAAACTATTTAGAGTAAATGTAACTTAAATAAATGTATTCACACATTTATTCATTCAACAAAAATTCTTGAAGACTATTTTGTGCCTGGAGGTAAAATCATAAATAAAAGAGAAATGCATTTCAGCCTTTAGGAATTTATAGTCCAAGCAGGAAAACAGACAAGTAACAGGGAATTAGAATACAGGCCATGTATTGGGGAAGAAGGTACAGAGCATGATGGGAGAAATCCAGTCTGCTTTGGCAGTGCATAAGGGGAGCACTTAACCCATACCTGAGGGGTCAGGAATGCTTCCAGGAGGAAGGGACAATTAAGCTGAGACTTGTAAAATGAGGAGAAGGGATTAGCCAAGGAGAAGTGCAGAGATAGAGAAAATTTAAGGCAGAGAAACTATATGTGCAAAGGCCTAGACACAAGAAAGCAAGGTATATTCTTTGAGGGACACTTATTTCAAGGTTTCATATGGTCATATTATCCAAAGATTTAAAATGCTCTCTATTCCTCCATGTGAATAAAATTTACTTTATATAAATTAACTTAAAACGTTCCTGCCTGCTGTGGCTGCTCCACTGATGAGATGAATGCATCATTGGTGCACTGATGCACTGATGTCATTAATGAATTGACACCATTATACCAATAATGTGTTGATGCATTGCTGCCACTGAGGCAGTCGCTCAGTAATCTTTAAACAGTTGTCACCAAGAGAAACCTTTTCCTTCCCTCTTTAACAACCTAATCATAACTGTTTAACTGACGTTACTCAAAGAAGTTCTATGCTTTTTCTTACACAAACTACTAACTACAGTTAATATGCCTTATTAACTATAGGTAGATGTACCACTTCAGTAACATAATTCATCAAATTCTAGAATCATTTACTTAATGCCAAATGTACTTACGCCTGGGCTTTTTCCCCCCTCTTCCTCATTCATACCTTGTGGCATTTGTGGGTATTAGTTTGACTAATTTTTTTCATCAATACCTCTTGGACAATGATGATAATTGATCATTTGTCTCAATGTAGTACATTTCGGATACTGTAATACCAAATTTAATTTCTTCCTTGTATATGCTTTTATTATTTTCAGTTTCTGAGGTATCATCAGAAAATCTTCACGTTGCTCTGATTCTATCACCTTACCACTGAAATCCATAACAATGGAGGGTTTCAAGAGATAGTTAAAAAGTTGAACATAAGGATTATCTAGCTTATTTGCAAAAAAAAAAACAAAAAACTATTTTTGGTTAAAATATAAACCATTCAGACCTATAAACAACAGAATGACACACTTATCAGTTTTTATTTTATCTAACTTCCCTAAGCCTTGGTTTCAGTTTCCTCAGCTGTCAAGTGGAGAGAGTGTCTACTTTACATTCCTAACAAATAAAGAGTGCTTCATGTTAATAATAAAAAAAAAAGCTCACTGTTTCAGATACATAAGGATATAACACAAAACAAAGCCCAAACCAAATGAAATTTTTCATTTCAAATTCACCTTCTTTCATTTTATTTTATTTTTATTTTCAATTACAGTTGACATTCAACATTATTTTATATTAGTTTCAGGTGTACAGCATAGTGGCTAGACATTTATATAATTTACAAAGTGATCTCTCCCGATTAGTCTAGTACCCACTTGGCACTATAAAAGTTATTATAATATTTTTGACTATATTCCCCAGGCTGTACTTTACACCTCTTGACTATTTCATAACTACCAATTTGTACTTCTCAATCCCATTGCCTTATTCACCCATCCTCCCAAGGCCCCCTTCTATCTGGCAACCATCAGTTTGTTCTCTGTATATGTGTCTGTTTCTGTATTGTTTGTTCATTTATTTGCTTCTTTAGATTCCACATATAGGTGAGATCATACAGTATATGCCTTATTCAGTTAGACTTACTTCACTTAGCATAATACCTTCCAGGTCCATCCAAGTTGTGGCAAATAGTAAGATTTCATTCTTTTTTATGGTCGAGTAATATTCTGTTATATATATGTACCACTTCTCCTTTATCCAATTGTCTATTGATAAGCACTTAGGTTGCTTCTATATCTTGGCTATTGTAAATAGGGCTGCAGTGAACATAGGTGTGCATATATCTTTTTGAATTAGTATTTTGGATTTTTTTTAGATAAATACCCAGAAGTGGAACTGCTGGGTCATAAGGTAGTTCTATTTAATTTTTTGAGGAATCTCCATACTGTTTTCCATAGTGGATGCACCAATTTCTAATCCCACCAACAGTGCACGAGGGTTCCCTATCCTCCACATCCTCGCCAACATTTATTGTTTGTTGATTTATTGATGATGGCCATTCTGACAGGTGCGAAGTGATATTTCATTGTGGTTTTAATTTGTATATCTGTAATGATTAATAACCTTGAGCATCTTTTCATATGTCTATTGGCCATCTGTATGTCCTCTTTGGAGAAATGTCTCTTCATGTCCTCTGCCTATTTTTTAATTGGATTCTTAGTTTTTTGGTGTTTAGTTGCATGAGTTCTTTATAAATTTTGGATATTAACCCCTTACTGGATATATTATTGGCAAATATCTTCTCTCATTCAGTAGGTTGTCTTTTCGTTTTGTTGATGGTTTTCTTTGCTGTGCAAAAACTTGTTAGTTTGATGTAATCTCATTTGTTTATTTTATTTTTTGTTTCCCTTAGCCAAGGAGATATATCAGAAAAAAAATATTACCAAGAGCAATGTTAGAAAGTATACTGCCTATATTTTCTTCTAAAAATTATAGTTTCGGGTCTTAAAGTCTTTCATCCACTTGGAGTTTATTCTTGTATATGGTGTAATAAGGTGGTCCAGTTTCTTTTTTTGTATATATCTGTCCAGTTTTCTCAACACCATTTATTGAATAGGATATTTTTAATCTAATATACATTCTTGCCTACTTTATCATAGATTAATGGACCATATAGGTATGGGTTTATTTCTGGGCTCTCTCTTCTGTTCCATTGATACTTCCAACTTTGTTGTTTCTCAAGATTGCTGTGGCTATTCAGGGTCTTTTATGGCTCCATATAAAATTTTAGGATTATTTGTTCTAATTCTGTGAAAAATGTCATTGGTATTTTGATAGGCATTGCACTGAATCCATAGATTGATTTGTGTAGTATGGACATTTTAACAATGTTAATTCTTCCTATCCATGGGCAGGACATATGCTTCCATTTATTTGTATCTTCTTCAATTTCTTTCTTCAATGTTTTATAATTTTCCAAATACAGGTCTTTGGTTAAATTTACTCTTAGATTTTTGGTTTTGTTTTGTTTTTTGATGCAATGGCAAATGGGATTGTTTTCTTAATTTCCCTTTCTGATATTGCGTTATTGGTATATTAAAATGCAACTGATTTTTTAATATTAATTTTGTATTCTAATTTATTGAATTCCCTTATAGTTCCAGTAGTTTTCTGTGGAATCTTTAAGGTTCTCTATATACAGTATCATGTAATCTGCAAATAATGACAGTTTTACTTCTTCCTTTCCAATTTAGATGCCTTCTATTTCTGTTTTCTGATTGCTGTAGCTATGACTCCCAATACTATGTTGAATAAAAGTGGTGAAAGTGGACATCCTAGTCTTGTTCCCGATATTAAGGAAAGTGCTTTTAGCTTTCCACTATTAAGTATGATGTTAGCTGAGGGTGTGTCATATAAGGACTTTGTTATGTTGTGATATCTTCCCTGTACTCCCACTTTGCTGAGAGTTTTTATCATAAAAGGATGCTGGACTTTGTCAAATTATTTTTTCGCATCTATTCATATGATCATGATTTTTATTTTTCATTTTGTTTATGTGGTGTATCATGTTCATTGATTTGTGGATATTGAACCAAACTTGCATCCTCGGAATAAGTCCCATTTGATTGTGGTGTATGATCTCTTTCATGTATTGCTGAATTTAGTTTGCTAATATTTTGTTGAAGATTTTTGCATCTATATTCATCATGGATATCAAGCTATAATTTTCTTTTTTTGTAATGTCTTTGTGTAGCTTTGGAGGCAGGATAATGGTGGCCTCATAAAAGAACATTGGGAGCCTTCCTTCTTCTTGAATTTTTTGGAATAGCTTGTGAAGATAGGTGTTAATTCTTCCTTAAATGTTTGGTAAAATTAACCTGTGAAGCAATCTGGTCCAGAGTTTTTGTTTGTTGGGATTTTTTTATTACTGATTCGATTTCATTAGTAGTAATCAGTCCGTTCAGATTTTCTGTTTCTTCTTAAATCAGTCTTGGAAAATTGTATGTTTCTATGAATTTATTTCTTCCAGATTATCCAATTTTTGGCATATTATTGTTTGTAGTATTTTCTTATAATCCTTTATATTCCTGTCAGTTGTCATTCTCCTCTTTCATTTCTGATGTTATTTATTTGGGTCCTCTCTCTTTTTTCTTTATGAGTCTGGTTAAAGGTTTATCAATTTTGTTTATCTTTTCAAAGAAACAGCTCTTAGTTTCATTCATCTTTTTGTATTGTTTTCTTAGCCTCTATTTTGTTTATTTCTGCTCTGATCTTTATTATTTCCTTCCTCTACTCACTTTGAGCTTTCTTTGCAGTACTTTTCCTAGTTTCTTTAGGTGGAAAGTTAGATTGTTTATTTGAGATTTTCTGTTTCTAGCGGCAGGCCTGTATTGCTATGAACTTCCCTCGTAGGTCTGTTTTTGCTGTGTCCCATAGATTTTTGGGTCATTGTGTTTTCATTTTCATTTGTCTCAAGGTATCTTTTCATTTCTTCCTTGATCTCATTGTTAACCCATTTATTATTTAGTAGCATGTTATTTAGCCTCCATGTGTTTGTGTGTTTTCAGTTCTTTTTCTTGTAATTGATTTCTAGTTCCATATAATGTCTTTGAAGAAGATGCCTAATATCATTTCAATCTTCTTAAATTTATTGAGAGTAGTTTTGTGGCCTAACATATGGTCTATCTTAAAAAATGTTCCATGTGCACATGAAAAGAATGTATATTCTGCAGCTTTGGGGTGAAGTTCTCTAAAAATATCAATTAAATTCATGTGGTCTAATGTGTCATTTAAGGCCGCTGTTTCCTTCTTGATTTTCTGTCCGGAAGATCTATCTCTTGATGTCAATTTGATGTTAAAGTCCCCTACTACGACTGTGTTACTGTCAATTTCTCCCTTTATGTTGGTCAATATTTGCTTTATGTACCGTGCTTCCCTGAAAACAAAATCTAGCCGGACCATCAGCTCTAATGCGTCTTTTGGAGCAAAAATTAACATAAGATCTGGTATTACATTATATTATATTATATTATATTATTATATTATATTATATTATATTATATTATATTATATTATATTATATTATAGACCCGGCTTATATTATATTAAAATAAGACTGGGCCTTATATTAATTTTTGTTCCAAAAGGCATTAGAGTTGATGTTCTGGCTGGCTCTTATTTTACAGTGAAACACGGTATTTAAGTGCTCCTATGTTGAGTGTATAAATGTTTACAAGGGTCATGTCTTCTTGTTGGATTGATCCCTTTATCATTATAAAATGTCCTTCTTTGTCTCTTATTATAGGCTTTTCTTTTAAAGTCTATTTTGTCTGATATGAGTATTGCTTTATTTTTAATTTCCATTTGCTGAAATATCTTTTTCCATCGTTTTACTTTCAGTCTGAAGTAGGTCTCTTGTAGACAGCACATGTATATGGGTCTTGTTTTCTTATTCATCCAGCTACCCTATGCCTTTTGATTGGGGCATTTAATCCATTTATATTTGAAGTGATTATTGATGGGTACATAGTTATTGCCACTTTATTATTCATCTCTATGCCCCCCCCCCCCCGTCCTTTCTTCTTAAAGAAGTCTCTTTAACATTTCTTGTAATATTGGTTTGGTGACAATGAATTCCTTTAGATTTTCCTTATCTGAGTAGCTCTTTTTCTCTCCTTCAATATTAAACGATGGCCTTGCTGGGTAGAGTAGTCTTGGCTGTAGGTCCTTTCTTTTCATCACTTTAACTATTTCATGCCAATCCTTTCTGGATTACAAAGTTTCTGTTAAAAAAATCAACTGACAGTCTTATGGGAGTTTCCTTGTAGGTAACAAATTGCTTCTCTCTTGCTACTATCCAAGATACTGTCTTTGTCTTTAACCTTGGCATTTTAATTATGATGTGTCTTGGTGTGGGCCTCTTTGGGTTTATCTTTTTTGAGACTCTGCACTTCCTGGACTTGTGTGTCTATTTTCATTGGGTTAGGAACGTTTTCTGTCATTATTTCTTCAAATAGGCTTTCAATTCCTTGCGCTCTCTCTCTTCCCCTTCTAGTACCCTTATGATGTGAATGTTGTTACACTCAGTGTTGTACCAGAGGTACATTAAACTGTCCTCTTTTTTTATTATTATTCTTTTTTCTTTTTGCTCTTATGATTCAGTATTTTCTGCTACCTTGTCTTCTAAATCGCTAATTCGATCCTCTGCTCCATCTAACCCACCGTTGATTCCTTCTAGTGTACGCATTCCAGTTATTGTATTCTTCGTTTCTGACTGGTTTGTTTTTATGGCTTCTACGTCCTTTTTTATGCTTACTGTCTCCTTGTTGAACTTTTTACTAAGTTCTTTTTAAGCATCCTCATAATCCATGTTTTGAATTCTCTATCTGGTATATTGCTCACCTCCAATTCATTTAGTTCTTTTTCTGGAGTTTTCTCCTGTTCTTTAATTTGAGAAATGTTTGTTTCCTCATTTGGGCTGCCTCTCTGTGTGTATTTCTGTGTATTACATAGATCTGCTATGTGTCACAATCTTAGCTGGGTGGCCTTATGTAGTAGGTGTCTTGCAGGGTCCTGAGGCATAGTCTCCCTGGTCACCTGAGCCAGATGCTCCTGGAGTGTCCCATGGGTGGGTTCTGTGTGCCCTCCTGTTGCAATTGAGCTTTGATTGCTGTTGGCACATCAGTGGGTGAGACTGACCATCTGGCTTACTAGCTGCGAGGATTGGCCATGACCACAGCATACAAGCTGCTGTTTGACAGCTGACCCCATGGAATGGGATTTGCCCCAGAAGGCTTGGCGCAGGCTGAGACCTCCCTTTTGGTGTGCTGCTTGTGTGGTTAAGCAGGTGGTGCTCTGTTGTGGTCTGAAGCCCACCACCAGGTGTGTTGATTTGGGGGTCTCTTGGGAGGGGTTCCCATGCAGGCCAAGGTCAGCCACTGCTTGTGACTAGCGTGTAGTTACCTGGTAGGAGCTAAAAGGTAATCCATGGTTGGTGGCTGCCTGTGCTGGACCTAGAGGCATGTGGGAGAGGCCATGCTGTGAACCAAGGGCTGCCATCACCAGTACCAAGCCTGGGACAGCTCAGTAAATGGCCCAGGGCACCCCAAAGCCTACTGCCACCTGTCAGCTGCCTGTATGGTTCAGCTGCCGAAAGAGCCTTGGGCAGTAAACAAGTTGAGTAAAGTAGGGTCTCAGGGAGTCATCAGGGAGGGGCAAGTGGTGTTAACCAGGTTAGTACAGATTCAGATTTGGAGCCGGAGCTAAGCTTGGGGCCACTCAAAAGACTCAGAGCACACCAAGGCCAGCCACTGCCTGCCTGGGATCCATAGACCACCAAGAGTTGTCTAAGAAAGTCTGCAGCATAAGCCAACACAGGCTGCCCATCAGCCACAGAAAAAGCCTCCAGTGGTGAGAAGTTGGGGTCTGGGGGTGAGGTCTGAAGGAGTCAACAGGGTGGGATGAGTGGTGTCACCAGGTTAGAGCAGATACAGTGATAGTGCCACTGCTGAGCCTGAGGCCACTCAGAAGGCTCAGAGCATATGTAGGCCAGCCACCATCTGTCTGGGGCCCAGGGACCCCTGAGAGTTGTCCAAGTAAGTCTGCAATGTGGGCCAATCCTGGGTGCCTGCCAGCCACCAACCACCTAATACACCTCCTGGTGCACAGGCTGGGTGGGGCAGTATCCAGGGAGTCACCAGTGTGGAGCCAGTGGATTTCACCAGGACAATACAGGTTTATATTTGACCGTGTTGGGGGAGGGCTCAACATAGGAAAGATGGCACCCCCATGCCAGCTACATAGGAGGAGTGATCAACACAGGGATAATGGCAGCTGTCCCTCCAGCCTTTGCCCTGAAGACAGTCAACTCAGTCTCTCCCTATATGTCTCCGGCACCTTCCAAGCTGCTGTCCCTCTGCTGGAGCCCAGGTTGAGGGCCTGAGAGTGAAAGAGTCTGTCCACAGGCTCTTTAAGAGGATGCCAGGATTTTCTGCAGCTTCCTATCTCACCTGGATGGATGGAATCCCCACTGATTTTCACAGCCAGATATTGTGAGTTCTCCTCTTATTGGCTCTGGTGCTCCAGGCTGGGGAGTCCAGTGTGGGGCTGGGATGCCTCACTCTTTAGGACGAACCTCTGCAGTCAAGATATACTTCCCAGTTCTCATGTGGGTATGGAATTAGCCCATTTAGCTTCTCAGCCCCTCCTAACAGTCTCCACATGGCTTCTTCTTTATATCCTTAGCTATAGGTCTTCTGTCAGCTAGTCTTCAAATGGTTCTCCAGGTTTATTTTTCTACAATTTAGTTGTACATCTGATGTAGTCATGGGAGGAGGCAAGCACAGCGTTTACCTACCCTACCACCTTGACCGGAAAAAAACCTACATGATAATTTTTAATTAAATAATATTAATTTCCAAAACTAAATGCAAATGTGAGTCTAAGAAATTAGCAGTTTCCTAGAAGAAAGGAGTTTGTTTTTCCAGATAGCTGCAAAATTTTCAGCACTCATATGTTCCATTCATTATACTACAATCAAAGGCTTCTCCTGACATAGACCCACAGCAGTTCTCATGGCTAAACCAACCAGAAACAGCCTCTTACTATATTGTGCTATTATGCAAATTTCCTCTTAATGATTCTTCAACCCTATCAGATGTAGCCAAGGAAAAAAGTTCTTAACCTCAATATATATAAATATTCAAAACTAAATTTCTACTATCTTTCTCAAAAGCAAGCACTGTGTCCTAGTCCAGTGCTGGGCACACATAATAGGATTGACTGCCAAAAAAAAAAAAAATCACAATGTATCAAGTTCACTAATTTAGAAAGAATTTCAAAAAAAATTGATAAGGAAAAGACCAACAAACAAGTAGGAAAATGGCCAAAACATACAGTTTACAGAAAAAGAAAGACAGAACGGCTCTGGAGTATATGAAGTAATGTAAAACTCCACTAAAAATAAGAGAAGTACAAATTAAAACAACACTTAACCACCATTTCTCAACTTTTAGACAGACAATGACCAAAAAGTTTAATAACTCTGTTGGTAAGTGTATGGAGAAATAGGCAATATCATATTGCTGGTGGGAGTAAATTGGTTCAACCTCTATGAAGTGCAGTTTGCACGATATATTGGGTAATCTACCCTTAAATACAGAGAATTCCTTTTCTAGGAACTTATCCTATACATATGTTCAAACATGTACAAAATGATATATATACAAGATATTTTACTATAGCATTGTTTGATATAGCAAAGACTGGAAAAAAACTACATGTCCATCAATAGATGACTGCTTAAATAAATTATTATATATCCATTCAAAGAAATATTCTGCAGCCATAAAACTTAATGAGGATTCTCTTTATGTAACAATATGGAATGATTTCAAATCTTGAGTTTAAGAAAAGACACAAGGTGCAAAATCATTTGAAGAAAATGCTACCATTTTTATGAAAAAAGAGGGAGATATATATATAGCCCAGAAGGCCTGAGAATATATTTACAAAACTGATAGCTTTGTTTGCCCCCAAACAGGGGAACTGGATGGCTGAGGAATGGAATGGAAGGGAGATTTTCATTACAAGTCCTTTTGTAATTGCTGAATTTTTTAATCATATGGCTGTAATCCTATACAATAAAATTTAGATTTTAAAAAAAAAAGGACTCCCTAGGTTGAGCATCAGGAGCTCTAATGACTGGTTCTATCTCAGCCTCTATGATTTTAAATCATTTCCTTCTCAGTGACTCATTTTTCCCTTAAAAAAAAATAGGAAGTTAGAGTGGCAAACCTCTATGGTCTCCTCTAATTTTATAATTTTAGGCATGTATAAGATATCATAGTTCAAGGAAAATTGTAAAACAGTACTTTTATGCATTTCACATTTAAAGCTGAATGGTGGCTCTGGCCAACACAATTGTGATTCATTTCTTTATAGTCATACAGAAGAAGCCCAGATTCTGTGCATACAGTCCCACTCTCTTCTTACAAACACATGACACCAACAAGGTCTTTATGGAAATTAGCGATATGCATGCAGAGACCTTGTAACTACATGCAAAGCAAGTAGGTGCCTGCCATTCTCCAACACAGGACTACTGAAGACAGGTGGTTCTCACTTTTTAACACAGCCAACTTAAGACATGCTGAACACCCTAAGGCCCATCCATCTCACCCATTCTTACTATAGTGTACATCTGCTTTATGCAACATAGAAATATGCTAGTCTGTATCTGTGCATATACAACTTAGTGGTGCATATACAAGTTAGTGGTTGACATACATAACTATATATATATATATATATATATATATATATATAAAATGCTTATATAATATGTATGTGTTATATAAATATGTTTATGTAATATGTATATACACACATATAATTATGTATATTATGTGTATATAGTAATATGTAATGTGTATATATCTTAAGATAATATATACCATGGGTGCCAAAATAATGTATACACATAACTTGTATTCATCCTTTGTTATTAGTATATATTGAGTATTACAATTTTAATACAGTTTTTTCCGTTTTTAAAATGCGTATACATTTTTTGGCACCCTCTGTATATAATAGGTAAATTAAATATATAATAAGGTATATAATATACACAAGGTCTGATAATTAAGTTTGGGCACTTGTTGCAACGATATTGCAATCTTCTTTGATATCAGAGGGATTATTCATTATGAGTTTGTGACAACTGGACAAACAGTTAACCATGTTTACTATTTGGAAGTGCTGAAAGGTTGCTTGAAAAAGTTAGACAACCTGAACTTGCACCAACAATTCATGGCTTTTACATCACAACAATGTATCAGCTCACACAGCACTGTCTGTGAGGGTTTTTAGCCAGTAAACAAATAACTGTATTGGAACACCTTCCCTACTCACCTGATCTGTTCCCCAGTAACTTCTTTCTTTATCCAAATATAAAGGAAATATTGAAAGGAAAACATTTTGATGACATTCAGGACATCAAGGGTAATATGACAACAGCTCTGGTGGCCATTCCAGAAAAAGAGTTCCAAAATTGCTTTGAAGGCTGGACGAGGCACTTGCATCAGTACATAGCTTCCCAAAGAGAGTACTTCGAAGGTGATCATATTGATATTCAGCAATGAGGTATGCAGCACTTTTTCTAGGATGAGCTCATGAACTCAATTGTCTGACGTGGTATATAATATATGTAATTTATCATAACGTTATATATATATATAAAGTTTTATTATATTAGGTTATATAACCTAAGGTAATAATTTACCTTTAAGTTTACTTATGATGAAAAGTAAGGGCCAAGGACACACTTGTTTCAAATATGCAACACTGTACACTGTAAGTTTAACAAAACAATTCACAATAGTCTAACAGTAATTTATAATTACAAAGCAAAAGCAGCACTAACTAAAAACAATACCATACTCAAGAAAACAGGGATGACATATGAGGATTTCTCCTAGATACTGGGAATTGCAACTATCCACATGGGAACAGGTGCAATTTAGCCACAAATATACTGCATTAGAGCCCCCTAGTTACCTATTAATTTCCCTTTATGAAAGCCAAATTTTAGTCAACTTTAAAAATTTATTTTATAGATTATTGGTAACTAGTCCTTACTCGTTACCTAAAAATGAAAGTCTATGAAACGTGTCATTCACCTCCATTTGCCTCATTTGTAAAACAACATTTATTCCTACCTCAAAGAATTATTTTGAGGATCAAATGATTAAAAAGGTTGTAATTATATTTTATAAACTGCAATGGGTTTGATATATTTTGCAGGTGTCAATTATTATTATTATTAAATCCTAAGATGGCCCTAGTTGCAATAGCTATGCAACTTTGAGATGCTGTGGACAATAACTGTTGAATTGTTAAAGATCTCAAAGCATCCCTTGCAAGACTGAAGAATTTTGACAAATGTTAATGTTTAGTTGAGCAGTTGAAATTAAAGTTATTTCCAAAACACTGACTAGAAAATTATATATTGAGGGTGAACTGATTTGTATAATATGCATATATTTGGTCAATATAAGCAAATTTCCTAACAAGCGTGGTTTGCTTGTACACTCAATCTGTAGTTTCTGATAAACAACTGTCAAGGAAGCAAAACGAGCCAAAATTCCATATTCTCCATTTGGGAAATAGGCCCTGTAGACATTTAATAACACATTCCATGTTTTTGAAATCATTATATTAGTATACACAAACTTACCTTCAGGATTTGTTTTAATTACAAATGTTTCATGCATAAAACATGTGGCATCATTTCAATATATTCATTATCCTTTGCCCCATTCTTCAATTCACAAGGCAGGTTTAATTGTGGTATATTCATCAACTCTTCTTTAGTCTTATGACTTCCACAGATATTATTAGTTCAGCTGAAATTTATAGAAAATAGTCCTCTGGCAGGTCACCCCTGATTGGGTTCCACTTGAGAGGACAGTACTAAAATCAATGTACTGGAAAACACGTTAGCCCCAAAGCCACATTAAATCTGTGCACCATCCCGTAGGGCTTTGATTATGGAAACAGATCCATATTTTAATGATAATATTAGGAGCCATAATTCTTTCTCAAATGAAACCCCAAGCAGTCATGCAGATTAGTACAGGTTTAACATTTTAAAACTTTGTTTTTAATCGGGCTTCAGAGGAAATGATTGTAGCCTCCCTGCTTACTTATTCTCCCGACTTCACTAGGGTAACATGAAGCTTAATTAGTTTACATTGAGGTTATTTGCTCCTCTGAAGTTTGCTTCCATGAATGTTAAAGCATTAAATAATTGCAGTGGAAACATTAAAAAAATCTTTTCCCCAAAATCAAAAGAGATTCGAGAAATCCCAAGCTACCTGATGCTGGAGGGATTGAAATGTAATTAGTTGGCAGATACACTAATATTTATTTGAGACGATGGACCAAAAGTT
Organism: Rhinolophus sinicus; assembly: GCF_057876585.1. Classification (NCBI taxonomy): domain Eukaryota; kingdom Metazoa; phylum Chordata; class Mammalia; order Chiroptera; family Rhinolophidae; genus Rhinolophus; species Rhinolophus sinicus. The sequence continues at coordinate 73,603,112 of NC_142504.1, read as the reverse complement.
GATTCTGAGGTAAGGAGCCAAAATAAAAAGCACAGAGAGTAAAAATAAAGAGGCAAATTGTAAAGAAAGCTGGAGAACTTCAGGAGAAAAACAAAAATAAGAAGTTATTAGAATTGGGTGGTGGTGTTAAACACCGAGGGCATCTTAGGTGATTTTTTATAATAAGGGTTAGGTGCCCTGAGGAGAAAGAGTCTAATTGAATTGGCGTTCAAGTGGCTGAAAGGAAAGCAATTTTGACCAGCCACCCAAAAGTGGTTTTGAGACCCAGAAAAAAAATAAAAATCCTTTCTTTCCCAATGAGGAAAGATGAGACCAGGGAGAAATAGCTCTGTCCTTATACTAGAGTAATTGTATGGTATCTTTTTTTCCACCAAGACACCTATGACAAATGATGTCTCTATTTAAGATACATCCCCCCGCAAGCACCTAGGATGTTTGACATGTGCAATTTGTCACCACATTTCATCCCTCTCTCTTCAACTTCATAACTGTAATGTGTAACTGTACCATCTTTATGAGATAAACACTCTAATGTGTAGGAAAAGCTAACTATTCATTACTTGGAATATACCTCCCAAACGATTAGACACCTCCGGTTGTTACCATACCCTGGCAAAGGTAAAACAAATTAGGAAGGGTAACTGGAAATTCCTAAAGAAGGCCAACGTATCTGTCTATTTGTCAATAAGCTCCAGAGAGCACCCAGGTTAAAAGAATTTGATATTCCCCAAAGACTCTCTGAATCTGAGTCCTGTCACTCACTACCAATTCTCCATACCCGGAACCAAGATACCTCTACTGAACTCAAAATAAACAAAGTCCAATCCAAATTTTTAAAATTACAACCTATGCATTTTAAAATTTGGAAAGCTTTTTATAATCTATCAGCTTACCCCCATCCCCGGCCCACACACACACACCCAATATAGAATTTTCTAAACAATGCTCTATAAAGGATAGATTGTGAACAAAAACAAAAAGAACTTGCTTGTGATTTGGATGTGGTAAAACATACGAAATTAAAAACCCACCACAGGGTATTGAAATACACAGAGAAAAATCAAAAAGTCTTTCTCATTTCACATCTTTTAGGAAGTTTATTTTGTGCCTATCTTCCTTATCTGAGATGTAGTACTTATTGTAGTTACTATTCAGACTGGCATTGACTCACATACTCCCCACAAGTTTATTTAATTTTTCACCCTTGCCTTATCTCTCCAATTAGATTGCAAATTCCAGATAATCAGGATAGTATCCCTCTCAGCCCTTTGGGCAATGCCAGGCACCAATAAGCCATTCTGTTAAATTCCTATAATTAATTAAGCAAATTTTATTAATTCCTACAATTCTTTAACAATGTTTTCTTGCTATCTATTATTTCCTATAAATTTATTTAATTGTTATTACAATTAAAGTAAAACAAAACAAATATGGGTGTGTGTGTGTGTGTGTGTGTCTGTGTGTGTGACACCTAAAGGCAACTGCCAGATGTCATAAACTGAGAATTTAAAAAAATATGTCCTCCTTTAATCAGAGGAGGTTACAGCATCAAAAACTAAATATGCTTTTAATCTTGGACAGCAACTGCTTTTATCATGGTAATGTTGCTGATCTCTTAAGATAAATAGAAAAAAATGCACATCTGAATATAAAGAATCTTTTTGCTCTATATATCAAGTTGTGTTTATTTTATATGGCATTCTGATGGTTTCCTTTTGCATCTGTTTTACTATTGAAAGTATCTTCTTACTTCTAGTGTCACTTCCTTAAGAAAGCTCTTATCAAGATAAGTCTGAATAAATATAAATCTAAGCAAGACAACTTAGAGTAACTTAATGTATAAAAATTTGCTTTAACAGCCACATTATTAAATTCAAAATTAAAGATGAGTAATACCTAATCATATGTCCCTGACCAGTTTTACAGAAATCCCCACCTAGAAAACAGTATGAAAGCCAGCAACTTGATTTCTAATGTTGTGCTCGTTAGAGGGGAAATTACAACGTGAAAAAGAGAAAAAAAAGAAAAAAGAAAAGCCATGTGTCAGTAACCTAGATTCCTCAAAAAACAGAGAAAAATATTAGGTTATATCAATGTTTCTCAACCCTTGCTAAAAGCTGAAAACTGAGACGCTTGCATGAATACCAATGTTTGGCTTCCAGCCCCAGAGATTCTAAGTTACTTTGTCTGGGAGGATCCCAGTCATCTGTCATTTAAAAGTTCCTCAGATAACGGCTGTACCAGTCTGCATTCCCACCAACAGTGTATGAGGGTTCCTTTTTCTCCACAGCCTCTCCAACATTTGTTATTATTTGTCTTGTTGATGATAGCCATTCTGACTGGGGTGAGGTGATATCTCATTGTGGTTTTGATTTGCATTTCTCTGATGATTAGTGATGTTGAGCATTTTTTCATATGTCTATTTGCCATTTGTATGTCCTCTTTGGAGAAATGTCTCTTCAAGTCCTCTGCCCATTTTTCAATTGGGTTGTTTGTTTTTTTGTTGTTGAGTTGCATGAGTTCCTTGTATATTCTGGATACTAGCCCTTTATCGGAGGCAATGTTTGCAAAAATCTTCTCCCATTCAGTTGGTGGCCTCTTTATTTTCTCAATGGTTTCTTTTGCTGTGCAGAAGCTTTTAAGTTTCATATAGTCCCATTCGTTTATTTTAGCTTTTACTTCCATTGCCTTTGGAGTCAAGTTCATAAAATGCTCTTTGAACCCAAGGTCCATAAGTTTAGTACCTATGTTTTCTTCTATGCAGTTTATTGTGTCAGGTCTTATGCTTAAGTCTTTGATCCATTTTGAATTAACTTTGGTACATGGTGACAAATAGCAGTCCAGTTTCATTCTTTTGCACGTGGCTATCCAATTCTCCCAGCACCATTTATTGAAGAGGCTGTCTTTGCTCCATTGTATGTTTTTAGCATCTTTGTCAAAAATTATCTGTCCATATTTATGTGGTTTGGAAGGCAGTGTGGAGGATTCTCAAAGAATTACGAATAGAATTGCCATATGACCCAGCAATCCCTCTTCTGGGTATCTACCCAAAAAATTTGAAAACATTTAGAGATAAAGACACATGTGCTCCAATGTTCATTGCAGCTTTGTTTACGGTGGCCAAGACATGGAAACAACCAAAATGTCCTTCGATAGATGAATGGATAAAGAAGTTGTGGTATATATACACAATGGAATACTATTCGGCAGTAAGAAAAGATGATACAGGAACATTTGTGACAACATGGATGGATCTTGAGAGAGTAATGCTGAGCGAAACAAGTCAGACAGAAAAAGCAGAGAACCATGTGATTTCACTGATATGTGGTATATAAACCAAAAACAACAAAAGAACAAGACAAACAAATGAGAAACAGAAACTCATAGACACAGACAATAGTTTAGTGGTTGCCAGAGGGTAACGGGGGCGGGGGGTGGGGGGTGGGAGATGAGGGTAAGGGGGATCGAATATATGGTGATGGAAGGAGAACTGACTCTGGGTGATGAACACACAATGGGATTTATAGATAATGTAATACAGAATTGTACACCTGAAATCTATGTAATTTTACTAACAATTGTCACCCCAATAAATTTAATAAAATAAAATTTAAAAAAAAAAAAAAAAAAAAAAAGTTCCTCAGATGACTGTAATGTGCAACCAGAGTTGAGAACCACTGGATTAAATGACATGAGATTACAAATAAGCTTTCGAAAAAAAATTCTTACATTTTCCCTCTGTCTATTCCCAGTGCTAATTTGGGTAAAGTTTAAACTACCCTTTAAGTCCAACCTGCTTTATTTAGACATAAAAAAATACAAACAAACCCTAGGTTTCCCATGAAAACCATCTGTCAAAATTATACTATGTGCAACTAGAGCCAAAATAGTAAAGACTAAGTTTATAAATAATGTTAACTCTTTAATTATACTGCATCTCCATGACTCTTTGTGTCTGAAGTGATAAAAGTTAAATCAATCTAACTGAAGTGAAAGAAAAGGGGGGACTGATTTATCAGCTAATAATTGGAAAGGACCATAATAGATTACTAACCACACTAGATCCAGGGCCCCATGTCACCAAGACTTGCTTTCTCACTCTCTGTCATACTCCCTTCTTCCCACTCTTAGTTCTGCTTCTCTCTAGATGTTGGTCTCATTCTCTCGTCAAGGAGTATCCATGAAGTGATAGGACCGCCAGGTTCACATCTTTGCAGCATTCTAACCTGAAAAGCAAAAGATGGTCTTTCCTGCTTGTCCAAGAAAAAAAAGTCCCACACAATTACTCTGATAGCCCTGAGTTGGATCACAAGCCCATTCTAAATATCTACAAATATATCACTTGACAATCAACTTGAGTTTTAAAACATCAATGGGAATGAACATCATAAAGAAGTAGAAAGAGTAGAAGACCAATCTGAAGCACTCTAAGTTTTTCCTGGAGCAAAATAAACCTTACAGAAGATACAGTAGTTGAATTACAGAAATACTCAAAGGTCATATCTAGAACAGACTTTTATCTTAAAGGGATTAATTTAACTTTATTCTGAGAGCTAAGAGGGCCACAAAAAGATTTCAGCAGAGAAATGAGATGATCAGAATTGTTTTATTAAGATTACTTTTACATGTGGGGATAGGCTGAAGAGAATGCATTTTTTAAATAGAAACCAGTCAGAAAGATATTGCAGTTATCCACATGAAAAGAAATCTAAACTTACTAAGGCAATGACAAGACAGTTAGAAACATGAAATGGACTCAAGAGATTTTAAGGAGGTGGTATCTACAGTAACTAGATTGTGTATGAAGTGCCCAGAATGGGAGAGGATTCAGGATGACTCACTGATTTCTGACTTGGGAAACTTTGAGGAAAGTGATGCTAATAACTAAGAGAATTCAGAAATAGAAGGAGATATGGAAGGAATCGATTATAAATTCAGTGTAACATATTAAACTAGAGTTGTCTATGGGATAAAAATAGAGGTCAATTCAATTTATTCCGTGATTTCCACTGTAAGATCAACTTTAATCATAAAGTCATGGTGTTATATGGTTAGTGCATAAATATATTAAAGTCACTACTCAGGACAAAGGTAGAACTAGGAGCAGTGAGCAGGGTGGAAGCCATATGACATTTTTAATAAATGTGGAGGAGGGGCAAGTTAGCAAATAACCCCAACTAGAATGATGCATAGGGTATTCTAGCCATATTGCTAGAGCCCCAAAGGAAGTCCAGCATAAGAGGAGTAAAAACAGTTTTGAAGTGGCAGTAAGGACAAAATGGATGCTGACCTCCCCACTTCCCAGGTCTGAGGTTCATAACACTAAAGAGGAGTGCAATCAGGTAGCCCGGATGCTAAGGGGATGAGGAATTTGGAGGCAAGCCAGGTGCTCTAGGGAAGATGTCTTCCCTTTTCATTCTCCAATATCCAAACCATAGGTAAGGGCAAAGGCTTTACCTTGGGAGGAAAGAAGAAAGCAGGCCGAAGAAGGAGCAGACTCTCCTTCCCTCACCCCTGTAAAGGGGCCACTCATATGCCATTTAAGTTCAACTACCTCCATGTCCCACACTCCACCCTGATGCAGTCACAGAAAGGTGCAGTCAACTTGAGAAATTCTTTAAGGCACAGGCAGAAGTTTAAATGATAAGTAGGACATGAGATATATTGTAAACATTAAGTATTCCAACATATGATATCCCCTAAGCATCAATCGGATAGAAAAGGACTCCCAATATTCACTTCATGCCTAAAGGCATCATTTTCTGTCATGTGAGTGCATTCTTTTGTCTGCTCTAATTTAACAATTTGGGCAAGGGCAAGTGACTGGGAATAGAGAGGTATGACAATTTGAAAAACAGCAGCTGGTATAATTGTAAACATAAAATGTCAGTAGTTTTTAACTCTAAAATATTAATCTCCACATATGTTTTATTAATAAACTAGAGAACATGGATGGCTGAGTGTCCAATGGTAGCAGTGACAGAGGTTGTGACTCAGTGCCTGGGTTAGTAAACAGACTAACCCAGTGCCAGATTTGGGCTGTGATTCCAGCTGTAGTTGCCCAGCTTCACTCAGTTCCTGCCAATTTTCTGAGCCTGGTTCTCAAGATTTCCATTATTGCATTATCTTCCATTATTGGATATCTCCACAATAATTTTTTTTTTCTGCTTAAGTTAACCAAAGTTGGTTTCTGTCATTTGCAACAGCTACAGTTAACAAGCACTTACAACGGTAAAATGGAGGATGCAGTATGCTAGAGTCCCTGGCTCTGTTAAGACCCCTAAATGGTAGTATTCAGAGTTTCTTAGGGTTTCTAAACATAAAAGCAATAGATCAAAGGAGAAAACTGATGTGACAAAATTAAAATTAAAATATTTCTATGTCAAAATATACCATAACTAAAACTAAAAGGCAAACCAAAAGAATACATAAGAAAATGTCAAGGTATCCCAGGGCTTTCCAAATCTAGGAATATCTCTTTTCCCTGGTCAATATTATGTATTGATTGTTTTCATCCTCATGAGAAATAAATTATATGAGGCAAATCTTGTCAAAAGATTTTACTCTCTGTTTCTTATTAAATGTAGGGCCTGCCTGCACAATTCATACCCTCAGCCTAAAGGTGAGATTCTACTACCACGTAAGCATTCCTGAGTTTGAGAGATGGTGAAACTCCCTTAGCAATGATGATAATCCTTGACCTCGAGAGAGTTAAACCTCCATGGGTGTGACAATACTCTTATCAAGGCAAGGCAGATGTTAGAGGCAGGGTTAGGAAAGGGATAATGTTCCCATCCTATTAATTGTTTCACTCAGGCCAGAAGTTATTATTTCAATTGTATATCTAGTCATAATTTTCTTTTATCTTACATGGACTACTGAAGGAAACATATAGAAAACAAATAACCATGATGGCTACATGAAATGGCCTTTAGCAGGAGATGAGTAAACCATCCATGTTTTCTCGTGTTGATTACATAGCCCATTTCTGGGAAGGGAACAAAGGCAATAGTTGCCTCACTTCTGCATAGCAGGTCATGGTCACAGCAATCTAGTCATCCCATCTGATTCCCATGAAAAGGAAAAATTATTCATGGGTGTAAATTCTCTTGGAACCTTGTCCCAAGTTTCTCCCTATTTATATGAAATCACTTATGTCTCTGCATTTTGGACTCAGCTTCATTCCTAGAGCAGTAAACTTACATATAACTGATTATGATAATTAATATGTCAAACTCCAAGGAGCTCAGTTTTGAAACTGTGGAATCCTTTGTCATGATGAGCAGCTCTGTTAATCTGGAGGATTCCAGCATGTAGGAGGTCCAAAGGCACAGTAGAAATGCTGGCAAAGAGGGCAGTGGAGGGAAGAGTTTGAGAGGAAAGGGTTGCAGCACAGAGCCAAGTTGGAATAAGCACACTGGAAACGGCACAGGCCTAAAGGGGCTGACATTTCTGGGACATGAAAGGTGATAAGAGCTGAGAGGTAAATTGAGATGAACGAGTCATGGTGTGACTGGAATGCATCACAGGTTACTGTGCTGAGACAGAGTAAAGTATTGAGTGTTGCCTTTGTTATTGTAGTCCAGGCAGAAATCTCTAACCTACAGAGGACTGATCTGATCTGGGCTCTCAACTGAACGCTGCAAACAAAAACAAAAAATTCCTTGTTTTATGGTTTCACAAATTACAGCTGCCAGTGGACTGGGTTGTCAGGTGAGAGTGAGGCCCATATCAGAATGGAAGTAACCAACATTCTGGTGACCTTTCAAGGAATCAGAACGAAATGACAGCAAAGTGATGCTCTCTGTTCTCAGACTCACATGACTCCTGTTCTACTTTTATCTTTACACATAATTATTTAATCAGTTTGCTTCTATTCTATACTCTGTTAATCTGGCAATTATAAGTTTCAAGCCCAAAAGGCCCAGGACTTTGTCTGTGTTGTTCCACACCATATCCCTAGCATGTAGCACAGTGCCTGGTAAGTAGGTATATAGTAAATGTTTATTGAAGTAATGAATGAGATTATCGACCCAAGTGCCAAGCACTCTATCATCATATCTCTCCCTTTATGAAGAAGTACAGACAAATTCAAGAGAAAAATTCTAAATTATTCTCATGTGATTTTTTTTTTAGGCCCTTTTTCTTGGATATGGACAAAACTGTTGTCATAGATTAAGGACTTAGAGCACACTTTAACAATTGAAATTACAAGTAGGATACTAAAAATTATAAAAATAAAGTATATAAGTATATGAAATCTCCTAAATTTCACTGAGGTGGGAACCAGTTCCAGATGTTCATTTCATCCCTATGGGCACTACATTTCTATCAGTTGAAAGCACTCTTTGCTATATTTGGGCAGGAGGTGTTAGTTGGGAGGTGAAGGTATTGATATATGACTATCAGAACAATAGCAGTTGTATAATTTTAAACAGAAATGTCTTGACATTTACAGAATAAAGTTTTCTAAATATTAATTTCCACAGATACCTGAGCAATAAACTGTGGAACACTGGAAAAAACATTACATGAAAAACTTGAATTATGACAGAAGAAATTCAGCAAAATTCTAATTAAAGTATACTTTGCATAATAACAATTTTTACCAATATATATGTTTTAGCAAATGCTGTGAATGCTTTAGAGAAATGCGGCACAGATTTGTAGCACTTAAACATTTCAGAAAATAATTCCTTTTAAGTACCAAAAATGACTAATACTCCCCTAGTATTGTAAGTTCTACCACTTTAGAAACTAAACTATTTGGAAATTATACATTTACAATTCAGCTAATATTATATAGGACAGCTTGTGGAGTTATTCAAATAATTAACTTTCTTTAGTTAATAAATATGGAAGAAAACAATTTTACTTAGGATTTTTTTCCCCCATGAAGAAAGTATGAGAGTCTAATCTTTCAGTAATCTGCCCATCTTTAACTGTCTTCCCATCTTTCTGTTCCACTGAAGTGACTTTTTCTCAGGAAAGTCATGAAAATTATTGCAAAATTATATTTTCCTTAATATTTCAACAGTATTAATCCTTTCCTTCTAAAAAACTTTCTTCCATTTGAGAAGAAAGAAGTGTGTTTGAGACCCACTGTCTATAGGTAAGACAATAGACAAGTCACTCAAGCTCTCTGGGCTGCGTAGGTAAAAGAGGAATAATCGTGTCTACCCTACAGGGTTGTTATGAGGAAAAATAAGACATTGTATGTAGCAGTTCTTTGTATACTATAAGGCTTTATAGACACATTAATGCATTATATTTGGCAACTAAAATTTGGCTTACTCCATCAAAGATCTCTTTTCTACATTCACCTTCTACTTTAATGCAAATATCTCCAATCCAGCGTTAAATATACATATTGAGTTCCTTCCTACATATTTTATGACGCACTGTGCTTGGAGCTAAAGACCCAAAAAAGGAATAGTCAAGGAGGAAGGAGAAAATTGTATGGGCTCAGCTGTCCTATTGTATTTACAGAATAGAACAACCTTGAGATGTGTACAAGCATAATCAAAATGCTTGACATTTTTTCCCTAAGCTTGATTTCTCATTTTTCTCTCTTCATGTTCATTCACTTGCTGAATTTTAAGAAAGGTGAGAGAGAAAACATATATTTCATTTAATTAAAAGCTTTCACAGCACTGAACTTGCTATAGAACATTGTACCCTCAGAGACAATAAACCATCCTTCCCAGAAATATGTTTTTAAAAAAAATCAGTGTGATGTAATATCAAACATATTATATTTCTTAATCTTAGTAAATGGAAAGGTTGACAGAATCTCTGAAATCCCTGATTCCTCCATGAAGGGCCTAACTTCATCAGAGACCCATAAGAGCATGTTCCTGGTCCTAAGGCAGTAATACCTCATCTATTCAGGTAAGCTTGGACAGACTGAGTGTAAATGCAGACTACCTTGCCAAGGCGAGAGTCAGACTTTCCATGCATCCTCTGAAACTAGCCTAATACCTGCTAGGCTTTCCAAGGGTGAAAGTGAAAGCGGAGATAGGCCCCGCCCTTCTTACCAGCCATACTGGAAAGAGAAGAGAAAGCAATGGAAAGGAAGGGAAGGAAATGGCAGAGGAGAGGAAGAGATCCAAAACAGAAGACCACTTCCAATAAAAATCATGTCAAGAAAAAAAGTACTTTTAACTCTCTATACTTCCTTCTGAAACTTTCCCCTTTAGGCCAAATTCTAGTTGTATGCACCTGAGGACTTCATTACAGATCAGAGTTACTTTTCCCTAGAAAGGAGGAAAGAGCAAGCATGAGTTCCTTGAGCCCACACAAAGTCCAGAGAAAGTCACTAAAATACCTATCTAACCATTTCAATCATGTTTTCTTTTATAAAATTCAGTCCTGAATTTGTCAAAATGATCAAACCATTCACAAAGGGAAAATATAAATGGCTATTTTTTTAACTTGCATGCAATAATTATTTGGATCTGCCCATATCTGCTATGTCCATTAAGCTCGTTTCTAGTTTCATTTTTGGTGAGCTAAGAGAACACAAACCTCTCCCTTTTAAATCCCCCGAGTACCTCACAAATGCAAATTTAATGAGTTGAGTTGGGTCAAGATTCATTCTACTACCAAGATGATATCAACAGAAAGAAAACGCCATATGCAATCCTATTGAAACCATACTTTATCAGAGCTGGAAGGAACCATGGATTTCATTCACTCTAGTGTTTTGTAAACTGGGCTCTGTACTGCAGTAGAGAAGTTTGGAAATTATTGAGAGATAAAGGTCTGGCTTAATGGACAGGGCTCTGCTGCCCATCCCTTCCCACCCCTAACTTTCACCTTTATCTCACCTCTGAGGTTACTGTTCAGTTTTGTTTTATATAAGAAAAGAGTTCCATTGCTGACCATAAATTTGAAAACTAACAGACTGCTCATTTTACTGGCAAGGAAAGGTTCAGAGAGATAATCTGCCCAAGCTGCTTAATGACATAGTGAAATGAACTCAAGTCTTCCCATTTTGTGATGCTATACTACCTCCTCTCCAAAGACATCTTAACAGAATCGACTACACAGAGACAGAGAGAACCTGTGCACACTTAACATATTTGTTTCTAACTCAAATATTTTTTGCTATTTTATTTTTACAAAATACTACTTGTGAATAAAAAATTAAATTGAGTCTCTCTCTAATAAAGTACCCACTAGCCATATAATTTAAATTTTAATTAATTAAAATGAAATAAAATGAAACATCCAGTTCCTCAATCATACTAGCCATATTTCAAGCATTCAATAGCTACATATGACTACTGTTTGGACAGATATAGAACAGTTCCATTATTGCAGAAAGTTCCATTGGAAAGTGATGGTGTAGACAGTATCCCAGAAATGTCTAAAGAAAACAGCATTTGATTCATGTGTCAAAAATGCCACCAAGAGACACTAATCACCTCAACTCAGCATTATAATCCCTTTCAAAGAGTAATAGGACAAGACACACATTTTATTCCACACTTTCTTCTATTTAGGTGAAGTACAAATATATGTCACACAAAAACTTTGGAATTAATCCTGTCACACTTCTCAATAGAATAAATTATATTCAAGAGAAGTTCACAGGAGAAAAATAATTTTTCAACTGTAATTGTTAATATTTCCTTAACATAATTTTTATATGAGTTATATAAAAAATGTAAAAAGCATTGCCAAGCTTTCTTTAATAGGGTTAGGTGAGAAATCTAGGATATCTGACACGTGAGATATTGGAACTTGATATTGGTACTTTAAGTTCATTATTAAATATTCTCTATAAGAATCAATCAAAGTAAAGTAGATTTATTATTTTTATAATTTAAGAGGAAATGCTTAGAGTAAAATATATTTCATGATTATATACTTTTTGGCAATACTCTAAAGGACAACACAGCATTTGAGAAAATAATATCACTATTAAAAAGATTTCAGTTTAATATTGAACCTGGCCCCAAGGTGAGTCAAAATTGCTTCAGAAATTCTTTGGGAGCATAGTAAAAGATAAACTAGGTCTTTTAGAGTCAAAAGCATCTCAAAATGGAATTCAATGAAAAAGAAATACCCTAAGATAAAAATGATGCAGTGACAGAAAGAAGAGGAGCTGGGAAATTTTACAGCAAGGCCTTGTTTCCTGGCATTAATAAGTTTTACTTAAAGGTGAACGTAAAGTTTAGCACCTTTATTATTCTTACTAGAACTCTCACGTGTCAGATATCTGTCTTACTAAACAAGGAAATAATCATAAAAACAGAATTATGATCTGGTATTGCAATATGAAAATGCCCATTTTAGGTAATGTTCTTATGAAAGTATGTAAAACAGGTTTCCTATGCAGTTAGTCATTATAAGATTCCTTTATTTAGACTATTTAATGATTTACTCTATCAGCAAACCTTTATGATGTACATGCAATGTGTCAAGCCCTGCAGTAAGTGCTAGAATACAAAGATAAAGCTGCTATGGTTCTTGCCCTCAAGAAGTTCAGTTTATTTGGGGTGACAAAACTGCAAATAGACAATACAGTAGTAGTAGTAGTAGTAATAGCAGTTATTGAGCAATAATTATGTGTCAACTTACACTACCATAAATGCTATGATAAAGCTATAAAAAGGGTGTATAAGACAGGGTACCTAATCTAGAGGAGGGTAAGGGAGGTCCACCAGTGAACATGAAGCATAAACTCATCCTGAAGAACAAACTTGAATTAGCCACAGAGAAGGAGAATGGCCTTCAGAGAGAGTGAGGAGGCAAGAGAACTTAGCAGGTTCAAGGGCAGAGGAAGGGTCTTGGGAAGAGCCAAGTAGATGCTTACTTTACCACTTGGAAAGGACAGGTGGCCAGAGGAAGGCTAACAGTGATAGGAAGTATGGCTGGAATCTAACTGCTTCTATTTGGAACAAACTACAATCCTGGATGGTGTCAAAAGCTTTGTGATGCTTCAACCTGGCAGTTTGGTCTTTGGGCTTGGAGGCTGGCTTCTGGTGAAAGCCCTAAATAGAAAAGCAGTCTAAGGACAAGGACACTCAGCCATCAGCAGTCTGTTTTAAGTGCTCTAGACCACCAGGTGCTGAACCTCAGGTGTGGCTGGAGCTTTCACGACAGTGATCGGAGCAACAGCATGGCTAAGGCTCAGTCTTCAGGTAGTTCCCATGTGTGTTCTTCAGGCACAATAAATCTGGTTTTCCCTCCAGATGGAGCTGGCTTGAACCATTTCTTAATGTTATATTTTCAAAAATTGTGCAAACTGTTGGGGTAACCAACCATTCTGGTTGGCTCAGCACTACCCCAGTTTTAGTGCTTCATCTTGAGAGACCCCTGAGTTTCAGGTACAGCTGGCTGGCATCACCTTAGTAGCTTAAAATTGGTCATGGTGGGAGTAGTTACATCATGAAAATTGGCAAACACTATAAATCAGGGCCAGGCTTTCCCCTCTCCCTACTCCACAGCTGGTTTTTAAACATTTCCCAGCATGCCACTGTTTTCCTCCCTTTGCTGTCAACATTTATTTATTAAAAAAACAGTATCATCAGGTGTTTTTCTGAGGTCAGATAATATTGCCACAGCTTCTATAATCTGTTGTATGAGCTTCAGGCTCTAAGAGTTCCTATTTTTACCTTCACTGACAATGGAAGGGATAGCACATTGAGACTGGAAAGAGCCTCTGGCTGCCTGGACGTTGGTGGGACAGGGGGTGAGGGAGAGGAGAGGTGAGGAGGCTCTCAGGCGTCTCCACCCCCAGCAACGAAGGGCAGCAACTTCAGCAGAAAGACAGGACCGCCAGCCGACTTCCTTCCTGTTCTTTATTTCTGACAACTCTTTACCTTAGTTACCTCACTCATATCTTAAACTGTTAAATCTCTTACTTAGCTTTATCTCTCAATTCTTTATTTAATCTATCATGTACCCCAGTTTCAGCTTTTTATCTAACTTTACTTTTCTCTCAGTTTTATTCTTTTACTTTTGTCCTTATTTCATTTTAAAATTATTAATGCTATTGCTGGAATTTTGTCTTTTCTCACTTAATTCTTTCGCCTTTCCATTTGTTGTTTTAAGCTTATGCATTTTTTATTTATTTTCTACTATATTAACTCTTTTCATATTTTTCTAGAATGCAATGTTACCATATTCACATTTCAATATTTTTCATTGACTTATCTAGACAGAAAGGAGTGTGAACAACATAATCTAGCAAGATTCCACATTAGACTCCTGGCAGCTTGGAGGCTTTCTCCTTCCTGCCCTGAGCACATCTCTACTCATATCCCCAATTCCTTCAAGAACTGTACCTGTGCTCCCAGAAACTCATCCCTGAGCCCAGTTCAAGATGGCTTGGCGAAGCACACTATGTTTATTTCCCTGGGGACTTTAAATACAACGCACACCACACAGTCCATTTGTTACAAATGTTGCCTGCCAATATTTCAAACTGTCACACTCATCATTTGCTAATCTATGGTTTCCAAAATAAACAGACAATGGGTTTGGATCAAACCGAGATAATCACATGTCATGAGCCAAGAGATCTCCATAGGAAGGGACTACTTCCTGTTTCCATCCTAGTTTTTACCAGGATGTCACATTCTTCTTGAAGAAACTTTATTTAAACCCTTGGGGTCAGGCTCTTTCCAGCTCCCTTGATCATGGAGGGATAAAAAAGCAATCCAAAGCAAAGGTTATTCCACAAATAACATGATTTAGAGTAGCATTTGTACTTTGCCCTAGTGGATGGTTCTTAACCTAAGGCATAGAATCCAGTGCTTGGAAGCTCAGGCCTCCCAGAAAGGGTGGCTCTGGAGGTAACAGAGTAGCTCCTCTCACTTTCCTTCTCAGTTTCAGCTGACCTGGCGCTCCTGGTTGGAGTGTAGAAGTAGGAGGCTACATTCTTTTGATATCCTGTTCGTTAGGGGCACTTGAAACACTGCCTTAGGTACTTCCAAGTAGAAAGAAAGGTTGCTCTTTCTTCACATGCTGAGAAATTGAAAATAACTTTAAATCAGAATTAACTGCAAAATAACACCAAAAATGTAACTCTGTCCTTCCAAATACCTATTTTTCAAAGACTTCCAGGTAGCTAAAATAATTCTAACTACATTATTAGGGTGTCACAATAATAAAAAATAAAAAATTCAACTAACTAGTTTATGAAGCATTTCCTTATGAATTTTTCCTTCAAACTTGCCAATAACATTACAAAATTGGTCTTACCTCCTACTGAGATATTCTTATAGGTAGAAATGAGATTTGTAGGTCAACCTCCTGACTCCAAAATCCCATGCTTTTCCATTGTGCCACACAAGGGCCTACTCTCTCTGAAGAATTAAGAATTGGGTGCAGCTATTTGTTACCAGAAGCCTATTCATTTTAGTTTCAGGTCAAGGCTGAGTTTCCAGGGGATACAAGACTGGATGACTGACCTCCTGGTAAGGAGGTCTTCTCAAGTACATCACGAGGCAATAACAAAAGGAGAAAGTAGAGACAGAGTAAATTCAGAGATGGGTATGAAACAAAGTGTTTCTAAACAACACCCAACCCGTTGCTATAGCACCCTAATCATATGTCCCATAATAAAAATGTTACTACAAAAAAAGAAAATTACAAGCCAATGTCCCTGATGAACACAGATGCAAAAATCCTCAACAAAATATTAGCAAACCAACTTCAGCAATACATTAGAAGAATCATATGGGACAAACAGGATTTATTTCAGGGATACAAGGATGGTTCAATATACGCAAATCAACCAATGTGATATACCACATAAAGAAAAATGCATAAATATCTTATGATCATCCCAGACGCAGATCATAAGGGTTTACTTCCCATAGTGTTGGGAAGTAAACCAATATTTAATTTCTCATATTGTTGTGATTCTAAGTAATCTGCTTCTCTAAACTTCTGCATCACTTTCTGTCTGTTCCACAGCTTAGTGTTTGACTGTATGCTGTGGTTTGTTATGCTCTAATGGTTTCTTGCATGTCGATTCAATTGAATTCAAAGATACTTGAAGGCCAAGAGTCAGTTCATTCAATCACTAAGTACTGGCAGTTCCAGGTACACTGGTAGGAGAAACATAAATAAAAATGTATCTTACCTCCCATAATCTATGGAGAGAGAAGATAGTCTACTATTAAGGAAATAAAAACAGCCACTTATAGAATAAACAAACCATTGTCTGCTTACATGAAAAATGTAAGGAAAAACCTATCTGGATAATCTATATATGTGAAAGGGGGTCCTAAAAGCAGAATAAAAGCTTTCTAAAAAATATAAAAGTGGGTCATGAAATAAGCACTGCCAGGAAGACTATAAATAAAAAGAAATGAGCACACATATATAAAATACCTTCTAGGTACCAGGGCCATGCTAGGCACCTTTGCATATGTTATTTCACTTCATTCTCATAATAATCCTGTAAGGTCCAAAGATCAGTCTTCTTAATCCTCAGAAAACAGGGTAATATTGTATAATTATTCAAAGTCACTCAAAAGCTAAATATCAAGACTCAATACAAATCCAGCTAATTCCAAAGCCTGTTTTTTCCTGACAAAGCAAGGTCCATGACCAAAAGCAGAGAATCCTAAATTCAGGTAAGTAAATAGTCCAGTTTGATTAACAGTCATGGGGTATATGTAGGTAATGTTGGGAGAAGCTACAAATCAAGCTGGGTACCATATGTTTATCTTTAAATATATTGAACAAAAATGATTTTAATACTGCAAAGAACCATTCACCTTAGCTGTCATCCAAAGTTATCCCATTGTACTATTAGCTATTTGATAATTAGGCCAAAGCCTAATCAGAAAAAGCAGATGAAAACTTTCTCTCAGGCTCACCACTTCAACAGATCAATTTGTGTTTATATGGTCCCAGGGATTTGGACTGATACTGAAAAAGTCCAAGAGGTTCCACTCTAGTTCACAGAAGCCACAAAAGATCTAGGTTAACTCTTAGGAATATTTAGGGGGAAAGGCTGGTTATAGAATTATCATGGTATTCTGACTTGCTTTCAAGCTAGAGCAGACTGGTCAGAAAAGCCATGAATTTAATTAAGACCCTCTACGGAGTTCTGAGTTGCTTCACACATCCAAACACGGATAACAAACAGATCACCACAGTGCATAAAATAATTTGCACCTGTATTTACCTTAATCTCTCCCTTCTAACCATTGAATAGCCTCCTTCAGGTCGAAGTCTGTATTTTGCAGAAGAGCTTCCTTAAAATGTGAACTTAAAATGGCTAATCTGATTGAGGAAAACACAATTGCATAGCTTATCTCAAAGGGCATAGCAGCTCATCTAATTCTAAGGGATTCTGAGTTGCACTCAAGCTATCAGTTTCAAATAATGTCACTACAATCTCTAATGAAAAATATTGTGTTAATAACCCAAGACTGGTGATATTATGTATTAACATTAAGAAAGGCACGTTTAGATGATTATACCTGAATCATTCTAAATTTGTTTCAGGCCACACAATGGATCCTCTGATTAGTAGCTAATGAGTCTATTATTAAGATCATTAGTAAACATGGTACAACATAAAATGCCTAAATTTAAGAATCAGCATAGAATTTGAGTCTTGGTTATCATTTATTAGTCATGTCAGCTAGCCTCTATGAACTGTTTCCTCACTATAACTACAACTTCATAAGATTGCTTAATAATGAAGTGACATATTTAAAGTAAAAGAGTTCTGGGGCCGGCCCAATGGCTCAGGCGGTTGGAGCTCCGTGCTCTAACTCTGAAGGCTACCAGTTCGATTCCCACATGGGCCAGTGGGCTCTCAACCACAAGGTTGCCAGTTCGATTCCTCGACTCCAGCAAGAGATGGTGGGCTCTGCCCCCTGCAACTAAGATTGAACACGGCACCTTGAGCTGAGCTGCTGCTGAGCTCCCGGATGGTTCAGTTGGTTGGAGCACGTCCTCTCAACCACAAGGTTGCCGGTTCGACTCCCGCAAGGCATGGTGGGCTGCACCCCCTGCAACTAGCAATGGCAACTGGACCTAGAGCTGAGCTGCGCCCTCCACAGCTAAGACTGAAAGGACAACTTGACTTGGAAAAAAGTCCTGGAACCACACACTGTTCCCCAATAAAGTCCTGTTCCCCTTCCCCAATAAAATCTTTTTTAAAAAAATCTATTTGACACTTAGAAGAAGAGACCATTTATTTAAAAAAAAAAAAATTCTGGTAACCAGAGAAGTATTCCAACAATACTGCGGCATTTCCCAGGTATGTAAGCCAGTGGTGCATAATGAGTTGAATGAGGTGAGTTGCACAGCATCTTCAGGAAAGGGAAGGCCCTTTAAGGTGATTATAATCCTCTGAATCACAATCAGTAGAAAGCCCAATGTCGCACTGAAGCTGAATACATAACAGTTCACTAAAGCTATGACTCTAGGGTACCAAGCCTGAAAGGGTAAGATTTGGTGTCCTAGGATTTTCTGGTAAGTATGAGTCTGAGAGAGAATTTGGAGGACTAGAACAAGACAAGGTTAGATAGAGCCTACAACAAAGGAACAGCAAAGGTAGCAACTACAGCTAGGCCTGGACCTGAATCATGGATTAGCCTCTCTGTCTTCCACCAAGACCACCAGCCCACAGCATTATTGGCCTCCCTGAATGTTGATGTCCAAGAGGAGAAACCTATTCTCCACTGGTGACTTTCAGGCCATCTGAAGAAATAGGCCTTATTTACTTGGTCTGTACCTGTCAACTGAAAAATCCCTTGGGTGGCTGGTTTTAGTCAGTTCCAGGTTGTTATAAGAAATTACCAGAGACTCAGTGGCTTAAACAACAAACATTTATTTCTCATGGTTCTGAGGTTGAAAGCACAAGATCAGGGTGCCAGGATGGTCAGGTTCTTGGTGAGAGAATCTCTTCCTGGTTATGTTCTCACCTAGTTTTTCTTGGTGCCTGTATGCAGAGAGAATGAGATCCCATTTCTCTTCCTCTTTTTATAAAGGTGTTAGTCCAATTCTGCGGGCTGCACGCTGATGACCTAATCTAACCCTAATTACTTCCCAAAGGCACCGTCTCTGAATACGGTACGGTTTCAGCATATGAATTTTAGGGCACAAACATTCAGTCCATAGCTGTTACATATAAAGATCAAGTTTCTGACATCTCCAGCAAAGTGTAACAGATCTATTTTGAACCAAAGTCAATGAGGCATGGGCCTAGAGTCTCTGAATAGTCATGCACCACATGATATTTCAGTCAGCAATGCACCAAATATACAATGGTAGACCCAGGAGATTATAATGGAGCTGAAAAAGTCTTATCACCTAGTGACATCATAGCCATCGTACAATAGCACAGCTCAGGATTCATGTGTTTGTGGTGATGCTGGAGTAAACAAACCTGCGCCACCAGTCATATAAACATATAGCACATATAATTATGTATAGTACATAATACTTGATAATGACAATAAACGACTATGTTACTAGTTTATGCATTTACTGTATATTTTTATCACTATTTTAGACTGTAGTTTTTTATTTTTTAAAAGTTTGCTCTAAAACAGTATGCTGTGCTACACCAGCAGCAGCCTCATCTCATGTTTATCACATCCCTTGATTGCATCATTTTCTCGTGCTTGATTTAATATCATGTTGTTTTGTTCATCATGGCCCCTAAGCATACAAAATCCACAGCTAATGTTGCCAGTAAAAGGTCACATAGAGTGATTAACCTGGGAATGAAATTAAGTGAGTAAAGACTACGAAGGCAGAAAAATCAGTGATGGTTATTGCTCATCAGTCAGGCTCATCCCATTCAACCAAGCTACGACTTTACAAATAAGAACAAAGTGTTGGAAACTGTTAAAAGAATCTGCTTCATTGAAGGCAACAAGATTAATGAAAATCTGAGAAGGGCCTATATCAAGCATCAAGAAACTTATAATGACCTGGATTAATGACCAGACATAGAAGTATACACCCTCGGCACCATGAAGATCATGGTCAAAACCAAAAGTTTGTTCGTAATGTTGAAAAAAAAGGCTGGACCTGACTGTGATGTTGCATTTACTGCTAGCTCTGGGTGGCTTTCACAATTCAAGAATCATTGTTAATTACATAATGTGAAAGTGAGTGGTGAGTCTGTGAGTGCTGATGTGAAGGCAGCTAAAGAATTTTTGAAAACTCTCATTAAGCTGATTATGGAAGAAAATTACTTGCCAGACCAAGTATTCAATATAAATAAAAACTCCCTATTCTGAAAATGGATGCGTAAAAGGACTTTCATTGATAAGGAGGCCAAGTCACTGCCAGGTTTCAAGGCTTTTAAGGACAGGGTAACAATATTGCCTGGGAGCAATGTTGCCGACTATATATTGAAACCCTTTGTGATCTGGCACAGTGAGAACCCCTGGGCCTTCAAGCATACCAATAAGCACACACTGCCAGTGAACTACAGGAGCAGTAAGAAGTCATGGATGCTCCTCTTCCAAGATGCCTTCCTGAACTGCTCATGCCAGCAAAATGAAGAAGTACTGTTTGGAGAATAACATACATTTCAAGATTTTGCTTATTGCTAATACTCTGGGGTACCCTCCTTTTATTGGTGATCTTCATCCCAATATCAAAGTGCTGTTTCTCCCTCCAAACACCATCTCTCTGATCCAACCAATGGATCAAGGAATAATAGTCACTTTTAAGGCCTGCTACCTGAGGAGGATATTGCTACAACTGAGAAAGACACTGAGAAGACACTGATGCAATTATGGAAGAATTATAACATCTATGACTGTATTAAGAACCGTGCTTGGGCTGTCTCCGGCTGCCGCAACAAGAGGAGCTGTCACCATGTCTACACATCTGCAACAGACGGGTGTTCACAAATGCTCCAGCTTCCTGATCAAAAGGAACAAGCAGATGTACAGCACCGAGCCCAGTAATGTGAAGGCCCCCAACTCCTTCCACTACAACCAGCTGATTCACTGCTAGACAGTGGGCATGGAGCCAGCGGCAGAAGGCAAAGGTGTGGTGGTCATCATGAAGCGGAGATCCAGCCAGTGAAAGCCGATCACCTCCTATGTGAGGACCACCATCAACAAGAACGCCTGGGCCACCCTCACCAGCATCCAGCACATGATCCACAAGAACAAGTACTGCCCAGACCTGCGCATGGCCGCCATTTGCAAAGCCAGAATCATCCTGCGCAGCCAGAAGCCTGTGACATTGAAGAAGTGGGCTTGCCCCACCAAGAGCTCCTGAGCACCTACCTCCCAAAACACTAAAGCATGAAGTGTCAGCCAACTTTCTCCAACCAAAAAGAAAATAATCTTGCTTGGCCTTGGTGGTGAAGCCACCAAGGAATATATAGATGGTACCTAGAAGACACTCAAGAGATTTGTCCATGATTTCAAAGGATTTGCCAAAATGAGGAGAATGCAAATATTAACAATGTTGTGTCTGAGATGATGAACAGCTTTAACCTGAGTGTGGATGACATATAGAGGAGCTCCTGGAGGTGGTTCCTGAAGAAATGACAATGAGGAGCTGTGACACCTGGAACAGGAATGCAGAGCTGAAGAAGAGGCACGAGAAAAGGAAACTGCAGAAGAAAAAGAAAAAGAAAATTCACAGTGAAGGGTTTAGCAGCTTTTTGCAAACATAAATAAGCTCCTTAAAAAGTATGAAAACATGGACCCTAACACCAAAAGGTTTTCATTAATAGAGAGGAATGTGTACGGTCCATTATCTATTTACAAGCAAACGTGATGGAAAAAAAAAAAAAAAAAACAAGCAAACCAACATAGACAAAAAACCAAGCAAACCAACAACATACTTCTACAAAGTGACATCTCCTCAAAAGGAGCCTTAGGCAGGTCCTTTAGGGGATATTCCAGAAGAAAGCACTGTAATCACAGATGGCAGTTCCATATGCATCATAGCCCTGGAAGACCTTCCAGTGGGTCAAGATGTGGAAGTAGAAGACATTAAAGTTGATGGCCCTGATCCTGTGTAGGCCTAATATATGTGTTTATGGCTTAGTTCTCAACAAAAAAGTTTAAAAAGTAAAAATAAATAAATAAAACATTTAAAAACAGAAAAAGTTTACAAAATAAGGATATAAAGAAAATATTTTTGAACAGCTGTATAGTGTTTTAAGCTAAGTTTATTACAAAAGAGTCAAAAAGTTTACAAAAATTTAAGTTTATATAAAGTCACAATAAGCAAAGCTTATCGAAAAAAATTTTTTTATAAATGTACTAAAGCCTCAGTGTAGTGTTTATAAAGTCTCCAGAAGTGCATAGTAATGTCCTGGGCCTTCACATTCACCCACCACTCACTCACTCACTCACTCACCCAGAGCAACTTCCAGTCCTGCAAGCTCTATTCATGGAAGTGCCCTATACAGGTATATAGCTTTTTATAGTTTATACCTTGTTTTTACTGTACTTTTTCTATGTTTGCATACACAAACATATACCACTGTGTTACAGTTGCCTACAGTAGTCAGTACAGCAACATGCTGTACATGCTTGTAGCCTAGGAGCAATAGGTGACACCTCAGAGCCAAGGTGTACAGTAGGCTATACCATCTAGGTTTGTGGAAGTGCACTCTATTATGTTCACACAATGACGAAATCACCTAACAATGCATTTCTCAGAACATATCCCCATAGTCAAATGACGCGTGTCTTTATTGAAGGAACACCAAAAAGGCCGCCAATTAACCACTTACAAAAGTCATCAAAGAACAATGTGGAGCACTATGCAGCTCAGAGACAGCATGGCAGTATGTAATCAAGAGTTGAAGCCTAAGGAGATACTCAACGTGATGGAAAACAAAGGCCTACAACCTAGATTGCTTTATCCAGCGAGGCTATCATTTAAAGTTGATGGAGACATAAAGAGCTTCACAGAAAAGAATAAGCTAAAGGAATTTATTACCACCAAGCCAGCATGCAAGAAATACTAAAAGGACTTCTGTAAATAGAAGAACTATGAAAACAATCTAACCACAAATTTAAAAATGGCAATAACTATGTACCTATCAATAATCACTTTAAATGTAAACGGATTAAATGCTCCAATCAAAAGACATAGGGTGGCTGAGTGGATAAGAAAGCAAGACCCTTGTATATGCTGTATACAAGAGACTCACCTCAGATCAAAAGACACACACAGGCTGAAAGTGAAGGGTTGGAGTAAGATATTTCATGCAAATGGAAATGAGAAAAAAGCTGGAGTTGCAATACTTATATCTGACAAAATAGACTTCAAAATGAAGAACATATTAAAAGACAAAGATGGGCACTATATAATAATAAAGGGATCGATCCGACAAGAGGACATAGCCCTAGTAAACATCTATGCACCCAACATAGGAGCACCTAAATATATAATACAGATATTGACTGACATCAAGACAGAGATCAACAGTAACACTACCATAGTAGGGGACTTCAACACACCTCTGACAACAAGGGACAGGTCTTCCAGACAGAAAATCAATATGGAAACAACGGCCTTAAATGTCACATGGGACCACTTAGATTTAATCGATATTTTCAGAGTATTTCACCCCAATGCTACAGAATACACGTTCTTCTCAAGCGCACATGGAACATTTTCCAAGATAGACCATATGTTAGGCCACAAAACAAGTCTTGATAAATTTAAGGAAATTGAAATCATACCAATTGTCTTCTCTGACCACAGTGCTATGAAATTAGAAATCAACTACAGGAAAAAAACAGGAAGACACACCAATTCACGGAGACTGAATAACATGTTACTAAATAATGAATGGGTCAACCAGGAGATCAAGAAAGAAATCAAAAGATATCTCGAGACAAACGAAAATGAAAACACGGTGACCCAAAATCTATGGGATGCCGCGAAAGCAGTCCTAAGAGGGAAATTCATAGCATTGCCGGCCTATCCTAAAGAAACAAGAAAAATCACTAATCAACAGTTTATCTTCACACTTCAGGGATCTGGAAAAAGAACAGCAAAATAAGCCCAAAGGGAGTACAAGGAAGGAGATAATAAAGACCAGAGCGGAAATAAATGAAATAGAAACCAGAAAAACAATACAAAAGATCAATGAATCCAAGAGTTGGTTCTTAGAGAAGATAAACAAAATCGACAAACCTTTAGCCAGACTCATTAAAAAAGAGAGAGGACCCAAATTAATAAAATCAGAAATGAAAGAGGAGAAGTGACAACAGACACTGCAAAAATACAAAAAAAATTTAAGAAACTACTATGAGTAACTATAGGCCAACAAATTTGACAATCTGGAAGAAATGGACAATTTTCTAGAGGCGTACAACCTTCCAAGGCTAACTCAAGAAGAAACAGTAAACCTGAATAGACTGATTACCCCCAGGGAAATTGAATCAGTAATCAACAATCTCCCAACAAACAAAAGCCCTGGACCAGATGGCTTTACAGGTGAATTTTACAAAACATTCAAAAAAGAATTATCACCTATTCTCCTCAAGCTCTTCCATAAAACCCAGAAGGAGGGAAGACTCCCAAACACTTTTTACAAAGCCACTATCACCTGATCCCAAAATCAGACAAAGACACCACAAAAAAAGAAAACTACAGGCCGATATCTCTAACGAACATAGATGCAAAAATCCTCAACAAAATATTAGCGAGCAGAATTCAGCAATACATTAAAAAGATCATACACCATGATCAAGTGGGATTCATCCCTGGTATTCAAGGGTGGTTCAACATCTGCAAATCAATTAATGTGATACACCACATTAACAAAATGAAAAAAATCATATGATCATATCAATAGATGCAGAAAAAGCATTTGATAAAATCCAGCAGCCATTTATGATAAAAACCCTTAATAAAGTGGGAGTAGAGGGATCATATCTCAACATAATAAAGGCCATATATGATAAACCCACAGCTAACATCATACTCAATGGGGAAATTCTAAAATCATTCCCCCTACGATCAGGAACAAGGCAAGGTTGCCCACTTTCTCCACTTCTATTCAACATAGTGCTGAAAGTTCTAGCCACAGCAATCAGACAAGAAAAAGAAATAAAAGGCATCCAAATAGGTAAGAAGGAAGTAAAATTGTCATTATATGCAGATGACATGATACTATATAGAGAGAACCCTAAAGACTCCACCAAGAAACTATTACAGCTGATAGATGAATTTAGTAAAGTAGCTGGATGCAAAATTAATATTCAGAAATCAGTTGCATTTGTATATACCAATAATAAAACATCAGAAGGAGAAATTAAAAAAAAAAACAACAATCCCATTTACAATTGCTTCAAAAAGTATAAAATATCTGACAAGAAATTTAACCAAAGAAGATCTGTACTCAGAAAATTATAAGACACTGAAGAAAGAAATGAAAGAAGATACAAATAGATGGAAACACATACCATTTTCATGGATAGGAAGAATTAATATAGTTAAAATATCCATACTGCCTAAGGCAATATACATATTCAATACAATTCCTATCAAACTACCAATGACGTTTTTCACAGAAATAGAACATATAATCCTAAAATTTATATGGGACCATAAAGACCCCGGATAGCCTCAGCAGTCTTGAGAAACAAGAACAAAGTGGGAGGTATAACAATACCTGACATCAAATTATACTACAAGGCTACAGTAATCAAAACAGCATGGTACTGGCATAAAAACAGACACAGATCCAAGGAACAGAATAGAGAGTCCAGAAATAAATCCATGCCTATATGACCATTTAATCTACGACAATGGAAGCAAGAATGTACAGTGGGGTAAAGACAGTCTATTCAATAAATGGTGCTGGGAGACCTGGACAGACACATGCAAAAAACTGAAGCTGGACCACCTCCTTACATCATATACAAAAATAAATTCAAAATGGCTTAAAGGCTTAAATGTAAGATATGAAACCATAAAATTCCTAGTAGAAAATATAGGAAGAAACTTCACAGACATTACCCAGAGTAAGATTTTTACTGATATATCTCCTCACGCAAGGGAAGTAAGAGATAAAATAAACATGCGGGATTACATCAAACCAAAAAGTTTTTTCACAGCAAAGGAAACCATCAATAAAACAAAAAGGGACCCTACTGATGGGAAAAGATATTTGCCAGTGATATACCTGATAAGGGGTTAATATCACAAATTTATAAAAAAACTCACTCAACTGAACTCCAAAAAAACAAACAACTCAATTAAAAAATGGGCAGCGGACATGAAGAGACATTTTTCTAAAAAGGACATACATTTTCTAAAAAGGACAGACATTTGAAAAAATGCTCAAACTCACTAATCATTAGAGAAATGCAAATAAAAACCACAATGAGATACGACCTCACCCCAGTCAAAATGGCTATCATCAATAAATCAACAAACAACAAGTGTTGGTGAGGATGTAGAGAAAAGGGAACCCTTATGCACTGTTGGTGGGATTGCAGATTGGTGCAGCCACTATGGAAAACAGTACGGAGGTATCTCAAAAATCTGAAAATGGAACTACCTTATGATCTAGCAATTCCACTCCCAGGTATCTATCCGGAGAAATCCAAAACTCTAATTCAAATAACTTTACGCACTCCTATGTTTATTGCAGCACTATACACAATAGCCAAGACATGGAAACAACCGAAATGCCCATCAGTAGATGACTGGATTAAGAAACTGGTACATTTATACAATGGAGTATTACTCAGCCATAAAGAAGAAAGAAATCTTACCATTTGCAAAAACATGGATGGACCTAGAGAACATTATGTTAAGTAAAATAAGTCAGACAGAGAAAAACAAATACCCTATGATCTCACTTATATGTGGAATCTAAAGAAAAGAATTAGTGAATGAACTAATCAGAAACAGTTTTGGAGACATAGAGGAAAAACAGACGGTTGCTAGATGGGAGCGGGGTGGGGATAAGGGGGAAGGTGAGGGGACTGGAAAACAGTCAGTAACCACAAGATGGCCATGGAGTTCTGAAAATTAATTTGGGGAACGTAATCAATAATATTGTAAAGATTTTGTAGGGTATCCGATGGACACTTGTCTCATTAGGGAGACCACCTCAGAGATGATGTAGATGCCTGATCACTGCATTGTACACCTGAAGCTGAAGCTGAATAATGAATGTCAACTACAAGTTTGTATGTATATGTATACATATACATAATGTGTGTGTGTGTGTGTGTGTGTGTGTATATATATATATATATATATATGTGTGTGTACATATATGTGTATATATATATATATATATATGTACTTACAAGAAGCGGAGTACAGCATTAGGAACAGAGACAGTGGAAATGTAATGGCTCTGTGAGATGTCAGAGGGATAGTGGGTGGGGGTAGGGGGATTCACACAATGTGAGGGATATAAAAGATAAATGTCTAAGTATTAAAAAAAAAGAATAAATGAATGAACTAATCAGAAAGTCTCAGAGACATAGAGGAAAAACTGAAGATTGCTAGATGGGCGGGGTGGGGATAAGGGGGAAGGTGAGGGTATTAGAAAGCACAATCAGTAGCCACAAGATTGCCAAGGGGATACGAAAGTCAATTTGGGGAATGCAATCAATAATGTAAAGATTTTGTAGGGTATCCGATGGACACTTGTCTCATTAAGGAGACCACCTCAGGGATGACGTAGATGCCTGATCACTGCAGTGTACACCTGAAGCTGAAGCTGAACAATAATGAATGTCTACTGCAATTATATATATTTGCATATACACATATGTGTGTGTATGTATATTTACAAGAAGTGGAGTACAGCATTAGGAATAGAGACAGTGGAAATGTAATGACTATATGCGATGTCAGAGGGGTAGTAGATGAGGGAGGGGAGTTATCACTGTGTGAGGGATATAAATAATAAATGTCTATTATATTGTTTGTATATCTGAAACTAAAAAAAAAAAAGAAAAAAGAATTTGGCTAATGCTCCAAAAAATAAAAATAAATAAATAAATAAAAGAGTTGAAACCTAAAGCCACATGTAGCTTTTGTGTTAATTGGTTTTTAATTATTTGCTTTTAGGTAGAACCATAATGGGAACAAAAAAAGATCTCAAAGTTTCCTCATTCTTGTATGAAATCAGGTGCAGGCCAGAAAATCTGACCTCCAAAAAAAGATTAATATGATGTTTAGACAGGAAAACTCTTTGGGCAGTATTTAGGTAAAGCCCCTGAATTAGTACAGATTGTGACAGAAATCTTTTTGACCTGATATTGAAAAATGTGCAAGGGGTCCAAACATTTATTGGTGCTTAAAATATTCCAAGCACTATTCTAAGTAACTTATATGTAGTATTAACTCATTTAATCCTCACAACAGCTCTATGAAGTATTATTATTGCCCATGTCTGTGGATGGAGAAGCTAAGTCTTTGAGACTTAACTAACTTGCCCCAAACAAAAGCCAGTAGCTGAAAAAAATGGGGTTCAAACCTTGGAAAGTCAGCTTCAGAATGCAATGACTGCTACACTGAACTTACAAGTAGCCTTATACACAAAAAAGACCCTGCGCCTACAGTAACAAAGAGAACTAAAAGAAACTAAATCAAACTTTGACTAGAGGGTACAAATAAAGGCTGAACAAGACAGAAAAATGAGTGACAAAAAGGATCAGGTTAAATAGGATCTGCTTCCAAAAGAGTAGTTAAATGTTTGTAATTTTACTCTAATGGACCCTGTTTGAGAGGGTGAAAGAATGTCAAGAGAAAAGCCATGAATTCCAAGGATACATCTTAGGAAGCAAAATTCTCCAAAGTTTCTTGAGTGGTATCAGCCATAAACCTTGTGGAGGAGAAATAGCTGTTAGGCTTTTTGTGTGAGTTGCCCAGAATGATCTTGTGATTGCACGGTCTCTGGGTAAATCCAAATTAAACCAAGTTCTAGGGCTGGAGAGAAGAGGCCAGAATGCAAAGACATCACTTTAGAAATCCATAGTCATTTGCTCGGTTTTCCATGTTCTTATGTGCTCTTAGCCTGGCCTTTTTGTTCTCACAAGATGTTTGGTTTTATTTTGCAGAATCACACTTTCTTCAAAACAGAGCCCAATAATTAAACAGGTGTTACAAGCAAAGCCCAGAGAATGTACAATTTAAGAGCAGAGTTAAGACTAGAAGTTCTCCCTCTTGAATACCAGATCTCAGTGAACAAAATTCTCTCCTTTATTCTCTTAAATATCAGTACTTATGATGCAAAAATAAAAGTCCACAAAACTTACTGAGGATAAAATGTTTCCACACACTATATAAAATCTATAAATACAACAAGAAGCTGAAAAGAGTTTCAAATGAGGTTGTGAGAAGTTTGCTTCAAGTTTAATACCTTTTTCCTGTTAAATAACAAGTTAGAATACCTTTACAATTACAAAATTAAGCCTCTGATACTATATTCACATACTCAAAGAATAAACAACTTCAAAAGTAACATTTTACTTTGGTAAAATAAGCAAATAAATTGGCAACATTGTCAGATAATGTCAATCTAACATTTTACTTAGTAAATATTTGTAGAAAATCTGTAAATGGTATAAATATTTTTCAAAATGCTAAGTAAAAGAAGCCAGACAAAATAGATTATACATTCTATGATTCCATTTATATGAAATTTTAAAAATTTGTAAAAGTAATGATAGAAAACGAATCATTATTTGTCAAGGGCCCGGGGTGGTGGGATGGGGTTGACTGCAAAGGGACACGTGAGTTTTGGGGATGAAGGAAATGTTCTACATCATGATTATAGTAGTAGATAGATGACTGTATGTATGTTTTCAAAACTCACTAAACTTCTATAATGAAAAGTAGAGAAAAATATTACGTGAAAATTATACCTCAAAATTTTAGAAAAGATTATATATAATAAATCAGCATACTTTCAAATAATCATTTCAGTAAAAACATTTTAATAAACAAATATTTATTTGTAGAAAATCTATAAATAATATACTTTTTTCACAATCATAAGCAGTGTTTACTTTCTGACATTTTTATAAGAACTATTTTTTTCTAGAAAAACAAGCAAACTAAGAAGTACTTAAAAAGTGACCTTGGGGCCAGTTAGCTCAGTTGGTTAGAGCCTGATGCTGATAACACCAAGGGTGCCGGTTCAATCCCCACATGGGCCACTGAGAGCTGCGCCCTCCTTAAAAAAAAAAAAAAAAGAAAAGAAAAAGAAAAAGTGACCTTGAACACAATTTAAAACCCTTCAATAATGTTTCCTCAACTCAGTATGAACTTGGCAGGTCTCTGCTTTTCCCAGAATATAACTGTATAACAGAGGTTGTACAGCAGCCAACTAGACAATATAAGTGAGTGGCATGGAGCAAGTGGTACTGTCATAAACTGGAGAGTACATGGCTCTTCTCAAAAGAGCTGCCATCACTGAGTCCTACAGATTGACAGCAGGATGGAGGACATGCCTCAGTGTAGCCTGAGCATCTGAAGTTTAAAGAGAAGTATGTCTGAAGTTTAAAGAGAAGTAGGAATCTGGACTTTTATGTGAACTTTCATGATTT
The DNA here is from genome assembly GCF_057876585.1 of Rhinolophus sinicus. Lineage (NCBI taxonomy): Eukaryota > Metazoa > Chordata > Mammalia > Chiroptera > Rhinolophidae > Rhinolophus > Rhinolophus sinicus. The sequence continues at coordinate 73,572,603 of NC_142504.1, read as the reverse complement.
TTTTAGAATGATGGCTCAATTTTTATTTATATATATATATATATATATATATATATATATATATATATATATATATATATATATATATATATATATATAGCACGTGTGGGCCAAAGAAACCACATCCACAGGCAGAATTAAGACCTATGGTCCACAGTGCATGCTTTGTGACTTTTTTAATTACAAAGGCTTGCCATTTTTCTAAAGGCTTACATCTTTATTTGTAGTGAGTCTAGAGTAAGGTGGAATATTAGTGCAACCAAAGTAAAATTCGTCTCAAAATTACATGAAGGCTAGTCATTTCTGGCTATTTTGCTGAAAACCAAGTCCTGTTTACATTTCTAAGCATACTGGTTGGTAATAAAAGGAAAAATCAGTTAGAATGAAGAAAGAAAGGATGAGGAGAACCAGAAGAAAAATCACAACTTTAAGATCAGAGTCAGCTTCTAGACTCTAGAACAATAAAATAATCCACGTGTTGAAATTTGAGAACTTCATTGCCCCAACTAGTCCAACCTGGCTGTAAATTTCGAGCAAACAATTCCAAATATTGCCCTTCTGGCTTGACATAGTCTTTTAAAACCTCTGTTGAAAGAAGAGAAAAACACAAAAATTATTATTAAGAAATCAATATCCTTTTAGTAGTTAAGAATAGAAAAGTGAAATGTTTCCTTAAAAAAAAAAAAAAGACAGCAAATTAATTTCAAGGATTTCATCACAGGCTTTAACATTTATAGATAGAAAGTTATTTGAAATAAGCACCCTTGAGATTGGGAACAATACCATCAGAACTTTCAGTAGTCCTGATTTATTGGTTTTCATTTGTAAATGAGAAATGAGGATTTTAACACCCACACAGGTGACTTTTCAGTTTTCCAATACTGCTGACATATCTCCTGAGTACTAACTCAATCTATTTTTTAATAAATGTAATCCATGCATGAAAAAGGCTATAGCAACAATACACAGACAACCCACTTTAAAAACTAAGATAAAATATAAGTCTCTGAAAATATATACTATGCTGAAAGAGCAATAAATGAAGAGTTGGACACAGATAGAAATATTCAGAAAATACAACTAACACATAACTATACCTCCTTAGCTATAACTTGATAGTACTAAGAACATTCCTTCATTTCCAAATTATAGATCCTATTTACCTAAAATTTCACATTATTTCCACAGTTAAGTATTCCTTATTCAATGTAATAATAACTAATAAAAGTTGTATTTTGTTGGGGAAAAAGTACCTTATAAATATTGGCTAAACAGCTGTGATCTATATTAACAAAGAAAAGAATGCCATAGAAGCTTTTTCTTAAGCACATGCTCATTTGGATGACAAATATTTAAATCAATTTAACCTTGACCACACTGCTAGTTAGCTATATTAACAACCAATTACAGAAACTGGCTATGAAAATAATTCAGGGATGAAAAGTCACTAAAACAGGTAAAATATAATTCTTAATCACTATATAAGATTGAGCTTGGAAGAAATCTACCCTACTCCCTTTAGGAATGAGAAGGGTTCCGTCGGAATACTTGATAGAAGTAAGGTTTAAAAGACAATATATCAAAAAAATTTTGTTTCATAATATTCTTCAATTGCTCTCACAGAGAAATAATTGTTTATTTGTCTAAAAGCACTGGTCCTGTTTATCAAAAATCAAAGAATTAAAAGTATTGTCTATAACTCAACTGAACTCAAATTTGGGTTTTGATAGCTTCTAGGAAATGCTGGCATAAAGACTTCTAGTCCTTTCATAAGTATATAATTAAATGTTACTAAACTTGAAAGATTTCCCCAGAGTCTTAGAGGACAATAAACCTGTATCACTTTTCCATTTTATCCCCCATGAATTCAAAGTGTTACCAAGCCTCAATTTACGTTTAATGTAGTCTAAGGTTATACTGAACCAATATTTTGTTTTTGCTTATTTGTTCAGTTTTTCAGTACAAAGATGTTAGCAACTCTATTTTAGAACTTTAAACTGGAGTCTAACTAAACTGGAATCAGCCAGTCAAAATGTTTACACTTCTGGGCCTCCACTATAATAAGTGCTATGAAATTTAACAATGGAAACAGTTTTCTAAGAGTTCACAATCTAATAGAAAAAGATGGCCAGGTACTTGGGTTGGAAAAATACATACTACCTAAATCTATTTATCACCTCCCATTTTCTCAGTGTAACACATTCCTGTATGACATTTTTTCTTTCTAGTTGACAAAAATAGAAAATCAAGGAGTAATGTCTTTACAATGTAAAATGTTTAATTTCAAAAGAAGGCAAATTAGAAAGAAATGTTTTATTCTTATTAATTTTAAATATCAATTTAAAAGTAAATGCAAAATATTAAAAGTTCTCATTATAAAAGAAAAAAATGTTAACTATATATGGTGATGAATGTTAATTAGACTTGTTGGTGATCATTTTGCAATACAGATGCTCTTCAACTTCCAATGGCATCATGTCCTGATAAACTCATCGTAAGCTGAAAATATCGTTAAGTCAAAAATACATTTAATACAGCTAACCTACCAAACATCATAGCTGAGCCCAGCCTACCTTTTATGTGCTCAGAAGACTTACATTAGCTTACAGTTGGATAAAATCACATAACACATTATATATACTATAGATTATTAGTTGTTTACCCCCACAATTGAGTGGTTGACTGGGAGCTGCAGCTCAATACCACTGCCCAGCATCACAAGAGAGTATCATATCTCATATCACTAGCCTGGGAAAAGATCAAAATTCAAATTCGAAGTATGGTTTCTACTTAATGTGTATCACTTCTACACCATTGTAAAGTCAAAAAATCTTAAGTACAACCATTGTAAGTTGGAGACCATCTGTGTGTGTGTGTGTGTGTGTGTGTGTGTGTATATACACATATATATAAAATCATTATGTTGTACACCTGAAACTAATGTTGTATGTCAATTATACCACAATAAATAAGTAAATGCAAATATATAAATTTAAATGTAAGTATGACATGTACATACTTTGATAATTACTAACATCTAGCATTAGTAAAACATACTTCTAACCAACAGAGAGGTGGTAATCCATGCATTGCCGGTCATTCCCCTTTTGCTCTGGGATCAAGGAGCAGGGTTGAGGAACAAGTGGCTCAACTAGTATATAGAAACTTATCAAACTATGTTTTACCCTTCAGATAGAAACTGTTAGTGAGTAAAGTAGTAAAAAGGATAAGAAATTCCTCTAAGGTAAAATATGAAAAACAAAGTGTGATTCAAATACCTTTTTTTCGTAATTACTATTAAATCTTCAAACTTAAGAACATGCATTTATAATGTTATGTGGTAAGTCACAGCTATTGAGGGCTTATCTTTCAATCTAAGGAGGACTCTTCAAAACATAAAACTAGAGTAAGTGTATAATTTTGAAATGGAAAATGTTGCTAATTTGGTCTTTTTTTATATTTTACAAAAGAAAATCGTGGTGCTTCTAAAAGCAAAAGAGAGAACATTTCATTTTATGAATTTGCATAAAACAGTTTAAAAACATTTACATGTAAAAGTTCTAAGCATTACATATACAACATGTATTATCCCAAATCTTAGAGTTACGATTCCAGAGTAAAATATACTGCAGAAATCTGAAAGTTGCTTTCTGGTGGCTTTAAATTATATGGCTCTACACAGAAAACAGAAGCACTTGTTATAAAGTAACATGAACTCAAAAAAAAAAAAAGATTACAGATATTTCTTGTCTATACTACTTAACCAAAACGTAAGAATTACATATATCAAGTAATGCAGATTCCGCCCCCCCAATCCAACTTTTGTTTTTAAATGTTCTCAATCCTAAAAATGTGTTTGTGCTGCACTCTACTGGGAATATGGCAGAACCGCATTTCATAGATACAAAATATAAGCTATAATACTAATTTTTATTAGTATTAATAAAAGACTAATTGTTTTAACTATTTTAAAACTTTGTCTCTTATTTCGAGTCTCAGCTTTTGGATTTTTAAAAGTAAAATAATAAGCCCTAAGGCAAACATTAAATTAAGCTTTGGTACCCACCAACAGATAAAGAAAATTCAAATGAGAAGAATACAAATTAGATTTCCTTCATCAAATATAACTGGTGCCAAACAATTTTATTTTTTCAAAGAGTACAATCTCCCTTTTTATTTAAGTCACATATTTAATGCATTAAAGAATCTATAACAGTGCAAAGTTTAAAGGTGATTATTTACTGAGAATCCTTCTAAATCAAAGAATGAATCATCAGGTAGCTATCTGAAATTTCTCAAATGAAGTAACACTCTAATATTTCTTCTGCATAAACAATTTAAGATAACAGAAATCCTAAATGCTATCAATAAGAATTCTTTTGAGAATTTGTATTCATTTTCCCATGTATCCTAGCTCATGTACTATCCCATATTCTGCAAAATAATATGATAGGCTGGCTGCCTGTGGTGCTGCTGAGTGACAGCTTGAAAGCTGGTTTGTTTTTTTTAAAGCAGGAATCACCAAATTAATAAATTACATACTTCTGAAGAAATTATTTGAATAGTAAACTTTAAATATCAAATTCAGTATCTCTGAAGGACTTACATTCCTATTTTTTTAAATTCTCACTTGAAAAACTTAGAATTTGCTGAGCTTCTACTATATGCTACAGAATTTCAAATATATTATAATAAATCCTCACAACCCTTAAAGATTAAATATCATTATTCCCTCTTTAAATGAACACTTTAGCAGAGTCAGAACTCAAACTCATGTCAATCAATCTCCAAAGTCAAAACTTTCCACTATTCTTTGCTGCTTAGTTTCATTAAACAATAAACATTATACTAAAGCATTAAGACTAGTAAGACTTGCAGATTGCAGCAATTACCTTTCCAATGGTTCATAAAAGCAACAACTACCTCAACATAAAACTGAGAGTACCTTCCAAATATCAAGGGAATTCTAGCCATCTTTCTGAATGCTATTCTGAGCTCCCAGTTTTAGAACTAGCAAGGTATAGAGTCCTGGTAGCAAAAACAAGTCCCTTCAGAGGCCCCATCAGTTTTCATTCTGTCAAGGTCGGTGATGAGGTAAAAATCAATAGCAAAGACAACCTAAAAACAGTTGAAGAGAAAAGGCTGAAGTAATATAAAACTAATTGAGGCATCTCTTAAAAATGCAATACCAGTACAGCGTCAGCGCCTCCTTCCAGGACATGCAGAAGCTGTCCCAAGATAAGTGGATGCCTGGAAGCCTCCATGGCCCTGGAGAAGAACCTGAACCAGGCCCTTCTATATCTACATGCCCTGGGTTCTGCTTGCACAGACCCCTTTCTCTGTGACTTCCTGGAGAACCACAGCCTAGATGAGGAGGTGAAACTCATCAAGAAGATGGGACCTGGCTAACCTCTGCAGGCTAGCCAGCCCTCAGCGGGGCTGGGTGAGAGTGTCTCTTCGTAAGGGTCACCCTCAAGCCCAGCCAGGAGCCTCCAACAGCAGCCTTTAGGGGCCCTTCTGCATCCCTCTGTGGTCAGGGCTTCTGCCAGGGCCTCTACCTGCAGCCACCAGGCAGCTTTTTAACCACAGAACCCTCTCCAAGTCATGGGCCAAATGGAAACAGTAAGTCTTTTTGCATCAAAAACAAACAAACACACAAAAAACTATTAATAAGTTCTGCTACAAAATTTTAGAATATTAAAATAACATATCTGATTTAATTTCTAAATCTCTAGATCGTTCAAATACTAAATTCAATCCTTCTTTCAATCTGACAGAAGTCATAACAATTCTATTTATAAAAACATACCAGCAAGAGGTGGCTTATGTGAGTGAAGAGTACATGGCACACTGACAATTAACTTGTGATCTGGAATGGGGAGCACTTTCACATCTGCATTCCTAATTAAAACAGAACAACAAAGTAAATTACATTTTAAAGGACTTTTTTTTATATATAAGCCACAGTGGTCTTAACTTTTCTCACCTTTCAAATAGTATGAATTTAAAATGAATTTGATAGAAACAATAATGGAAATCAACAATTTAAGTATTGAGACATTTCCAGTAATTTCCTTTTCTACAATGACATTGCACACTAGATAAAACAAGAGATAATATAAAATTACATGTGCCACACCATTCACACTTCACTGGTATAGTTGCAGATTTTCAAAAGTGTAAAAATTAGGGGAAATAAATTATCATTGTGTTAATAATTTTTAAAAGCTTAAAAATTAATACATTTATACAATTTTGAAAAATCACCTTTCCTACCTTAATGGTAAAGCAGCTTTTTCTCGAACTCTCCCCAGTACAAGACCTTCATAAGGCTTTTTGTGTGGAGAATCTAATGGGAACACAAACTCTCCTGAATTGGTGATCTGATAGAGAAGAAGTCAAAAAAAAAACAAAAACAAAAAAATAAAAAATATCTGTAAATATCCAGAAAAGGGTTTTTCTTCCCTATCACTATAAAGTTTCCACCAGAGGAAAAGAAATTATTAAACCTCTAGACTAGTGCTGTCCAATAAAAATATAATGTGAGCCACAAATGCAAGTCACATATGTAATTCAATTTTCTAGTAGAAACATTTAAGAAAAGTAAAAAGAATGTGGTGAAATTAATTTTAATAATATCTTTAATTTAATCTAACATATCCAAAATATCATTTCAATACGTAATCAATTCAAAAAAGTTATCAAGGTATGTTATATTATTATTTTCATACTAACTCTGAAATCCAGTATATATTTTACACTTAATAAATACCACATCTCAATTTGGACTAGCCACACAGTAACTACCATATTGGACAGAGCAGCTATAAGGGACTAAAAAATACTTTAAATATCACTTTATCATCTTGCACACAAACATCTCTACTTTTCACTAACATTTATTCCTGGAAAGCATGCCATCATTAACACATTTATTCATTTATTCAAATAACATTTAATGATGACTGTCAATGTGACTAAGTAGACTGTAATATTTTCCTTTATTTATAGGAAACAGTGTCATTAAACACTGTCAGAGCAAAATTAATAATGAAAGCTCAGGGATTGATAAAATAAACAATAGTCTAATCTCTTGGCATTATAAATCCAGAAATCCAATTTTATCATTTCGCCCTGGAGTGATGAGACTCTCAAAGACTCACATAAGCTCATCAAATTCAAAACACAATTTATAATAACACTATCAATTCATTAATTAACCACAGAGATATACATATTTTCATTATCAGAATATTCATACCTTCTATCTATGGAACCCTTTACCCCACATCAAAGTACCTAAAAAAACAAATCTGTAAAGTCGTTTTATCGCGTCTAGGGCCCATGAGAGACATCTACTCTATACAATACTGTATAAACAGTGGAAATCCTTATTCTTTGGATATTTTTTATACTTAACACAGATTACTCCTTCTATTATAATAATATATGTAACTAACTACCTAATAGTGTTTCATATAATACATTGTATTTTTGTTTTAAACTCTGATTTTATCATACCATCTCTTACAACTGATTACTACTACAAAGGAATAGTTTTAATTTTTACATATTAACAGTTTACTTGTTTTGATTTCAGAAAGTAACCTTTTCCTGACTTTGACCCCAGTCTCTGACTATAAAAGAACTGTCATAATGGAGAGGATGGAATAGGGTTTTATATTCCTGTCATGGTCTTATACCAAATCAACCAAAGCTAAGCCCAAAGTACATCATAAAAGCAAAGATACAATTGTAAATGTCTGTCAGCCAAGTCTCATAAAATAGGTGTAAATAAACAATGTACACAGCTTTTACAAGATAATCCAGTAGACTACAAAGTATAAACAAAACATATAAAAATAGAACTCTCCTGTGTCTAACACAAATATACCAGTTATATAAACATTAAACATTCAATTGATAATAACCTGGTTTATCTTTTTAAAATTTAGGGAGGTTTTGTGGAATTTGTCTAAGTAGAAAATGTATCTTTAAAAGGATTTTCAGTGAACTCTGACTGATGCCTTATTTTTCTTTATTCCTTGGTATTCTTACAGCAAGAGAATACATTAAAGATTGTTCAACCAGTTTGAGAGTTAGAATCATTTCTTTTAAAAAATAGGCACAGCAGCAGTAAGGCACTGAAGGACCTAAGTTAAGATTTAAAGTGTGAAATGTTCTTGGTTCTAGCATCTTCACACCTCTTCAACACTGGATTACTTTCCTATTCTCCCTCCCTTCCCTAGCAACATAAGAAAAAGGAAGGAAGGAAGGAAGGAAGGAAGGAAGGAAGGAAGGAAGGAAGGAAGGAAGGAGTGACTGAAACTGTAGATGTGTAAAGAGTAAGAAGATGAAGGGTAAGACCATTTTTATGTTTAGTGATGGACGGATTTCCTCAAAGTTTTTGTTTGTTGTTTTTTAAACTACAGACATCGGAGCTCTCAAAAATGTCATCCTGATATCTCCGTGAGTGATTTACTAAGGCCAGCAGTTTGGGACTCTACTACAAAAAAAGACAGAACAAACAGGTAAAAAGCCTTGAGAACAAGAAGAAAAAATATTTAGCAGCAAAGTAAAAGTTTTAATTAGACCATGTTGAAGGACTAGAGCAGTGACATGTTAAGCATTAAAAAGTAGATGCTACCTTTAATGTGACTTATATGTCACGCTACATTAACAATAAGTTAACTCCTGAACTTACTTTTACCCAGTGCCATTCAGCAACTAACTCCACAGACCACGAAGGATAAAGTTCTTCCTTTACAAAACGTAGGTGCTTCTGTCTATTGGTCACCCACGTAATAACAAGACAGTCTGGAGCAGCCAGTTTAGGGATAGGTATTTGCTTTATTTGTAGTGGTGATAAATAACTGTACCTAAAAATAAACATAAATAATATGAGCAAAACTTGCTGCAAAAAAAGAAAAATAAGCAGGGTGAAGACCTGTATTAACACTCACTCCACAAACAAAGCCCTATAGGTATCTATTTATAGGATAACTAAATATGAAGCTACAGTGACACCCAGTGGACATATTGTTACATGCAAGTCAGAAATAACTTCATTTTTCATTTTTAGTAGTTTAAAACTGTTTATCACTTCTAAATGCATTACATTTTAGTAATTTTACTAATATTTACAATGCTTTTTTCTCATTCAAAATTAAGCAAACATGGTTTGGTTTCCATAATCTGTACATTACACAGGGACCCCATCACAGCTAGTTTTGACACTACTATCTCAATATTTTACTATATTTTCAACCCTTGATCTATCATCCTGCTTCTTTCGTTCTTCCCAATCAATTCCACTGGGCTCTCTGAAACCCTCATGCTTTCATTACAATAAAATAAGATAATTAAAAATTCTTGCACCTCCTGGCTACTAACAGCATGAAGTCTACTTTCTCTGGCTAGAACACTACTTGCTCTACAATACCCAGTCAAATGACTGTGGCCCTTTCTCCAACACCCAGTACACAACAGGAAAAGGAGAGGTCAGCATTCTCCTAGCTCCCCTATTGCTGCTTCCAGGATATAATTCATCCATCTTTGCACAAAATCCCCTCCTCTTTGAGAGGTATGCTATCCAGCTACGTTAGCCTCTAATGTTTCTTATTGAACCCATTTCATCCTCATTCTCCATATTCACTGAGGACTTAAGCCAACATAAATTGTGCCATTATCTTGGGCAATCTGAATGCAGAATCTATATATAATGTGCACACTTCAACTATTCTTCCCTTAAATAAATACAATCACCCCACTTCAATAATCCATTCCAATAACCTAGACCTTGTCGTCTCTCATACTTACTCCATCTCTGAAACCATGAACATTGATCTCTGGCGATAACCTCCTATCCCTCACCTATTCTTTGACTTTATTAAAGCATCCAGTCAGTGCCCCATTCCTCCACTATTTTGAGTCTCTATGAGTTTCCTCCTATCCACACTTGTTCCTCTTCCCCACAGACTACCAATCACCAATCACTTCATTGCCTTCTCACTAACACTCTTAACTCCCATCCTACCCTTATCTTTCTCACAGCAACTACAAACCTTCAATCTTCAATTCAATTCAATTTCTTCACGTGGGAAAAATCAAGTGGAGAAAAATGCAGAACTGAAGAATTGGGTCAATTAAATCCATTCTCACATTCTCAAAACTACTCAATTCTTTTACTTATCCTTGGTCAACTACTACAAACTCCCATCTCTTTTCAAGTCTCCCAAACTCACTCTTGGCAGAAAAGCCACCAGACTCCTTCAAATACCTAACCCTCCCAACCCTCCTTATAACACCTTCACTTATCTTTCTCTACACATTTCTTCTTAAAGGAAATGGCATGGCTTCACGTATTTAGAGCCTATACCTCCAGGTGTGTTCTCTTATTCCCATCTTCTAGTATCTTGTAATGCTATTCCTGCCCTCCTGTATTTTCAATCACTCTAGTAGTTCCTTACCATGAACCTATAAATATGCTTATACTATCCAATTTGCAAGAGGAGGGGAGGGGAGGAGAGGGGAGGGGAAGGGAGGGGAGGGGAGGGGAGGAGGGAAAAAAGGAAAAAAGAAAAGAAAAAAGGAGAGACAAATTCTCTCAATTTGGTCTCCTTTTGTCTACAGCTAAGGACTTGTATGCATTTAGTCTTTCTACTTTCCTTTATTCCACAATTGACTGCAATGAGGCTAATACTACTATACCTGCTCTGGAAAAAGTAAATAACATCCAATGGCCAAATACAAAAAACATTTGAATCTCGTTCTAACACATGGCAACTGTATGATGTCAGAAAGTGATCAATAAATATTTCTTAAATAAACAAATGAGTAAAACAATTCTGATCTCATGCATCCACATTTCCTGCACCTAGACCAGTGCTCTTCCAGTAGACTAGCATTTTATATAATCAAAGCGATGATTTTAAAAGACTAAGTTTGCCACGATATGAAGAACATCAGGTCAAAATTTGAAGTTTGGGTTGCCGGTTGGGGGGCTAGGTGAAAAAGGTGAAGGGATTAAGAAGTACAAATTGGCAGTTATGAAACAATCAAGAGGATGTAAAGTATAGCATAGGGAATATAGTCAATAATATTGTAATAACTACGTATATTGCCAGGTGGGTACCAGAGTAATCGGGGTGGGGGGAGGGGGGTCATTTTGTAAATTATATAAATGTCTAACCACTATGCTCTATACCTGAAACATATAAAATAATATTGAGTTATTATTATTAATAATTATTATACCGCCTGCCCTGCTGGCTCCTGAGCTCCTTTCCTTCCTGTGAAACCAGAGCTGGGTTGGGCCTAACTCAGGATTTCAGTGGATTTAAAGAGACAGCACCATCCCTGTCAGTCTGGCTTCCTCTCCCCCTCCCCAGGTAGGGTCTGGGGCAGAGAGAGGACTGGAGTGCTTCTCGCTCCTCCCTTGCCCTGGGCTAACTCCTGGCCTTTGCTCCAGTTGTGGTACCAGGCTTTTGGCACTCCTCTCTCCCAGAGCTTTGGGCGGGTGGGGTGGGCAGGGGTGGGCTGTGGTTTCCTGTGCTGGCTGTTTGTGCATGACCCAGAGTACCCGGCCCCCTGCCTGGGCTTCCTGCCCTGTCTTGTTTCCTTGTGCCCCCCCCCCCCCGCCCCACTTCCACCCCCATGTGAGGGAGAGCCAGGGATTGGGCAGCAGACTTTGCAGGCACCTCACTGCCAGGGCAGTGAGGCCACACTGGCATGGCTGAAGGAGCCAAGTGAGGTGACCTCAAGCTTGTCTAGGCAATGCCACTTGTCTCCGTAGCCTCCAGAGGCACAGTGGGCACCAGAATGGGTAGAATCGCCTGTAAAAACATCAGACTAGACCCCAGACTAGAAATGTCTGGGGCCAAGAGTTTCCATGTCCCTGCAGGGCTGGGGGTTGCCTGACATTACCCTGGGGATACAGGTAGGGTTGGGCTGGAAACTCCCAGACAAAAATGGTTGATTTGCATGGTTTCCTTGGGCAGGAGATGGGGGAAGTGGGGAGAGCTGGTAAGAACCAGGGCAAGGGGAAGGCCCCCTGAGCCTGGAAGTCCCCACATAGAGGGTCCCAGAGCAATACCTTGGTCCTTGAGCAGATTTCCTGCTGGGCTATGAATCCTTGACCTCCTCATCGCCTGAGTCACTACCTCAGGAAGAAGTGACCTGGGTGGTAGAGGAGTTTCTAGGGACCAAAGAGTCCCAACACCCATGAGAAAGGGGATTCAGGACCTTGTTGTCTTAGGAGCTGCATTTCCCTAAGCCAAAGACCAAGGATCCCATCCCTGTTGCTCCCTGCAGGGCTCTGTCCTTTCAACCATCACAAGGTGTTGTAGCAGCCCATTTCCCCTCTAGAGGTGTCTGCCCACTCCATGTGGGAGCATGGACCCTCTAAACACTCTTGTAGGCGTGCTGGAGAACCAGAGGCTCCCAAGAGGGTGGTGTGGGGAGCAGGAAACAGTCAGGTTGCTAGAGGTGTGTGAATGCCCCCTGTACTTAAGGCAGTTGTGTTGAGCAAGGAGCTGGAGGCTCTGGGCATCCATGGAAACTTTCCTGGTATCCCTCCCCGCCCCCAGCCAGGGTCAGGCCCTGCTCTGCCCACCCCCCCAAAAGTTGCACAGGAAAGACAAAAGATCTGCTCTTTGTCTGAGCAGCCTCCTGGGTTCCATTCTCATGGGTATGCTCTTGGCCTTTCACTCAGGTGACTTGCACCTGCTGCATATTTGTGATCATGGCTCCACTCCCCACTCTACCCCCTAAGAGGGAGCCACAGTAGAGTGTTCCCAGAGCCCCATCCCTTTCCTTTCACCCATCTCAGGAGTGCCTGGCCTGGTGATGGGAAGCCCGCTTCATTCATTGTTTATTTAAAAACTGCACCCACCAGGACCAGTCCTCCTGCCTTCCATCCGGAGGCCTCCCAGGCCTTTTCTGGGACAGTTTGCAAGGAGGAGGGGTCTCTGGGAGCTGGGCAGACTCCAGAAGGGTGAAAGGGGGGAGGTGCGAAAAAAACAAACCGAAAAAAAATAATAATATTGAATGCAACTGAAAATTTAAAAATGTAAAAAAAAAAAGGATACGCATGTTTCAAAATGGGCAAAAGGCATGAGAAGGCAATAGAGAAAAGAGGAAATAAAAGTGCTTAAGAAACAATAGGAAACGATTTTGTCTAACTGCTACTCAAAGAAATAAAAAATGTTTAAAAATATTTCTTAAAAATGAAGTTTGATGGTCCCAATAACTGCATAACTTGATTGCCTTAATTTTATTTAATTTGGTTGATTTTGGAGGAGAAGGATGAAATAGTCAAACATCTTTTTCTACTTCTAATCTGGAAATCACTGAGCAAATTTCAAAATATGCATCTTTAAAGTGTTGCAGTGGAAAGTATGCAGCATCACCTTTGTAGTATTCTCCCCAAAATGTTTAACCTGAATCTTATCATGAAGAAATAATCAGACAAATCCAAATAGTGGGATATCTACAAACAAGGGGCATGGACTCTTTAAAAAGAGTTAATGTCCTAATGATAAAAAATGACTACATTAAAAGAACTAAAGAAAAATAAAGACCAAATATAATAAGTGATCCTTGATTAGATCTTGGATCTAAACAGTAAAAACAAAAATATAGCCATAAAAAATAGTTTGAGGATAACTGGAGAAATCTGAATATGTAATGTATATTTGATAATATTATTGCCAATAGTAACTTTCGTGGGGGTGATAACAGTATTGTAGTTATATAGAAGAATGTCCTTGTTTTCAGGAGATGCATGCTAAAGAATTTGTGGGTGGAATTATTATATCTGTAACATCAGATAAAAAAGCAGAGAGATGAGAGAAAATACACACAAATGTGGTCAAATAAATAACTGGTGAATCTAGGAGAAGGGTAATTTGATATTCATGTACTATTCTTTCAACTTTTGTCAAAGGTTGGATCCTTTTTTTTTAAATCAAAAGTTAAAGGAAAGAAGCAATACAGTAAATCATTACAATGAGATCATAAATATACACCTACAAGATATATGGGAAAGAAAACCAAAACTTCCAAAATGTGTTGTGTACAATTATAATCAAATACTTTAAATGAAGGGAGGGTCTATTACTCAGAATTATAAAAATCTGTGCCAAAAATGCTGCTAAAAAGATCAAGCACTTGTCAACTTTTTTAAAAACTTCTGTAGAGTATTCAAGAATAAGATGCAAAAAAAATTTATCAATTTTCATTAAAATAAAAAGCAAGTGAAATTTAAGCTAGATGTTTCTTTTTAAATAATTCTTGGAGAAAACTGGAACACATTACCAAGTACTATTACAAAATTGGCCTCTTTGATTCCTTTGAACTTAACACTGAACTGTAATAAATGATGGAGAACAAATCATCTTTTAAACAAATGATGCTAGTTCCCACCCAGCCGCCACCATATATATACACATACATTAAACAAGGACAATCCTATCATGTATGACATAGATTACCTTCCAGGAGCTGAGGGCAAAGGTCAGATTATTAAGGACAACTATGTTTTGGTACATACATCTAAACTTTAGAATTTGATATCAAAGAAGGCAAAAATGTTGCCTTTTGCTGCTACAGAAATATCCCTGAACTGGTTTAATCTGTAAACTTAGCCATTAATATATTACTTTTAACATTCTTAAACCTAAATATGGGGCTAGTTCAAGAGAATTATCTAGTTAAAAGAACTAAAAATTTAAAACTAAAGTGTTTTAGTAGTTTTAGACAACCTATATCATAAATTAATGTTTTTATCATATGAAACTAGAATGTACAAAGGACAACAGCTTTTAGAAAGCATATCTAATAGATAATTTACTTATACTTACCTCTTACTTCTTTTAACTGATTTATTCTGCCATGGTGGATCTATCACAATTACATCATACGTTTTCCCACCTGAAAAAAAAAGATACAATTTCAGAAACTACCTACTCTATGTGATCACTTTAAAAAATAAACATGTTCTTCAAAAACTGAAGTGTATTCACTACATACATATAATGGAATGAACAAAGGAGTTGTAGCATTTACTCAAACAGAATTTATCTAAAACATTAAGAGATTTCCCCTATAATTTCATATAACTAGGATTTTAATATGATTTCACCTACTACTATTTTTACAGAGACTACCTGAAAATAACTACAGCTCACTTAGCTGGACACCAGTGATTTGTAAAATGCCCTATGTCTTCGCAGCAATATTAATACAGTCCTTTCAAACCACAGGGTTTTTTTTTTGCTTTTTTAAAAAACTTTTTATATGAAATACACTTTTAGTCTTATTTTAGTTGTTTACTAGTGTCCTTTTTTCTGATCCAGGATCCAAATCAAGATCACACACTGCATTTAGTTGCCATGTCTCCTAAATCTCCTCCAATGTGGGAAAAGTTCCTCAGTCGTTCTTTGTCTTTTATGACTTTAACAGTTTTGAAGGCTACTGGCCAGTTATTGTATAGAATGACCCTCATTTTGGGTTTGATATTTCCTCATGATTAAATTTAGTTTATTTATTTCAGAGTATAAACAAATAACCTGAAGTAGTACCATGTCCTTATCAGAAAAACAAATCACGAAACACAGAATGTCAAAATGTCTCATTATTGATGATACTATCTTTGATCACTTAGATGAAGTAGTGTCTACCAACTTTCTCTGGTTTTCCCTTTGTAATTAATATTGTTGGGAGAGATACTTTAAGACTGTGCAAAATGTCCTGTGTCTCATCTTTTCACCCACTATTTTGATATCCAATTACTATGGTGTTTGCCAAATTGAAATTTCCTAGTTACATCATTCCACCCACATATTAACTGGAATTTTTTTGTCAAGAAGGCCTGTCCCTTCTCCTCCTTTTATAAACAAAGGTATATTTTCCTAAGTGTACAATCTCATAAGTAACAAAAAAATGGAAAAGCATGTTCAAACGCAGTATGATTTTCTCATTAATTTGTTATCCTGTCATTCACCCTGAAGAAGTTATGATACTGTGACATGAACAACCACTCGTGTAAGATGGCTTGATAGCAATTAAAAGAAGCTTTTCATTAATAAGCTACGTTACTTTAGTAATTTCAAACTTTGGTATAAAATGTCCAAATAACAATAAACAGCAGATTAAATTCAACTTGATCAATACCTCTTTTCTACGTCACTCCTTGGAATATTATAATCGCTGAGCTAAACTCCTGATACAGATTATCTCATTGTCATTTAATCTGCAAAATGACCCTCAAAAGTAGGTATTATGTTCATTTTATAGATTAGGAAACTGAGGTTCAGTTTTGTGAAATGCCCAAAGACTCACAGTTAAGTTTCCAAATCTAAATTCAAATTCAGTCTCATGCTCTTGGAGCATTAGGAATAGAGACAGTAGAAATGTAATGGCTGTATGCAATGTCAGAGGGGTAATCGATGGGGGAGGGGAGTTATCACTGTGTGACGGATATAAATGATAAATGTCTAACTATTACATTGTTTTGTACACCTGAAATTAATAATAATAATAATAATAATAAAACATACAAAGTAAAAGGAGCCAGAAGCAAAAATAATTAATTAATTAATTAAATAAATTCAAATTCAGGTATGTGTGACTCTGGAATTCAATATTTAAGTTTCTTAACTTTATAATAGGAAAATATTTCAAGAAATTTTAGACAATAAACTTGAACATTAGCTTAAAACGTAACCTAAAAGGCTAGGAATGGTTTGGGAATTAATATTCATATCTGAAGTGTTTCTACTTTGCTATGAAGTAAAGTTATGCAAAGTTATTTGGTCAAACCCAATTGTATCCTGAAGTCGTAAGTACGAAGCAATAACTGTATCTGCTCTCTGGGGGCGCTAGTTTTTGACTCTTGGTTCAAAATAAGAATTTAAAATTTTTTTAAAAAGCAAAAGTTTGTACTTTAAAATTGAATTTAAAAGCAAAATTAAACTAAGAAAACTGTTTACCCTATCCCCATAAAATGTTAGCCCTCATGCAACATTCAGACTAGCTCTTGACTTTTGACACTGCAGAAAATTTATCTTTTTCTAATAATAAACATAATTACTTACAATTCAGAAGTGGGTGCATACAAGAAATGTCAGACAAAAGAAAACTGCTTTTTGGTGGCAGCAAGTATTTCTGTCCCATTACAGTAATCATTTTTGTAAAGCTAGAGTTGTTTTCAACAACCCGTGAAAATAAATCCTGCTCTGTAACAGACACATCATCTTCCATCAATTGTAATGTCAGGAGCTCCATTTCATTCAGGGAAGGCAAATGCTTTGCCATTTCACATAATTCTGACAAATTGCAGGTATCAAGTGGTAATGTAATGGGCTTCCTACACTTATCCCGTTTTTCAGAAAGTGGATGAAGAAAGCCACTTTTAAAACCTTCTTGGATTAACTGTGAAGATCCATCCAAAATCAGCTCCCTAATCTGTAAGAAAAATTTTTTCAAGTACATTAAAAAGTCATTGACATTTAAACCACTTTCTAAATAATGATATTCCTCCTGTGCTTTGAATATTTGAACCTATGGATTGAAATTAATATTCTTAAGGCTTACAGGAAAATAATTTTATACTCCAATGAAAAGATGGGAATGTATAAGTATACCTTTGAACTGCTGTTTCCTAACTGGGGAATGAAACACACCTCATAAATTCACTGAAAATTAAACAACCAAACAATATATGTAAGAAAATAGATCCTTAAAAAGGTATAAAATGAGTTTAATTATATGTTTGCAGAAGAAAGTGGAATTTCTAATTTGTAAAGAGAATTAAGTTTAAATCACAATATTTAATCTTAAACTTTTCTAATGATTTCATTTTAAAATAAACATACCTTTGATTTTATAAAATATAGCTTGAATTACTAAGAAAGAAAAAAGTAACTATAAAATAAACATATAAACGAAGTTTTACAATTATACAACTATAATAATTACAAAAATAAAAGCCAGGTTCCACTTTTGGATAGAGTACCTTTCATCTAAAACTACTTAAAAAAAATTTTTTTTAAAGGCTTTCAGACCTTGGATGGATGTCAAACAGTGCAGAACAGTGGTCCCTAAAACAGGAGAAACAAAGGATTGTTCTAGGTTACTGCGTTGAGAAAGTTTCCAGGCAGCACCACAGGAAAGGAGACTCATTCAGAGTCCTGCAGTTTCTCCGTGTTGAGAAGAGAGAGCTGGGAGCGTGGAAATGCCAAACAGCTGGAGTTTTCAGGGAAGGGTACCAGAGAGGAGAGAGCTGCACAGAGAGAGGTCTTGAAGTCAAGTCTCCAGCTGAGTAGTGATCAACACATACATGCACTGAAACTACCCAATGAAAAAATCAGATGAAATGATCAGAGGGAACAATCCCCAGAGCTCACACAGGGCTGGGAATATTTAGTGCTCCCAGTGGCCAAAATGGAAAGGTAATTTCACAGGGCATCAGGTAGACTACTCAGAAGGGCAGTGACTCAATAATGGGGAAAAAATAGCTGTAGACTAATGTCTGCTCTGGTCCTCACTAAAAAAGCTTAAAGGAAATTTCAAAAGGATCAACCAGTTTCAAAGTAATTGTGTCCAAGAACAAAGCTCAAGAATATTTATAGGAATATGAAAATATCCAGCACCTAACAAGCTGAAATTGAATTCTTACAAAAAGTAAAAAATTACCAGGAATATAAAGCAGCAGAAAAATGCAACACATTATAAACAAAAAAATTCACTCAATGGAAACACACAGAAATGACACAGATGATACAATTAGTAGGAAAAGTTGGGTAGGTTTATTTGCAGCCCATTTAGAAACATTAGAAAAGGATAGTAAGGCACTTACTATAACCCTATTCGTTCAAAAAGTGTAAAAAAAAAAAACACATTAAGAAGAGACATGGAAACTATAAAACAGACCAATTGAGTATCTAGAGATGAAAACTACAATGCAAAAATGAAACTACACTAGACTGGATTAACAGATTAGATAATGATTAATGCACTTGAAAACAATGTAATAAAAGTGTTCAAAACGAACGGGAGAGAAAAAATATTTGAGAAGGTAATGGCTAAAAAAATTCCAAATTTGCTAAAGACTATGAATTCAGATCCAAGAAGCTCAAAAAACAGAGGAGGATGAGGAGGAGTAGAAAGAGAAAGTGAAGGAAAAGGAGGAAGAAACTACATTAAGGAATACCATAATCAAGCTGCCGAAAATCAATGATAAAGAGAAAACTTTCAAATCAGCCAGAGACTTCCACTTCCAACTAAGATGGAGTAACAGGGAAACAGCTTTCAAGACACTGGACATTAAGGCCATAAAGGGCAGTGAAAGAAATCATCGGTAAGCCCTTACTAACTGCCTGGAGAGTTTCCAGGCCACAGGAAGGAGGAATCTGGGCAGAGCCTAGAAGAAATCCAGAGGTGAGGAGACAGAGCTGAGAATATGGGGCGGCCAAGACCATTAGAGTGCACAGGACAGAGCACCAGAGATGAAAAAACTACACGGAGAGAGAACTCTGTAGATCTGCAGGTGGTCACACTGTAGAAATTTCCCTAAGTATTGATCAGCTAGAGTGTGTGAGGGAACTATGTGAGGCCAGGAAAAGGACCACCAAAACAGACTAGACAGTGCCTGGAGCTCCAACAGGACCAAGAACAGTGCCTGTTTCCAACACTCAGACTGGAAAAACCTCATGATTCACAAGGCAATTGGGAGAATTCACCATGAGTCTCTCTGTGTGAGCAGAGGCAATGACAGCTTTCAATTCAGAATAAATTTTCAAGGATATTTCTATAGTATGGAAGATGGAGCTTGTGTCTCCCTCCAAGGCAGAAGGCAGATCTGTTTGTTGTCCAAATTAATAAAGGCTCCCTGTAGGGCAAAAGGTTGGACAAATCTGCTTGCAACGCATTCAGAAGGGTTCCCTAAGCTTGGGGTTCTTTAGCTATGAATCCAAACTACTACACACACAGCATCCAACGAGGCTATTTGGCCTGATCCCATGGGACTTGGAGTACAAGGGAAGTCTGTAAACATAAAGCACATGCTTCCTGCTATGCAGGGAGCAATAAAATCCTTATTTTAACAAAATCTTAGGTCTATTACTTGCTAACTTGTTAGCTTCCAAATAGGGTCAAAGCTCAGACCTGTCACGGTTCTTGACAGGGTATTAGGTAGATCACAGATGTTGCGTCAGTAAGAGAACATTAAACTTAGACCAAACACTATTCTAAAGTCATCTAAAAAAAAAAAAAATCTACCCACCAATTGATAAACCAATTAAACCAAGAATCTCTGAAGACAGAAGTTCTGAACAACATTCTCACCCAACTTGATCTGACATTCACAGAATACTGCATCCAACAACTATAGAACACATATTTGAAAAGAATATACAAAATGATATAAAAAGAGCACATGGTACACTCACAAAGATAACTCATACACTGGACCATAAAATAAGGCTTAATAAATTTAAAAGGACTGAAATCATCAGAGTATACATTCTTCTTATACCCCAACAGATTTAAGTTAGAAATCAATAACAAGATATCGAGATAACCCCCAAATATCTGGGAATGGAATAGCACACTTCTAAATAATTCATATAGGTCAAAATGACATCACAAGAAAAATTTAAAAATATTTGGAAGTGAATCAAAGTGGAAATAGAAGATATGTATCAAAATATGTGAAATGCAACTAAAGCAGTGATTCGAGGGGAACCTACAGCTGTTAAGTACTTTCATATTAGAAAAGATAAAAATCTAAATTCACCAACCTAAAGTTCCACTTTACGAAATTAGGAAAAGTTGGGGGTGGCCAGGTGGCTCAGTTGGTTAGAGCATGAGCTCTGAACAACAGGGTTGCCAGATGGATTCCCACATGGGCCAGTGAGCTGTGCCCTCCACAACTACAACTAGATTGAAGACAACGAGCTGCCGCTGAGCTGCTGGAGAGGCAACTGGATGGCTCAGCTGGTTAGAGCGCGAGCTCACAACAACAAGGTTGCCGGCTCAATTCCCGCATGGGATGGTGGGCTGTGCCCCCTGCAACTAAAGATTGAAAACGGCAACTGAACTCGAAGCTGAGCTGCGCCCTCCACAACTAGATTGAAGGACGACTTGGAGCTGATGGGCCCTGGAAAAAAACACTGTTCCCCAATATTCCCCAATAAAATTTATACAAGAAAAAAAAAGTTAGGAAAAGTAGAACAAAGGAAACCAAAAGGAAGAAAATAATGAAGAGCAGACATCAACAAAATAGAAAGCAGATAGACAGTAAAGAAAATTAACTGAGATAAAAGCTGGTTCTTTGAATATACTTGATATCAAATCACATATCTGATAAGAAATTGATATCCAGAATATATTTTTTAAAAAACTCCTAAAACTCAAAAACAAAAAAATAAACCCAATTTAAAAATGAGAAGGACATAAATAGACATTTCTCCAAAGAAGATATACAAATGGCCAAAAGCACATAAAAAGATGCTCAACATCAAAAATCATTAGGGAAATGCAAATCAAAACCACAATGAGATACCACTCATACCTATTAGTATGGATACTTGAAAAAAACACACACAAAATAACAAGTGATGAGGATGTGGAGAAATTGGAACCCTTGTGCACTGCTGGTGGGAATGTAAAATAGTATATGTGAGAGAATAGAAAATAGTACATATATTGGTCTCTGTCCTCAGTTCCTGGTACAGAGCTCCTAAAACTCTTTTACATTCCTAAGTGATAAGAGCATTAGGAGCATCTTTTGTTCTAATAAGGTGACCCTGGGTGGGTTCCTGGATGGCTCCTGCATGGGTGCTGATTGCCAGAAAGACCAAGCCATGATTTGAAGCTTGGAATTTTCAGCACCCTCCCCACAACTTGTCAAGAGAGAGGAAAGGGGCTGGAAATGGAGTTTATAATTGATCACGCCTACATGAGGAAGTCTCCATAAAATCCCAATAGTACGTGGTTCAGGGAGGCTCCAGGTTGGTGAACATGTCCATATAGGGAGGGTGACACCACAACTCCACAGGGTCAGAAGCTCCTGTGCTCGGGACCCTCCCAGACCTTGCCCTGCATATCTTCTCATCTGGCTATTCATCTGTATCCTTTAATAAACTTGTAAACGTAAGTGTTTCCCTGAGTTCTGTGAGCTGCTCTAGTGAACTAATCGAACCTGAGGAGGGGGTCATGAGAACCTCCAACCTCCAGCAGGTTGGTCAGGAGCACAGGTGACAACCTGGGCTTTTGACTGGCATCTGAAAGGGGAGGGACAGTCTCGTGGGACTGAACCCTTAACTTATGGAATCTGATGCTATCTATGGGTAGATAGTGTCAGCTAGTGTCAAAGAGATTTGCTTGGTATGGGGAAAACCTCCACACATTTGGTGACCAGAAGTGTTAGAAGTGAAGTGTACCTTGTGAGTAGTAAAGGAAACTCACAGGAAAGAAAAACACAGGAGGGAAGAACTGGGTTTTCCCCTACATAGAAAAGAAAAAACTGAGTTTTCGTTTTTTCCCTTTTACAGTACAACCACCACGGAAGACAAAAGGGCAGTACCTAAAATAATTAGAAATAGAAGTATCACATCATCCAGCAATTCCACTTCTGGGTGTATTCCCAAAAGAACTAACAGCAAGGACTGAAACTGGTATTTATATACTCATGTTTATAGCAGCATTATTCACAATAACCAAGAGGTAGAAACAACCCAAATATCCATGAACAAATGAATATGACTAGGTTAACAAAATGTGGCCTTTAGAGGGAAGGGGAGGTGGGGTGTTATTGCTGAATTAGTAGAATTTCAGCTTAGAATGACAAAATAGCTCTGGAAATGAATAATGGTGATGGCTTCATGACAATGTGACTGTACTTAGTGCCAGTGAATTGTACACCTAAAAATGGTTAAAATGGTAAATTTTATGTTATGTATATTTTGCCACAATAAAAACACTGACCAAAAAAAGAAGCTTGCTCTTTGAAAACAGGTCAACAAAACAACAAGCCCTGAGCTATAAAAAGAAAGAACACAAATCATCAATATCAGGAATGAAAAAGGGTTATCACGTATCACCAAAGATCATACAGACATTAAAAGCATAATAAGAGAATACTGTGAATAACGTCACTCCAATAAATCTGACAAGCTGGGTGAAAGGACAAATTTCTTGGAAAACACAACTTGCCAAGATTGACATAAGCAGAAACAGAAAA
Organism: Rhinolophus sinicus; assembly: GCF_057876585.1. Taxonomy (NCBI): domain Eukaryota; kingdom Metazoa; phylum Chordata; class Mammalia; order Chiroptera; family Rhinolophidae; genus Rhinolophus; species Rhinolophus sinicus. The sequence continues at coordinate 73,549,358 of NC_142504.1, read as the reverse complement.
CTTGAAAATCCCTGTTATCTATTAAAGAACCTGATTTTGTTACTAAAAAACCTTCCCCAAAAGGAAACTCCAGGCTTAGATAATTTCACTGGTGAATTACATCAAATATTCAAGGAAAAGAAAAACACCGATTCTATACAAACTTCAACAAAGCATGTATATGGATGTCAAATAGCAAATGAAGATTCTCAGCATTATTAGTGACTAGAGAAATGCAAATTAAAACCTCAATAAGACACCACTCACTATACACTTATTAGTATTCCTAAAATCAAAAACCTGATGATATCAATGCTAGAGAGGATATGTAGCAAATGGAACTAACACATTGCTGGTGGGAAATGCAAAACAGTACAGCCACTTTGGAAAGCAATTTGACATTTTTTTATATAGTGAGACAAACATTTACCAGCAATACCACTCCAACATGGAAATTTAAAACTCTATTACAAACACACTTAAGCAAATCTCTAGAAAACTATGATATTTCAATGAAATTTCATATCATGACAATTAAAACACAACATATCAAAACCTATGAAATGTTGCATTGCCCCGAGAAAAATTAGTAACACTGAATACTTCTATTAATTAAAAAAAGAAAAAGGCAAATAAATGACTTAAGACAACTCAGAGTCAGAAAAAATAGACTAATATAGATTAAAGCAGAAATAAGTTAGAAAATTTAAAAAGTAAATTAATTTCAAAAACAACGAATAAATTAGGTAAACCATTAACTAATCAAAAGAGTTACTCTCTTTTACTCTCAAAAGAGAATAAATATACAAGATAATGAAGGTAAACTAACCACAGAAACAGATTATGCATAAATAAATTTGAAAATTGGATGAAACAGATATATTCTAAGATGATTTACCAAGATTGACTACAAGAAAATTTTTTTTAAAAATCTAGAATTTCCAAAAAGGAAAAAAAAAGTTGTCAAAGGAGTATCCCCACAAAAAGCAACACACTGAGATGGTTGCAAAGGGGAACTCTACCAAACTTTTAAAGAACAGATTACTCCAAAGAACTGGGGAGGAAAAAAAACTTCCAACACTGATATATGTAAATATCTGTATATTACATAGATAACAAAAAATTAAATATAGCAGACCAAGCTCACTTACAACTGTCCCAAATAAAATATTAGCAAATAAAATCCAGCAGAATATTTGAAAAATGATATGTCATGGTCATTCAAAATATATACTACAGAAGCAAGAATAATTACATATATGAAAAACTCAAAAATATTAGAGGAGAAAAATCATCTATTCAATCTCCACAGATGCTTAAAAAACATTTGATAAACTTTAATAACCATGTTTGATAATAATACTCAAAAAATAAGAGTAGATGAAAACTTCCTTGCTATTTCCAACTCAGCCCAAATCTCAGAATTATGCTTAATGAGGAAATCATCTCCACTAAGCCAGGAACAATACAGGATAGATACTCTCACAAGTATTATTTAACATTGTATTGTATTTTCCAGGCTATACAATTAGAAAAGAAAAATAAATTAGAGACATAATAATTGGAAAGGTGTTAGTAAAACTATTACCATTTGCAGGAGTTATAATTATTACTGGAAAACCCAAGAAATTCAATACCAAAAAAAAAAAAAAATTACTGTAACTTAACAAGAAATCTGCAAGACCTTTATAAAGAAAATTTTACAGAATGACAACAGAAATTTGAATAAATGTAAAGACATATTCATGTTTTGGGCCAAGATCATCAATATCTTAAAGATGTCAATATTCCCCTAATTCAATTTGTAAATTTAACTTGATGCCATAAAAATTCCAATAGGCTTTTTTTTTTTTTTTTTTTTTTGCTAACCAAACAATTCAAATTGATCCTAAAATTTATATGGAAAATAAAAAACAAGCTGTCTTAAAATAAAATTATTGATCTTTCTTGTATGATATCAGACCCTGGATTTTTTGCATATTTCTGCAGTTTAATCTTCAAAGTAACATTTCCAGACAATGGGTATATTTTCAAAAGTAACGAAATGCAGTAGACTTTTGGTATTGAAGGATTTAACACTTGTGTATTCAACTATCTTCAATACATTTAAATCCAACGTATTAATGAAAACCATGATACCATTCCACACCCATTAGTATGGCTATTATAAAAAAAATAGTAATACTGGCGAGGATGTGCATTAGTTGGAACCCTTGTGCATTGTTGGTGGGAATGTAAAAATGGTACAGCTGTTGTGGAGAACAGTTTGGCAGTTTCTCAAGAAATTAAACATAAAGTTACTATATGATCCAGTAATTACACTTCTGGGTATATACCCAAAAGAATTGAAAGCAGGGACTCAAACACATACTGTACACCAATATGAGGTGTGATTGAAAAATGTGGTGAATGCTTAAATTTTTAAAAATTTATTACAGTAAAAGACACATTGCCTTTAATCCCCCTCAAAATACTCCCCCTCACCTCAAATACACTTATTCCATCATTCTTGCCACTTTCTGAAACAGTTCTGGAAGTCCTCTTTTGTGAGTATCTTTACTTCATCCTCCATCATGACAACACTCTGTGTCACACATGGCTTCTAGAATGGCAATGTCTGTCAAATAAAAACATTACAGTGTGTCCTTATCCACCTTATTTACCAGATCTGGCACCGTGCAACTTTTGGCTCTTCCCCGAAGTCAAAATGATGTGCAGGACATGGAGGCAGCCACAACAGTGCAACTAAAGACACTCATGAAAGAGGACTTTCAGAACTGCTTCAGAAAGTGGCAAAAATCATGGGATGTGTTTGAAGTGAGGAGGAGTATTTTGAGAGATTATTAATGGCAATGTGTCTTTTACTGTAATAAATTTTTTTTTAATTTAAACATTCACCATGTTTTTTTATCATACCTCATATATACAATAAAATATTACTCAACCTTAAAAAGGAATGAAATTCTGATATGTGCTGCAACATAGATGAAACGTAGACATTATGCTAAGTGCAATAAATTAGATACAAACGGTAAATATTGTATGGCTCTACTTACATGAAATACCTAGAATAGGCAAATTCATAGAAACAGAAAGTAGAATAGAGGTTACCCAGGGCTAGGGGAAGAGGAGGATGGGGAGCTATTGTTTAAGGAGTACAGAGTCTATTTAGGATGACGAAAAAGTTCTAGAAATGAATAGTGGTGATAATGGCATGACAGTGTGAACGTACTTAATGCCACTGAATTATATACCTAAAAATGGTTAAAATGGTAGATTTTGTTATATATATTTTACCACATAAAAAGAGAGAAAAGATCTAAAGTCCTACCATCACATTAATTCAACATGTCCAAAATTGTTCTTATTATCATCCTACTTAAGCCAAATTCCAACCCCAAGTTTCCCATTTCAATCAAAGGTGTTCCTTAGAGAGTTAATCTTAAAATATTTCTGTACCCTCTCTTTTCTCTCATTTCTTTAACTCCTGGGTCTATTTATCTCTAAATTCTAGAAATATATCCTTCACATTATTCATGCTTCCTTCTGCCACTATCTTAATAAGTCATTTTACCTGTAGACAATAGGTTTTTAAAACCTATAAAATTTCACTTAAGCAATATAGCATAAGTTCACTTATGTTAAATACATTAGAGTACATGAAGTTTTAACAAAAACTGATTTAAACTGTTCATTACTATAAAAATAACAATAAATTACTCCACAATTAAATTCTAATCTTGTTCAAAATGACTGCTTGGTTTTTAAGAACATCCTTATTTACGTTGCCTGTTTATTTATACTATTTCACATTAATCGTACAAAGTGATCAATGAACATTTTACACCTTACCTTTGTATGATATTCCATAGCATCCACTTCACCTTGATTGAAAACAACACATCTTTTACGCTTCTAAACAGTAAATTACAGGGAGAAAATTATGTTGCTTCTATCACAATATTAATATTTGAAATATATTAGTATTTTTTTCTTTTCACATTTTCCATATTGTGTATCTCAGTCTTTAAGAAGTAATAATTGACTATTGAGGTCAAAATCAGTGCAAAGGATATGGACTAAGGAGGTAAGCTTTCCCATCTAATAATAATTATTATTACTACTACTACTACAGATTTAATGGGTAATAAAAGGTTGCTTCACCCTTATCTGTTATTAGTAATAGTACCAAATGATAAAACGTAGCACTGATATCCATGGAACACAAGGAAACTGTGACACTATATAAACAGTCACCAGTGGCATCTATCAGTAGATATATATAGTATAATTATTCTGAACTTTCTTCATTTCTGAAGAGAGGAACCATCCATGTACTATCATTAAAAAAGGTAGAAACAATCCAAATGAACAATGTATTTTTAATAGCTGTTTATGATTGATCTGAGGGTTAGGTACAAATGAGATATATTAACACTGTTCTATATCTAATAACTCCATAGCAAAGAACATATAATACAGTGCAATATAGAGCAGGGACATTGTACTTTTATTGCTGAAACCTCAGTGCTTACATAGTGGCAAACTCCTAGCAGACTAACAATAAATGTTTGTTGGCTGAATAAATAAATGGACTTAAGGTTAAGCTAATTGTACAATTTGCTTTAGCATATCAAAAATTAGGTAAGTTTTGTTAAAATAACATTTATTACATATGCTAATTTATATTTTTCCATATTAAATTGAGAAATTTACCCAATATAAAAGTTCAAATATTAAAAGATAATGTCCATACTGGCAAACTATAAAGTCCTTCACAACTGCTTGCTATTATTTGTCTCAATTGGTAATAGTAATAATAAGGTACCTATATACTATTTTACTGAAACACTATATATTTTCTTTTCTGTGCCTGACATATAGCAGATGATCAATAAATATTTGTTGAAAGAGAAAAATATATATACAATAAAAAAAAATCACAAGAATATTACAATTTCTGTGTCAGGTACCTATAACAACGTAATAAATTATCTCTATTGCTTTCCTTATTCTAATTTTCAACGTAATTTTCTAATTTTCCAGAAATTTAATATCTTTCTTCCCCACTCTATTGTAAGATCCATGAGGGCAGGAACTGTATTTACTTTGTTTCATCATTCTACATATAACAGCATATAGAAATATCTCAAACATTTATTGGGCGAGTAATGAATATTATCCCTATCACTAACAAAGAAAATGATAATATAATCTACCTGAAACAGACTATGTGTGATCACAAAGACGTAAAAAGTATGAAAGCATAACTATTTGATCCTATATGGCATTCTCAAAACTTTACTAAAAGATTGAACCAGTGTGTATGCAAATATATAAATTTAAAAGCATATACATTTTCCATTGTAGCTTTCTACTTTTATCACTAGAAACCTTTCAAAAATATCACCCTTCTTTCAAATTTTTATTATATAAGCTTATCCCAAAGGGACAGGTCTCTAAAAAACTCCCCAAATCCATAAACTGCTTTAGAATTTTGCAGAGAAAGGAACATGTTTTTGAGCAAAAACAGGTATAAAAATATAATTAGTATAAATGCTTAAGCAGAAAGGGATTTTTTGTTGTTTAGTGTTTTTCTTTCTTTGTTTAATTTACAGAGCATTCACTTCTGAACCAATTTTGCTTACTTTTGAAATATGCAAATTTGGTCTCCTAAGAACGGTAGAATGTTAGCAAAGAGTTAAAAATTACTCTGGATGTGCTAAAGTCTTCTTATGCGTTATTATTTTTTGTACTTAGTAAATCACAAGATATTTGATATTGGAATAAATTTCTCTGGTATTTTCTGTAGAAATATAAAAATTTATTAAAACTGTGTACCTTCCCAACAGTAGAAATCGAGATTTCTTTTTTAACACCATCCTTTTCATTACTTTGTTGGCATTCCTTGTGAATAGCTGAAGTTATATAAGGTATAGTGACATCAAACAGTTCAGATCGAAAAACATATTTTTGAATGAACATTTCACAATTTCCTCCATCATCAATCTCTAGCTTAATGGTAGAGTCAGAAGCAGTAAATGTAGCAGAGGATCCAAAAGAGGACACGGAATCCATATGAAGAGAATCAAGGTAGACAGAAGAAGTGGGCTCACTTTTACTGCAACAAGGCTCATGATGCTGGTGAACCTGATAGTTTATCTTGTTAATGAAAGAAAGATGATCCAGTAACCATCCTGGTGACAACTGGCACACCACAGACATTCTCTTCCTTTAAAAAAAAAATACCCTGGAAATTAGACACTAGTAGTAAAACCCAACTTTCCAGATTAAGTTCTTAAATGTCCTGTATTTCAATAAACACATACTGCATACACAAAGGTAGATTTGATGTGCAAGTATATAAACTTCACATGTACACAGAAGAGTTTAACATTCATGATATATAGCAGGTCTAAGGAAAATTATAATGTTTTAATATATAAACTTTTCATTTTAGGGTTAATTCAAAACTTTCAGCCAACTTGGCCAATGAGGAAAACCTGATCTTATTTCTGGAATCCCATTTGATCCTCCTATCTTCCTGGACCCCACTTGGTACTTAGATCTAACCACTAGGTCTATTATCTTCAAAGTCAGGAAGTGACTGGATCCTTAAAAGGTGAAAGTTTCCTGTCAAATATAAAATATTGTATTACCTATGTGAATTCATCCTTTTTAATGAGATAAACCTAGGTAAGATCACAACTTCCAGAGGAGTTGTTAGCATGTCAGCTCTTATTTTTTCAAACTACATTTGTCATAGAAATCAGCCCATTCTCCAGTATCATTGCCCTACTTACCCACCGGTACCAATGGAGCGCAAAACAGGTAGAAGCAGAGCTAAATGTAATTTTAACAGCACATCAGAAGCACTTAACCGTAGCAAAATTTCAAGGTTACACAGTCAAGATCTGTACTGGATCTAAGCAGTCCCCCTTGGGGAAGTAGGTTTTTCAGAACTTTCTAATCTTTTTTCAAACGATGGTTTTCAGTTCTGGATATTGCTTACCAAATCTAATGTAGCGGAGAACTTGGGGGGGGGGGGGCAGAATAAGATTTATGTAAGTAATTAATAGCACTTTTAGATTCAAACTTCTACCTCTATGTACTAGCTTCATGACCATGGACAAGTTATTTGATCTCACTGAGCCATAATTTTATCATTTTTATGACATCTCAGAGGGCAGTTTAGAGAATTAAATAAGCTAATCGACATTAAGTGCTGTACACAGTAACACAAAACAACTCCTCAAATAAAGGCTATTGGTGATGGTAATTCCGGTATTGGTCCTGCCTTCAGTCACCATTGTGGTGAGAAGTCCTGTCTATAATGGCAAGTGAGAGCCAGAAATTTAGATGAAAAGACTGAAACTGGGGAAAAATGACGTGCCCAAAATTACAACTCTAGTTAGACACAATTGCTACGAGACCCAGGTATCCAGACTTTGGCTCTTCTCCCACCCCTACCACTCTCTAGGTATTTGGCAGTGAATTCAAATTCAAGAAAGCGGGAATGTCCTGTTTTAAGCAGAGTAATCTACTATGCTTAGCGCACCCTTCTCGAACTGTCTTCTATTTCTCTGCTTCAACAAACCCCCATCCCTACTCACTTGGTTGCCTCCTAGCTTCTCGCAGGCCCCCACTAGAGGGCCGTGAAACCTGAGCGAGCAAATTCTGAGCCTAGTGCGACTTCAGGACCAACTGCAGTCACTATCTCCTCCCTGACCACTTCCGTTGTCAGAAAAGTGCACGCCGCCTTCCCAGATTTGAACTATGAAAACAGCACTCATCTAAATATTGGTGGTGAAAGACACCCCCCCCCCTTTCAGCGCAAAGGGAAAAAAAATCTCCTTTTCCAAGAGTCAACGGGAGTGGCCATGTTGCTGTACGGAAAAAGCGTTTCCAGGGCGACTTATAGTGCTGTGCCCACTACTCAGCGACTTAGAGCATTCGGGTCTTCAAAGCTAAATTTAGAGGTCGGGCCAGACTTCGTAGGGGCCGCTTACAGTGTCCAGGAGATGTCAGTATGCCCGGCGAGACGGCGGGGCGCGACAAACTCAGACTTCCGGTGATGAGACGCTCCACGTAATAGGTGCGCACGCGCGCGCACGTCGCACGTGATGACGTCATTATCAGCGGAGATTTTAAAATTCTAACGACGCGGGCGGTTGGACCGAGTTGGTATTTTGGCGGCTTTTGTCCTGTCCAACAGGTAATTGCACGGTTTACGGAAATTCTGTCTGTGGGTCCTGTCAGGAAACTGCAAGGCAGGTAAGTAATGATTTGGGGTTAATCTTGTTCTGGCAGTACTGGTTTGGAGGGAGAAAGCAATAGAGCCCACAACTTCGAGACCCTGAGGAACAACGTTTTAGTGTCCGCTGTTGTGAGAAGCCTTCGGGCCCAATCTGCGAGGTGCTAGGTTCCCGGAGTCCAGTAAATTTCTACTGGCAATGATTTCCCAAGGGAGAAGGGGAGGACGTAATTGGACGCTGAGGGAGAAAAGAGAAGCTGGAGACAGGAGAGGAGGAAGAAATGATCGGAGCAAGGAGAGAAACTGTTTGGTGTATTTGAGATACTAGTGTAACATCGTAAGTGGCGTGTAAGGAGTACATCTGGAAGTCTTAATCTGAAATCTTAAGAATATTTCAAGTAGAGATTGGGAGTGGACATAGGTGAGAGTGGAAAAATTGATTAGATGCTGAAGCATATATTGAAGGATAAGAACTAGGTGATCAAACCAAGAAGGTGACAAGAAAAAAATTCTGAGATGTTCTAAATTAAGTTACAGCAGCCCGAGACTGAGAGAAGCTATGGACCAACTAACAAAAGACAGCTCAGATTCATGTGTGTCTGTTGGAATTTCAGATTAACTTCCCCAGGGAAAGATTATCATGAAGAAACAGTGAAACTTAGCTGCCTTTCTGTTTGAGGATAAAGATGGCAGTTGGTGCTTAATGTGCTATTTATGTATGGAAAGATTTTGTAATACTGAATTCATGAACGCAGGTCGTAAGCATGAAACGCAGTTCAGTTTCTACCGGGGGTGCTGGCCGCCTCTCTATGCAGGAGTTAAGATCCCAAGACTTCAATAAACAAGGCCTCTATACCCCTCAAACGTAAGTACGTCATGCCTTATTGTCTTAGACAAAGAAATCTCTAAAGGTGATTAATACAAAGCTGCAGTATAAGTGATGTGATGAATCTTATCTGTTCCCAGTAATACCAAATTTGGGATCAATGAAGGCTAAAAGTGGGCATATTAGTTACTATGTTGTGTTTTATCTTACTTGTTCCTTAAGTTCCCAAAGCCATGTCTTTTGCCAAGCAACACCTAAAAGGACACCCTTCAGCACTCTTTCTTTTTCCCTCCTTCATTATAAAGCTGCTTGTTTGAGCAGGCTCTGTGCAATAACTCAATTTACTGAGGTGAATCCAACTAGCAAAAATCTCAATCAAAGGTATTATTTGCTCTTACGATAGCTGCAGTTTAGTAGCAACCTACAAAACACTTCTCCAAGCTGTTCCCTCAAGATTTGCTGGCAAAAAGTTGTCCAAAAGAACTTACTACCTTAAACTAGTTTTTCCCCTAAGAATGAGTTTCTTCCTAATAATAAAAGGCTATTAGTAAGCCACTGTAGAGCTGTATCAATCCTTCTCCAATACCAAGTGACAAGAAAAAAATTCTGAAATGTTCTAAATTAAAATTACAGCTTACAGAGGCCTGAAAGTGAGAGGGGACAGAATAAGTAGCCTGTTAATAGCTGTGGGCCAGCTCTGAAAAAAGATTGCTCACATTCCTATATATCTGTTGGAATTTAAAATTAATTTCCAGGTCGCTATTGCTGTGAATATCCAACAGAAAGAATAGCCTGGTGCCATCAAGCCCCAAGAGCCTCTACTTGCTATTTACACATGAACTTTCCAATCTTCTGCCCACAGCTAATCCACAGCAGTGGACATTTCTTTCTTGCTGAGTCTGTACCTATCCCAGAGCTGGCCCCACTTTAGCTTCTCCCACCCCTTTTGTCTATAGCTAATGTAAATTCTTTCAGAACAGCTTACATCTCCCATCTCCCACCCCCTCTACTTGATGTATAAAAATGCTTAACTCCAGGACATCAGACACGTTTGTCCTTTCTACGTAGCTGTGCTGCTGGTGGTTCAGACTTCATGCCCCAGGATCTAGTCTTTCTTGGTAACTAATGGCTTTCTTTTAAAAAAGACTTAGCCGTGGAAGTTAAAATTTTTGGTTAACACAAAGTACAAGTTACGCACTGTTCTTAAATTACTTAGGTTTACATATGTAGTATGAGCCTCTGCTACTTTTAGAAGTTTGAAATACTTATATATTTTTTTCTTCTGAAATCAGTAAAATTTTTGTACTGTTGCACATTACGTACACTAAAAGATTGGTCTTGAATTGTATTAGAAGCAAAAGGCTACAATTGTCAATGTTTTTGGTCTGTAATTTAGGTAATATATGTTTTTAGGTTTAGCTGTGTTCTGATAAAGAGTAAGCCTTAAAAGAAAAAATTTTAATGTAGCTATCATCTTATGATTGAAATTTTCTATTTTTAAGTTTCTTTCTTTTCCTTTAAAGTTGTTATCCATAAATGCCCATATTTTAAGATAATTGAAATTATAATGTAGATACGGGTTTTTTGGCTTTCTTCTTAACATTTTAGCATTATAACTTAATATTATGTTAGCCTATTCTATTTGTAACAATTATGATTGCTGCTAAAAGTTTTCATAATTTTGAATTATTTTACAGGTAATAGGGAAGAAATGGTGGTTCCAACATGTTTCCAAAAGTTTCTTGATCTAATATTTTTTATATTTATTTTGAAGACTTTGTTTTTCTCTTTTTCTTAAAGCAAAGAGAAACCAGCCTTTGGAAAGTTGAGTATAAACAAACCCACATCTGAAAGAAAAGTCTCTGTATTTGGTAAAAGGTAATGATCTTTTTAATTAGTTCTAATGAAGGGATTCTTAAAGCCATGCATTGGGCTAAATGCTCTCAGAATACAAAAATTAAATGGCATGGTCCCTTTCCAGAGAAAGTTATTATCTGGTTTTCTTCGGTTTTAAATGGTTAAAACCGTTATATCTGCCTTAGGTGATGCTAAGAAATATGTTGCACATTTAGACTACTGTTTCATTGTTGCAAATGAATACTTAATTGAAAATTCTATACCTAACTTTCAGATACTATCCTAGCATTTAAAATTAGGAGAAACCGTCATCTAGTTCATTTTAGTCCCATACTTTTTTATACACTTCAATGAATATTAAAGACTCCAGAGCTTTTATTTTGTGTGCTGTTTCTATTGATATTAACCATATTAGAAATCACCACTGAGAAAACTTTAAAATATGTATTAATTCAAATTAAAATAACAACCCATTACATATTAACATAAATAACATGCTTTTAATTAAAAAAAAATTTTTAAATAACTTATAATAAGAGTGTCGTTTTACATTTTTGTAAATCTCATTAATGTCAACTTAGTAGAAGATAGCTAGATCCTCATATCTACTTCTACATTCAATTTCTTACAGTATCATACATCATATAGCCAGCCTTTGGAAAACTCCACTGTATGCTCATATGAGAATGAAAGGGGCAAATAACATCTTAGTTTTTTATGAAAATAAACTTCTCAGATCTCTTAGATCACACTTTGAGAATCACTGTCTAGAGTAGATCATTGGTTACCTGAGCTGGAAGTGGGGCAGGATTGACTGGTAAGGGGTATAAGACTTTGGGGATGATGGAAATGTTCAATATCTTATTATGGTAGAACTTACACAGGTGTATGCATTGTCAAAACCTCATCAAACAGTACACTTTATAAACAAGTGCATTTTATTTTAAGCAAATTCCACCTCAGTAAAGTTGATTTTTTAAAGAAATGTTCAACCCCAAAATTGACAAAATAAACTTATCTCAGCAAAACAAAATATAACTTTGCTTTAAGACAAATCTGTTTGTTCAGCTGTTCTGAAAATATCTAGAGATGAAATATTTGTTACCTTATGAAAAATCTTTTCTATGAAACCAAGTTAAACTCTTTCAGTAGTCATTTCGTTTCATGAAAAATCTTAAGGCATTGTTGTAATGTAACTTTCATCTCAGCTGAATTTCAGAGATAATTTCAGATCATAATAATTATGAAATCTAACATTTGCAGAACATTTTTATAAACCAGACATTGTTTTAAGTACTTTATCTATATTAACTCTTAATCAATCCTCAGGACTGCCCTATATGAGTAGATACTGTTAATGTCTCATTTTATAGATAAGGAAATTGAAGCCCAGAGAAGTTAAGTAATTTATCCAAGGTCATACAATTAGTAACAGAGACAGAATTTGAAACCATAGGATCTAGTTCTAGATCTTATGCTCTTAAACTATAAGTTGAGTTATACAATATTTTGATTGGTTGGGAAATTGTTTTATAATTTAAAAAGATATCTATTAGTGTAGTTTTGTGTAGAATAAGAGCTGAGTATTCCTTTTATGGTAAAGAACATATTAAAAGTTAAGCAATAGCAGTATGAAGAAAAGTGGTTCTCAAATTGGCAAGTTCTCGAGGAAAAAAATTAGCTAATTAATGAAGGCAGTGGAGTTAGAGGGCCCAAGCTAAAGAACTTTTAGAGCCTGGGCAAGAGAGAGCTTGAAAACAGCAAGCAAACTTGCAGGGAGAAATAAGTTTTGATTAACAGAGTTCAGGTATTATAGCAATGTTTATTGTACAGTCATCCCTTGGTATTAGTTCCAAGACCCCCTGCAGATACCAAAATCTGAATATGCTCGAGACCCTTATATAAAAATGACATAGTATTTGTATATCACCTATGCACATCCTCCCGTATACTTTAAATCATCTTTACATTACTTATAATACCTAATGCAATGTAAATGCTGTGTAAATAGTTGTTATAATGTATTGTTTGGGGAACAGTGACAAGAAAAAAGGGTACATGTTCAGTACAGACACAACCATTGTAGGCCTAACTCCATTATACATGTCAACAACAACATAACTTGTTTTTGTTAACGTTTTTATCCCCTGTTGGTTTAATCAGTTGATGTGGAACCCACAGATACAGAAGGCTGGCTATAACTCAGTTTCTGGCATCTGTCCAATAAGGAAAATTATTGTTCTGAGGATATTTAATAAACTATAATGGTGAGCTAAATTGGACCCCATTGGTAGGCAAAAGAAACCACTATAAAGATTTAAACAAATAATGTTTTGTGTTGGGAGAGAGGCTTAGAATGGAGCATGTATGCTATAGCCATTAATGACTGAAAAATAGCAACATATTTTATGGTAAATTAACAATCAGACACAATATTGCATGATAAAAATGTTCATGAGAAAAAGCATGCACAACCTATTTAACATCTCTAACACCTCAGGCAGTTTTCCCACAAGAAATAATGGCAAATAAAGGGGTTGGGAGTGAAGGAACAATCATGGAGGGGTAAATAGGATGGTGAAAGGTTAGGTTATTGAATAGACTTGGAGAATGGTTGGTGCAGAAGCTCTAGTGGACTAAGAATGCATATTCTTAGAAGATTGTGTATCTGTTAGTGCAAAGCACCAGAAGTATAGTTTTCTTCCCACCTCATTTTATACTTTACTCTTCATTATTTGCTTTTTTTCTATGTTTTGAATAAGAGAATTCTATTTAGTTAAATAAAAATTAAAGAATTGTTGAACTTTATGTTCGATGCGGATGTTGAAATATAAAATCGCCATAAAATAATTTATACTTGACCACAAAAGGAAAGTTTTGACTGCTTTTTTAAAATGTTTCCAGAACTAGTGGACCTGGATCCCGGAACAGCCAATTTGGTATATTTTCCTGTTCTGAAAAAATCAAAGACCCAAGACCGCTTAATGACAAAGCATTCATTCAGCAGTGTATTCGACTACTCTGTGAGGTATTTTATCATTTTAAATAGTCTAAATTGTGAGTATTTGCTTAAATATTTTCCAACAATTTTTCTATTATAAAATGTTTGACATTAGTTTCTTACAGACAATGGTTATGCGTATAGTGTGTCCATGAAATCTCTACAAGCTCCTTCTGTTAAAGACTTCTTAAAGATCTTCACTTTTCTTTATGGCTTCCTGTGCCCTTCATATGAATTTCCTGACACCAAGTTTGAAGAAGAGGTTCCAAGAATCTTTAAAGGGCTTGGGTTTGTATATTATATTTCTTATTAGCCTAGACAGAATGTTGGAACACAGAGAAGAATCAAGCTCAATAAATATGTGAAGATTTTGAGTCAGAGAAACAATATATTTTAAGATCGTCACTATGGGAAGCATGTAGGATAAATTAAACAACTAGAGGTTATTACCAAACTACAGATGATAGATAATGAGTCCCTCAACTTCTGAAGTGACAAGGAGTAGAAAGAATGGGCTCGATACCACAGATTTTATAGAAGCAAAAAAGACAGGATTGAAGGACTGGTGAAAATGGGGTAAGATGAAGTCAAAAAGTGCTGTGTGGAGTAAACATGGGGAAGAATGGATTTGAGCATGAGGAGTTCATAAATGTGGTTTGTTTGAGGTACATTTAATTTGAGGAACAAATCTTTAGGACAGGACTAGCATATTGGTTGTAATCAAGTTCTGCGGCTTAGGGGTCATATATACACAGTAATCTGCTGAGAAGAAACCAAAAAATACACAAAATTATTTGAGAGTAAAATGACTAAGGACAGAATCTCAACAAATACCTTCTAAACAAGTCAAGACTTGGTATATACATGGAAGTTTTTTAATGTAACTTCTTGCTTAATTTAGACATTATTTTTACAAAATTAACATTAAGTTAGCTTATATTTTTCTAATTTTTCATAGGTATCCTTTTGCATTATCCAAAAGCTCCATGTATACAGTGGGGGCCCCTCATACATGGCCTCACATTGTGGCAGCCTTGGTTTGGCTAATAGACTGCATCAAGGTACTTGATTTCTCATTTTAAAATGTATACATAGGAAAGGTTTTTTTCCTCAAGATATTTCTGTTTCTCTTCTTATCTTGCTATTGCCAGTTATCTCAAATCTGCATCAGTTTTCCTTTATCAAAGTATGTTTGATTTTAAATTCTTCAAAGTGTTAACACATGATTCCAGAGGTGAGGGGAAGAAAGTACCACATTAGAAAGGAGATTATTTGTTTTCATGAGGTTTTACAGCTCAAAAAAGTTTTAGTACATGTGCTGCTGGAGTGAGCATTACAGCTCAAAAAAGTGAATCAGTAGGAAATTATTTCCCCCATAACATTTGATTCTTTCCCTTTTTAAATTAAAATCTATATTGCAAAAAGTTTGGAAAATACAGAAAAATGTATACACAAAGTGATGTACCCATATCTCACAACTCAGAAATAATGTAAAACATTTCCTTGAGGTAAAATTTTAAAGATACAATTTTGCTGCAAAAATGATGTATATTTTTTAAACTTTCAATGCATATTGACAAATTTTCCTCCAAAAAACTTAGCACCAGTTAAAAGCTCAACAATGTATGAGCATACCCATTTTCCCATACCATAGGCATTATTGTTTTAAAATCTTTACCCATCTGGAAGATGAAAGATAACTTGTTTTAATATATATATAACTAAAGCGAGTATGTTTTTATATGGTCTGTCATTGATATTTCTTTTGACTTGTTTGTGTATATGTTTTTGGCTCTTTTTATATTTCATTATTGGCTTCTGCTATTTGAACCTTTATATATTGAATTCTTTATATGTTAATTAAGCTTATTGATGTTTTAATAATTGACATGACAAGCAAAACATAATACATAACTTTTTCATATTTCTATTTTTTTTGTTTTTAAACTTCCTCATTTTTCACATTGATTATTAACTGCTTATTCATGTCTTTTGACTTTTTTTCCTTATTGATTTGTGAGAATACCATTCTGTACAGCAAAAGTCAAATTGGAGAAATTAGCTCTTACGTATGTGGTACAAATATTTTTTTCCCTCTTTTTCTTTTTGATTTATGTGCTGTATTTTGACTGTTAAGAAGCGTAAATTTTTATCTAGTCTAATGTGGTCTCGTCCTGTCATCTTCTGAGTTTCCTGCCCTATTTATTATTAGAATCCTTAAAACTGATATTGTGCCCCCGACATTCTCTTGGCCATTAGCTAGCCCTTAACTGAATATACGAGACGGGGAGTTTTGACCCAGATGGATTTTTGACCCAGGAGACACCTGGTACATTGAACACCACCAACTGTTAAGAGTAGAAATCCAATACCATAGTCCATGAATACAACTGGAGTTTTATTGAAATTTAAATACAGCATTTATATATTCAATTTGCTCTCCTCAGTGATACCCGTGGACATTGTGTAACCACCTCTGTTCCCACCACCAAATGCCCCTGTTGTCACTAGGACACTTTACCCTTATTTGCCAAAGTAGCTAATGTCATTGTTATGTGGTTGGGAGGTAGCATTTCCACAGTGATACAGGAGCTCTTGTTGTAGCTTCTGTTGGTAAGGGAGCTCTTGAGAAGCCTCCAAATCCATTATATAAGTTGAAATCTTCTCCTTCCTATTTTGGTTTGCTTGAAGTGGTGGAACTGAACACTATAGCAATTTAAGAATCAAGGAGAAACTCCCTACTCAAGAATCCTATATATGGGCCCTGGAATAAGAAAATTGAATGAAACATTTTCAGTAGAAGCCGCATTCTTCTTATACATGCCCAGTGCGTGGTCCTTTTCTTAGACGTTTAACGTTTATTATACTAGATATATATTTATATATTTATATTTTATAGCAATTTCATTTAAATTTTCTATTTTTTCTTTTTTAAAGGATATGTTTCTAAAACAATTTATAAAAACTGTATTCCAAAATGAAATTTCTGTGCCTTAAAAACATTTAGCCATTTTTCTTTTAGCTTGTAAATTATAAACATCTGAATATTTTGCTATAATTTATTATCTGTAATCACTTTCAAGCTTAAACAGTTGTATTTCTGAAGATTTTATGCTGTAAAATTCAATCTAAATTTCATATTTATACATACTAAAGGAGTCAGTTGATAACATTTGAGCAGCAAAACTGAGTTCATATAGAAGAGAAATAATTATTACTGGTTCACCTTTTACATGGCAATTCTGTTTAGATTCTCAAAGTTGCATTAAAATGTGTGTATATTCTCTCAGGGGATTAATAGTGTAAAGATTGGCATATTTTTCTCTATGGAATAGAACTAAATATGGAACCCATCCTTTTTCAATCCTAAGGGATTTTAGTTACTAAAATATCAAAAGGGGATTATATTTTAAAGTTCAATAGAATAGCCTCTGAAGAGACTTTCAGTCATGCAGTAATGTAAATGCTTCTAAAAATGACATTAAAACAATTGACAAAACATGAAAGCTATGTTTTTTTCTCACAAACTAATGTTACTTGTGTACTAATTAGTTACATACTGCCATGAAAGAAAGCTCACCTTTATTTGATGATGGACAACCGTGGGGAGAAGAAACTGAAGACGGAATTATGTATAATAAGGTACCTTACATTACCATAAATGTTAGCATTATATTGATATTAACTAAATGTGTCATTATCGAAATTAATATACTTGTATTCTTTTGTAGAGCTTGTGTTTTTGCTTTCTGAAAATTTCTAAAATTGATTTCTTAAAATGTTAGTCAATGGACTTACTCTTGGAGTCACATTGTAATTTCCTGAAATTAAGTAGGCATGAAAATTTGAAAATGTTAACTAAGTAAAAAATACAAGGCAATTGGAATTAAGTCATGACATGTTATTGTTAATGTATAAGGTGTGATCAAAAGATACGATAAATGTTTAAATAAAAATATTTATTACAGTAAAAGACACATTGCCTTTAATCCCTCTCAGAATACTCCCCCTCACTTCAAACACCCTCATCCCATCGTTCTTGCCACTTTCTGAAGCAGTTCTGGAAGTCCTCTTTCGTGAGTATCTTTGCTTCATCCTCCATCATGACAATGCTCCGTGTCACACATAGCTTCTGGTACTGCGATTTCTGTCAAATAAAAACATTATGATGTGTCCTCATCCACCTTATTCACCGTATCTGGCACTGTGAGACTTCTAGCTCTTCCCCAAAGTCAAAATGATCATAAAAGGAAAACATTTTGAATGGATTCAGGACATCGAGGCAGCCATGACAGTGCAACTAAAGACACTCACAAAAGAGGACTTCCTTCCAGAACTGCTTCAGAAAGTGTCAAGAACAATGGGAGAAGTGTATTGGAAGCTAGGGGGAGTATTTTGAGGGGGGTTTAATGGCAACGTGTCTTTTACTGTAATAATTTTTTTTTAATTGGGGAATATGGGGGAACAGTGTGTTTTTCCAGGATGTCAAGTCATTTTTTTTAATTTTTTTTCAATCTAGTTGTGGGGGGCACAGCTCAGCTCCGAGTCAAGTCATTGTTTTCAATCTAGTTGTGGAGGGCACAGCTCATTGGCCCATGTGGGATTCCAACCAGTGACCTTGGTGTTTATGAGCGCCGCACTCTAACCACTGAGCCAACCGGTTGCCCACCGGCGGCTCAGCTCCAAGTTCAAGCTGTTGTTTTCAATCAAATTGTGGAGGGTGCAGTTTACTGTTCCATGTGGGAATCGAACCGACAACTTTGTTGTTAAGAGCTTGCACTCTAACCAACTGAGCCATCCGGCCGACCCATTTTTTTTAAATTTAAACATTCATTGTATTTTTGATCACATCTCATATACATATTGAACATTTCTTTTCCTCTACTGTCCTTTTAGAATGAAGATATCAATACAGAGCAGCAACATTATTTTAATGTAATTCTTTGTCTATATAAATGCATAATAGATTGCATCTTAAAGTACTGCATGTAGGTTTTGTTTGGTCTGTTTTGGCCTTTTTTGTTAAGCATATTGCCGCTTAGATCAGAGTTACACTTCCAAGAGTAGACTGTTGGTTCCCAAGCCACACTTTATTCAAGCCCAAACTATGTAACTTAACCCCACCGTATTTCCTAAAATACACAAATTTATATATCCAAATGGAGCAAACACCAACTCCAAGGAATAAACTTATAATGTTGAGATTAAACATTAACATACCCTAGCACATGTTAAAGACCTGTTACCATGCAGGTCCCTAAGAAGAAAAACTATTATCTGCGCTAGTTCTAATCTTCAGTCTTTGGAGCATTTTTCATAAAAAGAAAGTGAAAATAACGTTTAGCTTGTAAATTATAAACATCACTTTTAATCTTAAACAGCTGTACCATCTTTTATTCTTATCTTTTATTACTACCTAGGAAATAGTTCAAAGATATATCCACTGACTGACATGATATCATGTTTTGTTTTTTCTTAAACGAAGGATAACCATGCCTCTTTACTGCTTCTGCTATGACCCCTGCTGGTGCCGCAGCAAGAAAGAAAATGTTCCTCTCATGTTGCAATATGTGTACTGGTCTAGATTTATTTGTACTTCCATTTTCATCCAAATATAATTACAACACCTATTAAATATTAAATTTTTTGACATTATTTTTGAAGGTTAAAGCAGTAAAAGTTATTCTTGCTATTTAGCTATTTCAGATGACAAAATATAGAGAAGCATTTTGGTAACTATAAAGTGCTATTTTTAATTAAAGAGAGTTATCAAAGTATCCAACTTTACCAGATTCTTAGCTTCAACTTTGTGGGTCCAAAAACTCATTTTTTTTTCCTTGTAATCTGCAAAATCAAAATTGACCAAGCTTAAGAAACTGATTCACTGTTACCAAATTCACAAGAGACTGATCTGAAGTAGAATGAAAATGTATTAATTTACTATCAGTCATATGTATACCTTTCCAGTTACAGGAATATACATTCTGCCTCTTCAGAATACCCCTTCCGTATCAACCAAGTAATAAGGTTGTTTAGTACAGAGAGAATCAGTGCAAAGGGAATGGATTTGTCTTAAGGGATATTTACTTTATCTAGACTATGGAAAATTGTGATCAGCCACCCTTGCTGCCTAACAAAATATGCGTCCTGTGTAACCTATGACTGCACAATATAGTGTTCCTTTTTCCTGGATAAATATTAAGAATGATAGTATTCTATTTAGAGCTCTACTAATCATGTCATTTTTAGCCTGAAATTATATAATTATGTAATTATGGCCTTTATTATGTTCTCATTTTCACAACTAGATAATGTTAGTTTAATTTAACTTATATGATCAATGATTCATTTAAATTTTTTCATACATAGATTATCCCTAACAATAATTAAGTTTGTGTATTTTATATTGAATTTATTTAATAAGCTTCCTTGTTTGGCCTTCTCAAAATTCTGAAGGTATGGTTTCTTTACTGTTTGCTAAATATCACCTTTATCTGAATTTAAATTTTTTTCATCAGTATTCACATTAGAAGTAGCAGACTGAATAAGTCTGTGCAGCGTAATTAATGATATACTCTAGGTTTGTGTCTTATTTATAGGAGTTTATATAGCTTCTTAGTATTCCTGACTTTATTTTTTTAAATTCAAATTTCTACATAGAAAAGTGAAACAAACTAGAGAATCATGGCTTTGTTTTTAAATCTGCTTAATTCAATCAGTTGTTTTTGGACTACACCATAAAATGCTATGAGAGTTTCATGGCTGGTGCCGACAGCTTTGAGGAGATGAATGCAGAGTTGCAGTCAAAGCTGAGTAAGTGTTCTCATTCCTAGTGTGCTTGCTTTTGGTCATGTATTTAACTCTACCAATGGAGTTGTAGCTTAGCCTACTATACCTAATGTTTATATGAGCTATTCACTTTAAATTCATTTGGATGCCTACTGATTTTTATCTGCATTATTTCCTTAGTGAAAAGAACTAATAGTTAAGCATAAAGAATACTGGTATTGAAGTCAGACCTGAGGCATTACCACTTACTGGCTATGTGACCTTAACAAACTACTTGTTAACAAAGTTTTGCAAGATTAGATGGCCATGTATATCAAACACACTACCAGGAGCACAGAAGATAATCAGCAAATGTTATTCTTCTTGTGCTATCCTTGCTTTACCATTTGAGAAATTAAAGCACCAATTAGTCAAAAAACCTAAGGTCTCTTTCAAAATTTGTGACAGAAGGTTAATGGGCCATTATACTTCCAAAGAATGAGTCTTTATTTTTCCACTCAGCTATAATCTAGTGACATTCAATATTAACTGGCTAACTCTAAAATGTTCCGCAGGTGTTATTTTACATTTTTGTTCCTTTTATTGACATAATCTTATATGTAAAATGCCAACGTAGTGAGTAAAATAGATAAATTTAAGATGTGCAGAGCTATTCTTCCAAAGATGATAAAATCAATCAAAACGAGAACATCTCCTTGTCATTATTAGCACAATAGGTGAAAGCAATACCTTATGTTCCCATGGGCTCTATCTTCCCAAAAGAGTAATCAGGATAATTTCAGCTTCTCCACATGAGAAAGGGAACAAGGTAAACGATATTTGTTTTAAAAGAGGAAAATTCATAGCGATCTAATACAGAAAGAATTTGTTGAGTTCTTTGATATTTCTCTGTATAGTTTATTAATCATATAAAAGTATATTCATTTATTCAAGTATTCTATACCTATTGTGTGCCAGCCACCAAGGGTACTGTCATGAATAAGAGATAAAAATCCCTGCTCTTAATGAGCTTCCATTCTTAGAGACAATAATCAATGAATAACTATAAGTCAAGCAATGTTAAGTTCTACAGAGAAAAATAAAGCAGGGTAAGGAGGTATAGAGTGTAGTGGAGAAAAGGGAATGGTTTGCTGTTTTACAAAGGATAGGCTGTCCTTCACTGAGAGTATTTTGCCAGAGACCAGAAGGAAATGAGGAAGAAAGCAATGGTGAAAGCCTGGGGAAGAATGTTCCAGGAAGATTTGAGATCTGATGAAGTTTTTGGGTTTTGTTTCCAGAGGATTTATTTAATGTAGATGGTTTCAAGCTGGAATCATTAGCAGCAAAAAACAAAGCACTGAATGAACAGATTGCAAAATTGGAACAAGAAAGAGAAAAAGAACCGGTTAGTAAACATGTTTATCTTTAATAGGCTTATGCACTTACTTAGCTCTTTTGGACTCTCCTCGAATACCAATTGTTTCTTTATCAAAATTAGAAACAAATAGATTAACAAAATGAAATTCTTAAAGGTTAAAATTTTTTTACATAGGGCCGAACTCCCAATGAAAACATGTTTGGCATCTCTGGAGCTTTGTTTTCCCTTGTGATCTATCAGTCTTGGACTAATGATGTTCAGAATATGATGAAAGAGTCTTACCATTTTACATAAGACCAAAAAGATACTTTGAACCAAGTCCCCATGTCCTACACCTCTAGAGAGCACTATTTATAAGAGGCCCTGAGTTTTTTAGTTAGTGGGAAGGGAATGGTAATAAATGGGTTTGTATAATATATTGTATCCTAAGGACTTTGTGATATCCAGATATCTAGTTTTATTTTGTGTATAATGTTACTGAATCACCTAGACTATTCTATACAATATCAGATTCTAAATGTTTGTGCTGTTTGTGCTTTTTCATTCTGACCCTTGACATTTTCTATCCTAAACTGACTTTGAAAAGTACTTTTTCTTTATTAGGTAATAACAGTAAAGTCCACTTTTAGTTCTTTCACTCCTTCTAAAAAAAATAATAAACTCTACCTTCTTCTAAGATGAATTTAAAAAATATCACTTTGCTTTCAAGTAAAGTGATGGAATGATTATGGAATGATTATTGATGAGAATAACTAATTTAATGTTCTTTTCTTTTAAAGAATCGTCTAGAGTCATTGAGAAAACTGAAAACTTCCTTACAAGCAGATGTTCAGAAATATCAGTCATACATGAGCAATTTGGAGTCTCATGCAGCCATTCTTGACCAAAAATTGAATGGTCTTGATGAAGAAATTTCAAGAATAGGTAAGCACAACTAATGCTAAGAAAAGATCACTTAGTTTGGGATGGGGAACTATGTGGAAATTTATCACATATAGAGAAGTTTTGTCATCCATCTTTGTTCCTTTAATGGTGAATGGCTATTGTAGGCTACCAAGTTTTCAGTGCCTTCTATATTAGTTTTCTGAGGCTGCTGTAACAAAATTATCACAAACTTGGTAGCTTAAAACAACAGAAATTGATTCACTCACAATTCTAAAGCCTAGAAGTTCAAAATCCAGCAGGGCCAACTTGTACCAAGGACTGTGGCAGGGCGGAATCCATTCTTTGCCGACATTCCCACATTGCCTTCTCTGTGTGTCTTCTCTCCTCTTCTGTCTGTTAGTTTCTCTGCCTCTATCTTTTAAGGACATTTATGATGGCGTTTAGGGCCCACCTACATTATCTAGGGTAATCTCTCCTCTTGTCAAAATACTAAATCACATCTGCAAATTCTCTTTTCCAAATAAAGGAATGTTTACAAATTCCAGGAATTAGGACTTCATATTTTTGGGTGGCCATTATTCAACCTGTTATACCTGCTAACATCTTTTCAGGCACCTGGGTTTTTGAAGCCAAGAGGTACCAAACCTAAGAACATATGCTGCCTGTATAAAAACATATATTCTACTCGACCTTGTAATTAATAAGCCAGGTTCTTAAATCATTGCTGGCCTCAATCTGCTATAATTAATTATCCTCCATCACTACCTCCTAAACTACTCAGCTTAAGCTGACTAAAAATATGATGAAAGATGCAGGTATTACAATTCCTATGAAGCAAAAGGCCAACTAAAGAAAGTTCATTTATAGCCTGTGTGTTCCTAATCTTGTTTTCATAATCACGTAGATCTTAATCATAAAACTCTGGAAATACTGTTGTACAGGAATTGATCGCTACTTCTCTGGAGCCAGGAGATCAAAGGAAGTTATCTACAAATTGCAGGGCCATTGGACAGCAGTTACAAAATAAATAATTATATGGACCTTCTATACTGTTTTCCCAGGTCTTTGCCTGCTTCGATTTTATTATTTTGGATTTTACAGGCTGTGTCTGAACCACATAGGAGTTGTGTAGATTGTCCTTAGGATATTTGAAACTCTTAGTCAATGGAATATTGATCATCTGGGGTATTGACTGGATAGGTTATTTTTTTCCAAATAACTAATTTATGTGTATATTTAATTTGCTCTAAACCAACTCTTCGAATAGTTTATACTTGGCCCCTAATGTTTGTTTGCCATAATGACAAGGAACCATAGACTAATTTCTTATAGCAATGTTTATAATGCAATTAAATCAGTACTTTATAATTACACTGTCTTCTTTACCGGTACTTAATCAAGAGAATTTTCATACTCCCTACTTTTTTGTGAGAATTTTTTTCCATCAATTGCAAAGTGAGTGAGAGAGAAGTACTTCGGCAATTATTCTGAGTATTTTAACTTTCTTGATTATTTAAAGCCATTCATGGCCAAGGTGAATGAGACATCTTTAAACCCTGCAGATACTGTACATTGCACATTTTTTGTGTAGATTCCTGTATAAAGTTTTACTTCAACCATTAATTTAGTTAGAGCTTTCCAACAACAGTGCTACAAAGGGGTTATAACAAAGTCAAGATCTCGACCCTCAGCTCTCAGGATGATTTCTCTTGGCCCTTTTGGTCGTGAGCATCCTCTTCCATTTAGCCCTGCCTGCGTAAAAATGCTGTCGTATTCTTTATGAGCTATGAGTTACAGAGGTTAGAAAACACTGTTCTATATAACCCCAAATATGTCAGATGTGACAACTTCTCTTCCCCTTTGCATTGACCATTAGTTGTTTGTATGTCCCATATTCTCTTGGTACCATATAGTCATTCTTGATTACACATTTTGGTAAATAGACAAAGTAACAGCCTTAGCACTACAGTTACTAAATATCTGATGAAACCACTGTAATGTCAATGAAATGCGAATAAACTGATGTATTTTAATATAAATTTGTGGGTTTTCTGGCTTATTGCAGAGAATCATGTAGGAGTATGAAAAGCATTTGAACTGAACATCAACAGACTATTCCTCTTAAGTGTAGCAATTCTTAATTGTAATCATTATGTGTGAGGTCATATATTTTTTTCATATAGCACTTTCTGAACACGGTAGCATGACAGGAAAAATAAGTTTCACATAAAACTTTAATTGTATCATCTTTCAAGAATGTTATTAACCATGTGGGATCAAACAGAATTATTCAAAAGAAGAGAAATGCAACAGCAGGGATGTACCTAGAGGGTATTATGCTAAGTGAAATAAGTCTGACTGAGAAAGACAAATACCATTTGATCTCACTTATATGTGGACTCTAAAGAACAAAATAAGCAAACAAACAAAACAGAAACAGACTCATAGATACAGAGAACAAACTGATGGTTGCCAGAGGGGAGGGGGCATGGGAAGCTGGGTAAAAAAAGTAGTGAAGGAATTAAGAAATACAAATTGGTAGTTACAAAATAGTTACAGGGATGTAAAGTACAGCATAGAGAATATAGTCAATAATGTTGCAATAACTATATATAGTGCCAGGTTAGCACTAGACTAATCAGGGAGATCACTGCATAAATTATATGAATATCTAACTACTATGCTGTATACCTGAAACTAATATAAAATAATATTGAATGTCAACTATAAATGAAAAAAAGTAAATAATGTTTTTTAAAAAGGAGATAAATAAACGTACATTATTTGAAAATTTAGACACCTTTATCAACTCTATTAAATAATGGCATAATTTCTTTGTAGGAATTGAAAAAACTTAACAAAATTATTTTTTTTATGCAGAACTAGAATGCGAAACAATGAAACAAGAGAATACTCGACTACAGAATATTGTTGATAACCAGAAGTACTCAGTTGCAGATATTGAGAGAATAAATCATGAAAGAAATGAATTGCAGCAGACCATTAATAAATTAACGAAGGACCTGGAGGATGAACAACAGCAGTTATGGAATGAGGAGCTAAAATATGCCAGAGGCAAAGAGGCGGTATGTCTTATCATTTCAAGAGTGGCAGTTCACCAGAGCTGATTTTTGTAAAGGTCTATCCAAATTAAGAACTGAGTGTGTAGAATAATTTGGCTAAAGAGGTAAAAATTTTTAAGCATTGCCATTTTATTAAAACACATTCATCCCTTTATGTCAATTCAGTAACTCCCGAGTTTCTCAGTCAAATTTAATGTACTGTTTATTTTCAACAGTGAACCAAGAAATAAGCAAAAAAGGCTCTCGGAAAATGAAAATAATTTTCAAAAATTCCATGCCTTTCGTTCTAGAAGAGGATATGGGTTACCTCTTCATTTACTTATTCACTACTCAAACAGTTACTTAACATCTGCCTTGTATCACTTACCAGCCTGAGCATAGAGGAAATAAAGATTAAAAAAAAACATACATTCTCCCTTTAAAAAACTTTCAATCTAGTTGATATTTTTCTACCATGAGATTAGACCTCTAATAGGTATTTGCGTGGGGTACTGAGGAAGCAAGTAGTGTACCTAACCCAGATTTAGTGGACATGGTGTGCGGAGATGGGTAAGGTGGTTTTTAGAAAGGATTCCTTGAAGAAATAATGTGAACTGAATTGAGAAGTGTAAAGAAGAGTTAGCATGGCAAGGGTAGGGGAGTCAGCAAACAAAGGAGCAGGCGTATATGGGAATGCTCAGAGAGAAAATAGCATGATGCACTCCTGTATCCTAAGTGTTTCATATGGTTGGTGCTTAATAGCAAAGGATAGGGGCACAAAAATAAAAAGATGGCAGCACATAGCAACAGATGAGACCCAAGAGATGAGCATAGACCAGTGAAGATCCTTTCCATATTTAGAAATTTGGATTTTTGTACACCTGAAGCAAATATTTAAAAAATAAAAAAGTTAATAGCCTGAAATTAGAATCCTAGATGATCTCAACATAGATGATGGTGAAGGGAGGAGAAGACAGAAATAAATCCTGCTAAGGTTAAAAAAAAAGTTTGGACTTTATCCTGAAAATTCTTCTAAAGCCCTTAAAATTTTTAAACAGAAAGATCACAGTTTTGGTAATGTGAAAAATGGTTTGGAAGGAAGCAAAACACTCATAAGGATCTGTGGCAGTAATGTGGTGAGAAATTACAAGCTGAATTTGGATAATGCTAGTGGAGATTCAAAGAAGTGGATGTATTCTGACTACTTAGCAGGTAGAGTGAAAAAGACCTGATGAAAGAAGCCCTGGTATCTGGCTTGTGTGATTGGACAAGCAGTAGTACCTTTTGGAAATAAAAGAAGGAGAAGTTGACAGTCGGGAATGGGGATGGTCTTCTGGACCTGTTGTGTCCATCGGACATCCAGGTGTAAATATCTAATCAGCTATTGTTACATGGGTTGATCTTCCGCATAAAATATCTGGCTTTGCAATGTAGATTTGGTGAAAATCACTGTACAGTATATTGTGGTTGAAGCCACAAGGGTAAATGAATTCACTAAGGAAGAATACATAGAAAGATAGAACTCTGGGAGTAGATAAAGGTCCTTTAAGACAAGCCTAAAAGGAAACTAAGAACTGGCCAGAGAGGTCAACAGAATAGAAGCTGAGAGAGGAAAGATTCAGGAAGGAATTAACATTGTCCAAAGCAATAAAAGGTTTCAAAAGTTTCTGTTAGATTCAGTAAAAGCGGTCACCAGTGATTCCCATTAAAACCAAGTTATTTGACTTCGTTTTAATTTTATAGGTAGTACATTATCATGTCAGCCAATATTGTTAAGAAAGTGGGCTTAGTGACTATATGAATTTCTAGATAAAATCTATCCTTATTATTGTTGGCAATCTTTTGTAAATGTTCTATACTTCTGCCTTACTTAGCTATATACACTACTCTTAAATGTAGCTTTCAGTATACATGGACATTTTCATAATGATTTAACATAATCATGGACATGATACCAATGTATTCTAAAACAATATTAAGTTAACAGGTTGTAGCAATCTATACATTATTTGCATTCCTAAGAAAAGTTATGTAAGTTAAGACGTTTTTTTTTTAAGAAAAGGAAAAGAAAGCATGTCTTTTAAAAAGGCTTTTTTAAATAGAGAAAAACAAACTAGAGAGTTTCAGACTTAAGTTTTCTTTTGAAGTTTTTCCACAGTATTTTCAGTTATAATGTGTTTTTTTTGTTTTTTGTTTTGTTTTGTTTTGTTTTGTTTTTTTAGTGTAATTCTAAAATTTAAATATCACTAGATATTTAAATAGAGACTAGAGAAAAATTTAGTCTCTATCTTTTGGTCTAAAATTAATGTGTGTGTTTTAATCCTGTTGCTTCCAGCATTTTCCTTAGTACAATATTTCTTATATTTATCACCATTGTTAAAATGAAAAAGTAGCTCAAACAAAGCAACTGTGTTTGTCTAAGGGGGCAATAGTGCTTTTTCATCCTGGTCACCTTATAAAGTACATTATAGGGGTCATGCAAATAGTTTATTAAGCAGTCAGATTTTAACTTTTGGATTATTAAAAATCTGTATTTTACACACTTACATATGTAATTCTTAATATGGAATAGAGTTCAGTATGAGAAATAAGCATTACCTCCTATTTCACTATACCTTTGCTTTTCGTTAATCATCTATACTTCCTCATCCTCCTGACCCTCTAGGTAATCTCTATCCTTGTGTATTAAAAAGAAATAACCTGTGGTGGTGCTCCCTAAAGTTTTTTTGAACCTACCGTGTTTCCCCGAAAATAAAACCGGGCCTTATATTAACTTTTGCTCCAAAAGACGCATGAGGGTGTATTTTCAGGCGATGTCTTATTTTTTCATGTACAACAATCTACATTTATTCATATACAGTCATGTCATCTTCTGGAACATCGTCATAACATACTGAATGCGTCCATCTGGCTGACCATCTTAACTGGGGCTTATGTTCGGGGAAACACAGTAGAACTTGGTAAACCTGTGTTTCGGCCCTGGATTTGCCACCACATGCCTGTGCTAGCTCGGTGTGTCATCTAACCTCATAGTCTCAGTTTTCTTATTTATAAAGTGAAGTGTGGTTAGACTAGATTGGTGAATCAGAAATGAGTTATTTCAACAGTTATTAAGAGTATATTTTACCTCTTAAGCACTGTCGGAAAGGGGAAGTTAGAAATCTCTGTACTGGCTGAACTCTGAGTTTTGCTAACTAAAACTAGCTATACTAAAAAAGAATGCTATTTTTAATTTGGAGGACCAGGCTGAAAGAAGAAAATGATCTGGGAAGTAGGTAAGCAGAGGCTAAAAAGCCAGAGTAGGGCCATGGACAGTGAGAAGTAAGCCCTTGGATAAGAAATATATTAAAGAATGGTGGCAGAATGCAGAAGTTCAACATAAACGAATTTCATCCATCATCCTTTTTTCTTGACCAATTTTTATTCCACATGCCACCTCTGACTAATAGTAGCCTTCTGGAGCTCCATGTTGAGATAGACATTGAGGATGCATCTAGGTTCATCAAGAAAGTGTGATATGTTTTGGTTGTGGGAAGGAGAAAGTAGAGATACATGTGCCACATATTTGCTCTTCCTGCAGTTAGGCATGGTCAAGTACATGGGCTTGTGAAAACTGTTTTCATTAGATAAATAAAATGTGAGTGAAGAACAGAAGAAACTACCCCTAGTACCATTTAGTATTAGGACAAACAGACCGCCATACTTTTGTAGTCTCTAGGAAGCTACTATATAGCCAATTACAGTAGTTGAAATAATTTCCTGATTCATTAATAAGAAATCTTAAGTTTAATAAATAAGCACAATATTTTGAGGAGCTGATAAATTTTTGGAAATGGTAAATTATTTAAGCAAGTTCTAATGGGTACTTTGCCATTATAGTTTTTCACTCAAAGTATTCATTTTTATGGATGGATAACAGCAATGAGAACCTAAGTATGCATTAAATGGAGGAGGCAGTATGAAAATAAATTGCCTAGACTCTGCAAGTTCATTTCTTTAATCAAGTATTAAGTATCTACTATTTGCCAAGTACTATTCTAGGTACTGGGGATGCAACTGCTTTCATGGAGCTTTCATATAAGTAGTGGTGATGAATAAATAAATAATATATGTCACAAATGAAAATCCTTAACAAAATGTTGGCAAGGTATTATCTTCAGTTTTTAGTCATTTGACTGTTATATACGTCGGTTTGGCTTGCTTCATATTTTTTCTTGATGCTTGCTGCACTTCTTGATTCTATAAGTTATTTTTTAAAAGGGGAGGAGGTGAATTTTCATTAATACCTAAACATAGACTCCAAACTGTTTGTCAGATAAATGGAAGAACAGTAATATATTGCTTATTAATTAATTATAGTCTTACAATTATCCTACAAATTTCATGTGAATAAACTCATTCTTTTTATTTTAATTTTTGTGTAAAATTGCAGAAATGATGATTGAAAATCGTTTGGAATGGGGCAGTTTAATTTTTGTTTTTTAACATTTCTTTTTGTGTTATCTTATAGATTGAAACACAATTAGCAGAGTACCACAAATTGGCTAGAAAATTAAAACTTATTCCTAAGGGTGCTGAGAATTCCAAAGGTTATGACTTTGAAATTAAGTTTAATCCTGAAGCTGGTGCCAACTGCCTTGTCAAATACAGAGCTCAAGTTTATGTAAGTTTAATCATGAATACTTCAAAAGGTTTTTAAATAACATGATTGATGTCTGGTTCATATGTTTATAAGTAAAAGCTTAAACTTTAGCATGTCTATAACTCAGGACTAAACATAGAAATAAAACATTGAAACCTTTTATCTTCTTGGTAGAAATCTCTGTATTGTACCTTACTCTTGGAGTTATAATGCCTTTTCTTCCTCTCTACCTAGTTTATCTATTCAAGTATCCAATAAAAAATTTGTTTACAAATAAAATAGACACCAGGATTATAAAGACAAAAATGACCTGACCCTGGCTCTCAAGTTGCTACTAGTCACCTCATGGGAGAAAGACATAAATAAATATTCATGCTTTGTTAGAAATCTTTACAAAGTATGATAACAAGATCAGTTCTTCCCAGAATTGAGAGAAAAGTCCACAGAGATGGTGAACCTGGAACAAAATCTTGAAAGATTTATGGGGGTGGTCTGTGGGAGTTTTCAGGCACCAGGACACACATGAAGACAGGAAATATAATAGAACATTAAGTGATCTGGCAATGAATGGTGAGAAATCTGCACCTAATTTTTGAATATATCCAAGAATGTGATTTGGGGGGAAAAAAATTTTACATCACAACTTCTCAATTATTCATTTTAGTACCCCCAAAAATGTCCATTTTCAAAATATTTAATTTTTGAATATAAAAAATGTTAAATTCTAAAACTATGCATATTTTCCCTTTTATCCCTTTAATAAATTATTTAGTACATAATATGTTCCCTGTCAGCTAGGTGCTGGAAATAAAATACCCAGAAAGATACACTCCCTACTTTCACAGAGATTACAGTTTGTTGGTAGACTTTGATTAAAAAGCCAGACTCATTTTCAATAGAAAAAATAGCATCCAGAATGTCTCTTTTACTGAATTGTTTCTCAAGCAGTAGCTGGCTAGGTAGGTAGATAGATAGGCAGGCAGACAGATATTTACTCACCACTGTTTTGAGTAGTTTGACATGACTGGTGCAAGAAAAGAATTACCTGAATCAAATAACTGTAGAAAATATTACCCATTGCAAAAAGAATATATATGCTTAGAAAAGAAGGAAAAATTTTTCATTGATGTCTAGAAATAGTTTCACATAATAATAGAACAATAAAAATAGCGAAAGCATCAAGAAAGTGCCACCCCAACTATTACAAGTAGTATTTGGTGAAAAATTCTTAAAGAGATTAAAGAGGCCGCTGCATCTTTCAAAATAGAGCAGCCAAAATTAAAACTCACCAATAACTTCAAAAGACCTACTGAAAACATAGTAACATACAGGGTTTTCTTTTGGAGTAATGAAAATGTCTTGGAATTAGAGGTGATGATTATACAACATTTGAAATACGAAATGTCACTGGACTGTACACTTTAAAAGGTAATTTTATGTTAAATTTATTTTAACTTATTTCAATTTAAACATTTTAATGTGAGTTCCCCTCAATGAAAAACTATCAATCATGGGAGGCAATGAAGTACTATGTTGAAATAAAATCAGTAGAATAGAAAATAAACATAAAAAATACAAGCATATAAAAGCTTCTGTATTGGTGAACATGTGGACATGCAAGAAAATGAGCAAAACCCAGAGCATGAAAGCTCTGTTCCCCTTCCCAAATACCTTGCCCTGTATATTTCTTCCATATGGCTGTTCCTGAGTTATATCCTTATTTAATTTAAATAAATTGCTAAACATTTGCCTATTCTGGACAACCACCTTGCTTTATTCACAAAACAACCCATCCCAATGATCTCTCCATACTGGTATGGTGAGATAGTCCTCATTTCTTTTGCAGCCTCAGAGTCCTCTGTTGTGTGGCTTATTAAACCAGTCCCTGCTAATGGACATCTGCCCTGTTTCAAGTCTTCTGCTATTACAGTAGAGTTACAGTGAATAGTAAAAAGGAAAAAAAGAAATATAAGCAGATAATTGTAAGACTAAACAGTTGAAAAAGATTAAGAGAAAATGATGCATCTGGAAGATATAGCATAAAAATACAACCTACATATAAATTGTTTCCAAGGCTGCATTAAACTAAGTGTACTTATAAAATGTTTAAATAATAACAGTGAATTTCCAGAATAGATAAGCAAATCTAGAATTTTGCATGTATTCAAAACCAAAAGAAATTACATTCTATAGTTAAAGAAATTACATTAAAAGTTAGTTTTATATTTTTATTGACGGTGTGTTTATTTAGATTAAAAATATCATGGCTTCACTTTTTTTCTCCAAAAGTGGTTCCTCCTATCACAATGTATAGATGACTCGTGAGAAATTTTGTAATTACATATATCATGTGTAACCCATATTCCTATATATTTTATAGGTACCACTCAAGGAACTCTTGAACCAAACCGAAGAAGAAAGTAATAAAGCTCTAAATAAAAAAATGGGGTTAGATGATACTTTAGAACAAGTAAGTAGCAAAACATAGTCATTAAAAGCAAAAATAAGATTTTTTTTTGAACTTTAAATGTGACTTGTGGTTTCTGATTGCTAAGGAATGAATTTTTAATAAAATAAGAAAAATGAGAGTTGGGTATACCCTTGAATTAGAAACATTTGAAGTAGTTTTTTTTTTTTTAACAAATTTTGTTGGGGAATATTGGGGGACAGTGTATATCTCCAAGTACCATCAGCTCCAAGTCATTGTCCTTCAGTCTAGATCTGGAGGGCACAGCTCAGCTCTAAGTCCAGTTGCCATTTTCAATCTTTAGTTGTAGGGGGCGGGGTCGCAGCCCACCATCCCATGTGAGAATTGAACCGGCAACCTTGTTGTTGAGAGCTCACACTCTAACCAAATGAGCCAAACAGCCACCCCTCTGGAAGCTCAGCGGCAGCTCGTTGTCTTCAATCTAGTTGTGGAGGGCGCAGCTCACTGGCCCATGTGGGAATCAATCTGGCAACCCTGTTGTTCA
Source organism: Rhinolophus sinicus (assembly GCF_057876585.1). Classification (NCBI taxonomy): domain Eukaryota; kingdom Metazoa; phylum Chordata; class Mammalia; order Chiroptera; family Rhinolophidae; genus Rhinolophus; species Rhinolophus sinicus. The sequence goes on along the minus strand of NC_142504.1, from coordinate 73,515,734 downwards.
GAGCTCGCGCTCTAACCAACTCAGAAATCTGGCTGCCCTGAAGAAATTTTTTAAATAACTTAAACATCCTAGACTTCACATATCATTGATAATGAAGGGTATGTAAATGAGTAAATTTCACTTGTTTTAATGAAGAATTGCCTCCTTTAACATGAGATAATTTAATAATATTCCTTTTTATATTAAAAGGGATTTGAAATATCTACCTTAAAATTAAATATGTATTGTTTGGAGTTAGAGGTTAATGAGCTATGATAGGTTAAGAAATTTATTTTTACCCAATTTTTCATTGTGAACCATGGAATTCAGGGGAATTCAAAGTCTATTTCCAAAAGTAGTTTTCAGAAAGTTCTGCTTCTCATATACTTGAAACATAATATTACAAATATCTCTGAAAGAAAGCACTATTGTATTTAATAACCTTTAGAGTAAACATATTTATAGTTGATTAAGAAAAGTTAAGAAGCTACTCAAATACAAATAATAGGTATTATTGGTATAACTCAATAATTAAAGGAAACCCCTGGCTAATTAAACTCTTCAAGAACTATTGTGTCCTAGTTGACAGATTTCAAGATAGAGTTTCCCCCCACCTTACCCACAGTTTTGTTCTCTATAGTTTTAGTTACCCATCAACCGCAGTCCAAAAATATTAAATGGAAAATTCCAGAAATAAACAATTTATAAGTTTTAAATTGTACGCTGTTCTAAGTAGCATGTTGAAATCTGGAGACAGCCCAGAATGTGAATCACCCCTTTTGTCCAACCCATCACATTGTGTATACTACTGACCTGTTAGTCATGAAGTCTTCCTTTACCCTGCTTCAATTTGATTTCTCTCTTTTGTTGGGATGGGCACCAAACATAGAAACTCAGAAAGGTGTGAATTTCAAGAAAGGTGTGACTGAAACATCATTCAAGCTGACAGTGAAACTTTTTAAAGGCTATAGGCAGGAAAACTTGGGGGTGGGGTGATTATAAGATGCCCACTATAGGCTAGACTCCATGTTAATATTCCAAAGACAAATGTAATTGAAGTTTATATAAATTTAAACTACCATTTGGATAAAAACTGACGTGCAGTTATGCTAATCAGATTTGCATTTTTGCAAAACCATTTTGGGCATAGAAAAATGTGAATTAGAGGGGAAGCAACTGAAATTGTTAAGAGGTTAAACCAACGAATTATAGCAGAAATAAATGGAAGGGAACAGGTTTAGGAAATGTTAAGGAGGTAGAACCCATGCATTTCATGGCTGAATGTAAAACCTAGGAGAGAAAGAAATATCAACAGTGACTTCTATTTTTCTGGTGTATGCAACCTAGAGGAAGAAAAACGAGTGCAGAGGTGGCCAGGGATTGAAGTAATAGGTTCAGAACACAGGAGAGAGATTGAGTCTGAAAATACAGATTTCAGGGTCTTTGGCATATACGTGATAGTTAAAAACATGGATGTGAGTGATATTTCTTAAGAAGACTGTGTAGAGGAAAGTGGCAGAGAATTGAATCTTGAGAAAGAAAAACATTTAAGGGAATGGAAAAGGAAGGAGATTCTGGGAAAAATACATAGAAGTGTATTTACAAAATAGTTGGAAAACAATCAGAATTAAAGAATATGCTATAAAAGCCAAAGTTGGGAAACTTTCCAAGAAAGTGATCCTAACTAAACTTACTGTGCTAATCATTTCCGTATATACTCATATAAAATAAGTGTTTTGTACATCCTAAACCTGTACAATGTTTTATGTGAAATATATCTCAATAAAACTGGAGAAAAAGGAGTGATATGCTTCAGAAACTAAAGACTAAAACTATTTTTTCAATTTGACAGTGTTTAACCAAGTTAAAATGGCATAAGGTAAAAAAGCAATTTGAAATAGTAAAGTTTAAACAGAAACTAATAAATTAGAAAAACAAAATTAATCAATCTGAAAAACACTTTAAAATAATTGCAAAAACCATTCAAGAAACTATAAATGAGAAATGGATATACTATAAGATGGAGGGAATTTATTTGAATTATGAATAATTTCTATTTAATGATAGAAATAAAAGTCTATCTTTAAAAATTTCATTTTTAAGGCTAGTGTAACCCTCATACCACAACCTGATAAAGACATCACAAAAGAAGAAAATTAAATTAATCATACTAATGAATATAAATATAAAATTTTAATATTAGCAACTGAAATTTATTTAGCAGATAATTTTCTGAGAGCCTGCTGTTGTCTGGTATTGTTGTAATAGATGCTGGTGATATGGTATCTGCTTTTGTGAACTCTATTTTGACTGGGAAGGAGGGCATGAAAATAATTACTTTCATCTTAATACTTGTAGTGTGAATACAGCATGCTTTGGATTTCATAATACACCTAAGATAAGCACAAGTTTCTTTCTGAAGGAAGTGGTAGCTGAGCTAGTTGTGAATAACAAGTAGGAGTTGGCCAGTAGATTACACAGAAGGCTACACATCACACACACACACACACACACACACACACACACACTCCGCTGACGGCCAAGAAACCAAACCACATAGCATGTTAATAAATTACCATGAGTATAAGTAGGATAGAGGAGAAGCTTGGAGTAACAACAAGAACCTAATTATGAAGGGGCTTATTCTTGCTTACTGATTGACTGTTTATTCTATAGGCAGTGGAGATTTTTAAGTTAGGGAATAACACCTATGTGTTTTAGTAAGCTCACAGTGTTGCCATTTTGAACACAAGAGACCTAACAGTATCCTGAGTGATAAATGGTAAGGACTCTAAGGCTATTGAAGTGAGGGTGGAGAAGACAGATTTAAAGATCCAGTGGTCGATTTGAGTTTAAAAGAGAAATTAAGAATGTTCAGGTGTCCAGCTTTATGGTGTATGTGGTTGGGGTTAAAAATTATGATTTGTTAAAAATGGTATGGCCGACTTTATTCAAGGGGGCGCTATTACAATGGGGTCTTGCAGTAAATGACAGATTGAACTTAACTCCAAATACCACAAAGAAACGTGGGAATTAATAGCCAAGGAACAGTGTGGGGTTCAGTGGATAGAAAATTACTGAGAAGAAACACCAGGGTTAAGGGGATATTCTGGCTAAACCAACCTAACGGAGTAGTTCTTACTGAAGGCAAGAACATCACCTGGGGGTGGAAGGTGGGGTAGAGGGTGAAGAACCTGATCAGATATTAAGGATGGGGAATTCTGGTTAAAATGACTGAGCAGAACTCTTGCTGAAATTGGACAATACAGAGATAGCCATTAAGCCCAACAGTCAGCCTAGTTGAGAAAAGAGTTCAGAAGAGCATGAATAATTTGGTCAAGGAGAGAATCTTTGTCAATGGTGATGTTATAGAACATTAATGAAGAATAGCAGAGAAGGAGCTAGAAGAGAGAATTTCAGGCTGAATATCAGGTCTCTGGGACACAAAAGTGGAGAAAGTGCAGTAGGCAATTTGAGTTTGGAGATACCATTTGTGGATATAAATAGATATTTCTTAGTATGCAGGTAATTAAAGCCAGGAGATCTCCCAGGTGTGAGAATGAGAAAGAGCTCTCCCAAAAGAGCAAATCAGAATACAGCTAATATCAGAATCCTTGGAGAACATCCAAAGTACACACAGAAAGAGAAACATGGAAGGATTAGAAGGACCTCCCAAAACTTAGAGGAAACCACGCGTTTCCATGGTTTTAAACACCAAGGAAAGGGATTTCATAAGGGAGTGATCAGCAATTACAAATGGTACTCAGATGTGAAATAAGATTAAGTCTGAAAGTTGCTCAATGGCTTTAGCAATTAAGACATTTAATGGTGATATTTGCAAAAGCAACTTCATGAAGCAGAGGAGCCAGAAAGCATATTACTGTGGATTGAAGTTTAAGTGGTATAAGAGGAAAGACACTGTAGATAGTATGAATAGGTACTCTTCGTGGACACTACAAATTAGACTGTTACAAATGTTTGAGTCTAAGGATGTAGCAGTAGTTAGAAAGTGGTGTATGGAAAAGGTTTCTGTTTCTCATGGTTTTATTTTGGGTTTTTTTAATGGAGGAGGGAATGGTTTGGTTTTAAAGATAAGAGGGAGTTCAAGGGAAAGAGGTACAGTTAAGAAAAAATTAAGAGCAAAAGGGATTGATGGATATGAGTGTGGTCCATGAAGACATATGAAGGAAGGAATGGGATCCAAAAAAAGAGCTGGAAGAGTTACTTTTCTTCATGAGGAAAATGGGCCCTGTATCATGAAATTGGAAGGAAGAAGAAAAGTTCTCATACAAATATAAATATCTTGGTTGGTTGGAGGCAAGAAGTGATGGAATTCTAGTCCCGTGTTCTGTCTTGTCAATAGAAGAAAAAAATCATATAATTAAAGTAATTAATAATGTCTTTGCATCTTTGCTTATAAGCAACTTGAGAGAGAGAAAGAGAGAAACTAACTAGAGAAGATAATTTTTCCCCTATTTACCACAATGGAAATGTGTATTTTGTAATCAAGGGGAGGAAATGTTTAACTAATTGATGAAACTTAAATAAACCAGACATGGAACATAAGTAAATATGATTTTGACCAACCATGAGGGCCTAGTGGAAGTTCTGGTTATTTGGATGTCCATTGGTCTTGTTGCCGGTGAAGTTAATGAAACAACTTTTTTAACTTAATTATTTCAGAAGCAAAATATCTTTAGACTGGAAGCAAAGTTTATAGCTTCAGTACCTCTAGTCTTTAAATTTGGAAAGGCAGACAGTATAAAAAAAGTCCTTGGAGTTAGAACATCTAGTTTTGAGTTCTGGGCATATGCTAGTCACAAGATCCTGAGTAAATAACATTCTTTCTAGTCTACTCATCTACTCATCTTGTAAAATAGGAAAGTAATGTCCCTTACAAAGGACTTTTGATGATTGAATGAGAAGTATATGCAAGTTTCTTTAATAACTGTAATCATTTTAACATCCTTTCTTTTGCCAAATAACAATAGCATCACTACATTTTTCCGAAACACACACAGAGAGAGAGAGAGAGAGAGAGAGAGAGAGAGAGAGAGAGAGAGAGACAGAGAGAGCCAAAAACATGTACACATTTTAGGAAAGGAAAAAAGTTATAAAAATTACGCTGATGTTAACCACTTTGAGCACCTCTTGTAATTGCAGAAGTCAAACATGACTTGTATTTATCTTTTGTTATCGTTATACATTGAGTATTACAATTTTAATACAATTTTTTCCTTTTTCCTCTGTATATATATGTAACTTTTTAATTTCATGTATGTGTAGAATCATTCTTTTAAAGAAAGATGTCAGCTTATTTATACATTTTACTGTTTTCTGTTTCCTGTGGGAAATACTTTCCTCTTGGTCTAGCTGGAAAACGTTCTGTATTAATTACCAATATCAACTGGTATTAGCACTCGTCAACAGGAAATGAGCTTTCAAAACACTTTCTTGGGGTTTTGGTTTCAACAGATCTTAAAGCTTTACCAAGGTTAAATTTGGTTACTTTATTACTCTTTGCAAGAATGAATTGACTGTAACCAATTAGCAAATGATATCCAGTAAAATCTATATGAATAGTTTTCTCTTTAATATCCCAGAAAGTGAACACAAAAATGAAAAGCTAGATAAGTCTAAAGAACACTGGAAAGCATAATTTGTATTTATTAATAAATTAATATAAAAACATTAACAGTATATATAATATTTATATAATATGCATGAAAGCTTAAAAAGCATTCCTACAGCTAATGGTGGAAAAACAGGTGGTGGTACCCTTATTTTATTGAGAATTAAGCCACACTTTTTATTCCAAATGCCTTACTATATCTCTCTTCATTTAAACATTATACATTACAAAACAAGTTTCGTTGAAATTGACTCTTCTTTGGGAAATAATAAATTTTTAGGACAAATGAAAGGTGAGTGTCCAAAAGGACTAGAAGAAATAACATGGTTCAGTTAGTTCATTGTTAATATAAAAATTCTATAACTTACTGAAAAACTTTTTTTAATTAAAGTTTATTGGGGTGACAATTGTTAGTAAAGTTACATAGATTTCAGGTGTTCAATTTTGTAGTACATCATCTATATATCACATTGTGTGGTCACCACCCAGAGTCAGTGTCAGTTCTCCTTCCATCACCATATATTTGATCCCTTTTACCCTCATCTACCTACCCCACACACACCCCCACTAAATTTTTTGATGTATAGTTATGATTTCTCACCCAAAGTTTTATTCCTTAAGTTAAATACAATGATAACAGAAAGCAGAAGAAGTGTAAGGACTCTGAAAGAAGAAATTCAAAAGCTGGATGATCTTTACCAACAAAAAGTCAAGGTAAGAACTTTGCTACGGTTTGTATAGGTTAGCTAAAGCTATGTCCTAATTGATTGACTAGGCACCTGTTCTAACATCAAATAGAATCTTTAAGCTTGTGTTTTATAACTTGTGTTTCTGTTTTGTCTTCTCTTATAAAGTTTATTGTAACAAGTTATTTCATTTGTTCTTTTAAATGACTTTTTCTGGACTTGAGCTATTTCACCATAAAACATGTTTACTGTTCATCAATACTTTATACTTGCGTATGTGATTCAGTATCCTTGTAAGACCAAAGCATGTTTTAAGCATAATCTCTCCTACATTTTTAAGGATATTTAGTGTTAAGTACTCCTAAAGCTTAAACCCCAAAAAGGCCTTTTGAATATTTGATTGCCTATAAAGGGTAATTGCAAACTGACTATCCTGGCCAAATTACACAGACCATTTACATGAAATCTAGAATGTGGATAAAATAATAAGATTTATTCCCCACCACCTCTAACCCACCTTCTGGCCAGCACTTTACTTACAGAAGTACTCAGGTGACTCTCTTCATTACCACTTATACAATTTATGTGAAAATTTTAACCACACCAATTTTTTTTTACTCAGTAACACCAACACAGTATTAGGAATTGAAAACTTTCCTCTTGACCTGTATTATATTTAGGGCCTATACGTATTTTAAGCAGTGTGAAATTTTTAGAAAATACAATAATATGATCTACATGTGAAATTGAGACATTTGATAATCATTTTTGTTTTTTCATATATCCTCCATGACAGTACTTGAGTTTTTTTTTCTTTAAAGCTCTTAAGTGAAAGATTTTCTCATGGTTCATCTTGAGAAACCTAAGAATTGATTAATTTAATTTGGTCTATTTTGCCCGTACATAATTAATACATATGTGAAATAATGGTAGTATAAAAGTTATCCAAATTTTGACTTATTAATATAAAAGGCCTCTTTGATGCTCATGGAAAAAAATTAAATCAGAGTATCATAAAATTTCCTCTATTACAGACTTGAAAATACTGCTGAATGAATTTTATATAGGCTTGTTGAAAAGGTCACATTTATGATTACAATATAAGATTTCCAAAGGAGCTTTTTAATATCGCTTACATGTAGAGCACTAAGCATCCTGAAAATACAAATGATGATGCAACCTGATTTTTAAAAATGCTTTATATAAACTTTTTTTTTAATTCAAGTTTTTAAGTTGATAATTGTTAGTAAAGTTACATAGATTTCAGATGTACAATTCTGTAATACATCATCTATCTATCACATTGTGTGTTCACCACCCAGAGTCAGTTCTCTTTTCATCACCATATATTTGATCCCCTTTACCCTCATCTATCACCCCCCACCCCCTTACCCTCTGGTAACCGCTAAACTACTGTCTGTATCTGAGTTTTTGTTTCTTCATTTGTTTGCCTTTTTCTTTTGTTGTTTTCAGTTTTATATACCACATATAAGTGAAATCATATGGTTCTCAACTTTTTCTGTCTGACTTATTTCACTCAGCATAATAACCTCACGATCTACCCATGTTGCAAATGGTACTATTTCATCTTTTTTATGGCAGAATAGTAGTCCATTGTGTGTGTGTACGTATGTGTGTGTGTGTATGTATATATATCACTTCTTTATACAATGATCTATCGAAGGACACTTTGGTTGTTTCCATGTCTTGGCCACCATAAGTAAAGCTGTGATGAACATTAGAGCACTTATATCTTTACGGATAAATGATTTTAGATTTTGGGGGTAGATCCCAGGGGAGGGATTGCTGGGTCATGTGGTAATTCTATTCTTAATTTTCTGAGGAACCTCCACACTGCCTTCCATAGCGGCTACACCAATCTGCATTACCACCAACAGTGTATGAGTGTTCTTTTTTCTCCACAGCCTCTCCAACACTCATTATTTGTCTTGTTGATGATAGCCATTCTAACTGGTGTGAGGTGATATCTCATTGTGGTTTTTATTTGCATTTCTCTGATATTAGTGATATTGAACATGTTTTCATATGTGTATTGCCAGTTGTATGTCTTTTTTGGAGAAATGTCTATCCAGATCCTCTGCCCATTTTTTAATTGGATTGTTTTTTTGTTGTTGTTGAGTTGTATGAGTTCCTTATATATTTTGGATATTAGCCTCTTAGTGGAGGTGCTAGTTGCAAAAATCTTCTCCCATTCGGTTGGATGCCTCTTTATTTTGTCAGGGGTTTTTTGTGTGCAGAAGCTTTTTAGTTTCATATACTCCCGTTCATTTATTTTAGCTTTTACTTCCCTTGCCTTTGAAGTCAAATTCATAAAATGCTCTTTGAACCCAAGCTCCATAAGTTTAGCACCTGTGTTTTCTTCTATGCATTTTATTATTTCAGGTCTTATGCTTAGGTCTTTGATTTATTCTGAGTTATTTTTTTTTTTTTTTTTTTAATTAAATTTATTGGGGTGACAATTGTTAGTAAAATTACATAGATTTCAGGTGTACAATTCTGTATTACATCATCTATAAATCCCATTGTATGTTCATCACCCAGAGTCAGTTCTTCCATCACCATATATTCGATCCCCCTTACCCTCACCTCCCCCCCCACCCCCCTTACCCTCTGGCAACCACTAAACTATTGTCCGTGTCTATGAGTTTCTGTTTCTCATTTGTTTGTCTTGTTCTTTTGTTGTTTTTGGTTTATATACCACATATCAGTGAAATCACATGGTTCTCTGCTTTTTCTGTCTGACTTGTTTCGCTCAGCATTACTCTCTCAAGATCCATCCATGTTGTCACAAATGTTCCTATATTTGGTACACAGTGACAGATAGCAGTCTAGTTTCATTCTTCTGCACGTGGCTTTCCAATTCTCCCTGCACCATTTATTGAAGAGGCTATCCTTTCTCCATTGTATGAGTCTGGCTTCTTTGTTGAAAATTACCTGTCCATATTTATGTGGGTTTATTCCTGGGTTCTCAATTCTATTCTGTTGGTCTGATAAATTTTTTAAAATCTGCCTGGAGTATATGGAATGTGAATATCAAAAAGCTATAGCCATGACTTTATCCTGATAGGAAGCTGAGGAAGAGGACAAAAAATGTGCCAATGAGCTGGAGTCCTTGGAGAAACACAAGCACATGCTGGAGAGTGCTGTTAAGGAGGGTCTCAGTGAAGCTATGAATGAATTAGATTCTATTCAGCGGGAGTAAGTTCATCTCTCCAAGATTTATAATGTTTATTTTCAGTTTAATTATTTAACATTTCTATAAAACTAGGTCTGTTTATTTGCTTTAATCTATATTATAGAGCTGTTTGGGGGATGAGGGAGTGGGGAATAGAACTTACACAGAACAGATAATAACTTGAAGATACTTTCCCTACATGAATACATTTGCTACTATTGTAGCTTAGCCCTCCCCCATTCATTTTTAGATCTAATTAATCAATGGCTTTTAATCCCTGAAAACAACATAAAACTTTTAATCAATTCAAATTAACTTTGGCTATTTGTTAGTAAATTTTAGTAAAATTCCAGTAAGCTTTAAAACTCCACTAAGCTCATAGTTTTAAGATGTATTTCCTAGAAATTAGGTATAACATATAGTAAACATAATTATGTAATTACTATAAATTATCCAGTCAATTTGCTCCAACTCAACATATGCGTTGGTAATAATCACTACACTATGCAAAATCTGGAATAAAGAAATCACAGGACTTACGGGGAAATTGTGATTGGTGCACAACACTCAAAAACTCGGTCAATGACGCATAAACAAAAGATGGGAACCTAATGGGAATGTTAGCACATTGGTAAACACATTAAATGTTTAAGAAATACATAAATGCTATGGTAAATAATGATGCTTTACCTTAAAAACACCTGAAGCTTGTGTGGGAAAATGGGCATTCAAAGGTTTGCAGCTTACGAATTATTGGGAAGAGGTAGAAAGAAGTTTATCTGAAATCAGATGGAAAGTTGTAACAGCAGATGTGGATGCATGTGGCTCCTCAGATATGTTATGAACTGAAGGAGCTGGTGCCCATTTGAGGTGTGTGCATTAGGCTCAAATTGCTACCTAATATATCAGTCTAGATGAAACAAATGCATGTTTTCAAACAAGCATTATAGGAGAACTGACTGTATACTGTGTTACATTTCTTAGAAGTTCTTCATTGTCAAATTATACATTGTCAAGTTTTCCCTGTTGGTTTCCTTATAATTTTAAAACTTACATAGGAAAAATTTTAGACGCAATATATAATAAATAGAACTAAAATTAGTGACATTTCTTCCTTATAGAATATTCTGCCTTTGTGTATACAATTCTCTCATGCAACCTGTATAAAAACCTGTATTGAATACTTAATCCACAGGTTCTATGATCATTTACATTAAAAGTCTTTTTTAAGTCTTAAGTGGCCTTCAAATAACAAAACAAAAAAAAACTGATTGGAAGTACAACCTTAAGAAAGAAAATCACTGTTCTTTCCTTATTTGTGGCCTAGGGATAGAAAACTCAGTTGAAGGTTTTTCGGCTCACAGTTTTTGTTTTGAATTTGAATTTGAATGCCTTAAAGTAAGACTCCTAATCTCCCATTCAAGTGTATTTAATATTTACACTTGAAACATTTGTAGAGGTTATTTTTACTGTAAATATGATCATACACGCTAGTCATAGGAAAATATTAGATCAAGAATCAAGTTTACAATCCTTTTGGAGACTCTGGTAAGACCACTTGCTCCCAGGCTTTGTATGTTAAAGCATGAGGTTTTTGTAGCTGTTTTGTTTTTTGTTGCTTGCAAAAGATCTTTGAAAATGTATTTATTTTTGTTTTATTGATTAAGAACTGGACCTGAATTATACAGGACAAGCAGCATAAATACCAATCACAGCCTGGTTTTATTGAATATGAATAGAAGTGAACTAACTAGAACTGATATATTAGGTATTTTCCCTAGACAACTCAAACGAGCTTTTATTTTACAGATACCAACTAGTTGTACAGACCACAACTGAAGAAAGACGGAAAGTGGGAAATAACTTGCAGTGTCTTTTAGAGATGGTTGCTACACATGTAGGGTCTGTGGAGGTAAGTATGTGAAGGTCTTTCCTACATTCTAGGAAAGCGTTTTAAAGCTTTGATATATTTTTGTTTTGTATCTATAGAAATTAAGTGATTTTATTTCTTTGGAAAATATGATCTAGTATAAACTTTATCAGAAGAACCCTGTCTAGCAGTGTGGTAAGGAGACACTTTTGTACATCTTATAAAGTAATGTGTTTTGTTCACATAAACGATGATATTTATTATATCAACAGTATATAATGTGGTTCCAGACCATGTTCTACACACTGAAAACATTTTAGTACATTTAAGATTTAATTAAGATTAAGATGAAAGAGTTTGTGTTATAACAAATATTTTTCCTTTCTTTTAATTTCATATAAACACAGAATAAAGTATTTCTGAAACATGAAATTTACCTTAATCCTCACCTTTCACATAGATTGAAAGTTCAACAATAAAACTATTCCTCCAACCTGCTGTACAGAACCCTAGAGCTAAGATAAATTGATAAACTCCACAATTCCTAGGTAATTTGTTAGGTTTAAAAGGTTAAAAATCATTGCAAAACCGCAATTACTTTTGCACCAACCTAATATTAGGTGATAATATATTTCTAGTTGTGAATGGTTAAGGAAAAAAAACTCATCATATCACATTAGTAGGCTTCCATGTATTGAAAGCAAGTATATGATGTTCTACTTCCCCTCATCTCTCCTGAAAGTCATTGAACTGCTTTCTTGCTTGCCAGTGCTCTTCACTGCTTACTGGTAAAAACCAAAGAAAGCATCCTTGATACTACATCAGAAAACCTGGGTTCTACCCGCTTCTCCTAATTCAGCCACTTAGTGGCTCTATAACCTTCCCTGAATCCTTTTTCCACTACAGACCAGAAAATTATCTGAGTGATTACTTTCTCATTCTCCCAAGATTGGTGTATAATAGTTCTGTTCTAGGTGCATAAGAGAAATAATCATTTATAACATACTACTGTTGGCTTAGATTGAGCAAGTCTGCTTGTGTGTTATCAATTTACTTCTTTGGGTCATTACTTTCTTCATCTGTAAAATGAGAGGGCACTACTAAATAATCGCCAACATGCCTTGAACCTCTATTATAAATAACTATTAGTCTGACCTTAGTGTTAGTCCAATAGTGATTTGTCACTAGGGATTTGTGTGAAAGGTAACCACAACTATTAAAGTTTTAATCAGTTAATATAAAATTAGATTTGAAACTAATGATAAATTACTATTACTTTTTAACCACTTTCTGTACAGTCCAATGTTCAAGAAGATCAGACCAACTTCAATAAATATTTACTGAGCACCTATTTTGCACTATGTGAAATTCACAGTTAGCCAATCAAGTATAGAAGGAACACAGAAATTCAACCAATAATCTTTAAAACCTAATGTGGGGAAATTTTATGAGTGATGAAATTATACCAAAGAAAATATGAGTTTGGTTCTAATGGTATCTTCACGTGGTATATTTTCCCATAGGACAAAGTTTCTTTGAGCAGTTCCTGGTGGAGCCCTGTATAGTCCTATTTGTGACTTGATATTCTAGACCAGGGGACAGCAAACTACAGCCTGCAGGCCAAATTGTGCTCCTGGGCTGTTTTCGTGAATAAAGTTTTATTGGAACACAGCCATTTCATGCACTTTCATACTACCTATGGCTGCTTTCCCACTACAACAGCAGGGTTCAGCAGGTGCAGCAAAATTTTATTACTTGCCCCTTTAACAAGAAAAAGGTTGCTGACTCCTTCCTATTCTAGACTCCTACCCCCATGAGGAGCACAGAATCTTTTTTTCTTTGTCTGTTTAGATGTTCCAAAAATTATTATAAAGATATAATAACCAACACATTGTAGTATTGATGTATACAAACCAATCTCTGGTTAAGAGTTCAGAAATAGGTGCATGAACGTAGATAGGAAACTAACATATAAGAGGTATTATTGCAGAATAGTAGGGGGAAATGAATTCTTCAAGTAATGGAGTTGGATTGCTGTCTTAAACACTAGACAGATGGATTAGGAAAATAATGTGAGGCTCAATTTTTATCTTTTAGAAGAATTACAAGACTATTTTTACTCTTCAGGAATTATCAATAGAGTTCTTAAATTAGACACAAAAATTACAAACCTCAGAAGAAATTATTTATAAATCAGCTTTGTTATAATTGAGATCTCTATATCAAAGGACATAGAGAGTAGAAAGACAAGCCACAAATGGTAAAAGATTTTTTTTAAATAACTGGTAAGGGGTTAACATCCAGATACATATGACCTCTGAAAAATAAATATGGAAAGTGGGCAAAAGACTTGAATGGGAATTTCGCAAAGACCTAATGTGGCCAAAAAACATATGAAAAGATACACCAATTCCCCCCCCACCCCCCAAGAAATTGGCAAAAAATTAAAGTTTGTAATACTAAATGCTAGCAAGGATGTGGAGAAGTGGGAGTTCTCATTTATATTGCTGGGGTTGTAAATTGATGTAACAATTTTAGAAAACAATTTGGCAATCCCTAATAAAACTGCAGTTCCACTCTAGGTATTTAAATTTTTACACTGTCAGTACTGTTCTGGACTGAATATCCCCCCAAAATACACGTGTATCTGAAATCTCATAATATGACATTATTTGGAAATAGGTCTTTGGAATGTAATTAGTTAAGATGAGTTCATACTAGATTAGGGTAGACCCTAAATCCTTATATAAAGGCCATGTGAAGATGTAGGCAGAAATACAATACACAGCTACAAACCAAAGAGTGCCCCTTGACAGGGAACTGGTAGAAGCTGGGAAGAAGCCAAGGAAAGATTCTTCCTAGAGCCTTCAGAGAGCACAGCCCTGCCAATATCTTGATTCAGATTTCTAGCCTCCAGAACTCTGAGAGAATAAATTTATTCTTTGTTGTTTTAAGCCACGTAGTTTGTTATAATTTGTTATGGTACAGTATCTGAAATAGTAAAACTAAATAACCTCATGTATTAGTTTCCTATTGGTGCCATAACAAATTATCACCAATTTAATGGCTTAAAGCAACACAAATTTATTCTTTTACATTTCTTGTAAAATAAGGCCTCCAGGCTGCAATCCTTCTAGAGGCCACCTAGAGTCCTTGGCTTGTGGCCTCTTCCTCCATCTTCAAAGCCAATAGCACAGCATCTTCTCTCCTCTCTGACCTCTCTTCTATCCTTAGATCTTCTGTCACACTGCTCATTTCCCTCTTACAAGAACCCTTATAGTTATGTTGGACCTACCTAGGATAATGCAGAATAATCTTTTCTCAGGATCCTTAATTCAACTGCACCTGCACAGTTTCTTTTGCCATGTAAGATAACATATTAGCAGGTTCTGGGAATTAGGACATGGACATCTTTGGAGAGGCTGCTATTCAACCTACCGTGCCTGGGAACAAAAAAAGATTCCATTAATAGTAAAATGGATAAGTAGATGATATATTCATTCAATAGAATATAGATAGCAGTACATGAATAAATTGTAGCTTTATGCATTAACATTAATGAATCTTAAAATACTAGGTGAAAAAAAATAAGTCATAGAACGTTACTTTCAATATCATTCAATAAATATAAAGGTGGAAACCAGGTATCACTAAACTATGTTGTTTAGAGATACATTTGTGTGCATGTGTGTGAACAGTATTAAGAAAAGTGCCATTCAGGAGAGTGGTTGTCTCTGGAGAGATAAAGGGATATAATTAGCAAAAGGCACAAAAGGGACCTACACAGTGGATACAAGAGTATTCCTTTCATTCCTTTTCTTACAAATGGTATATTCTTATCTATAAATTTCACAATTAAATACTTTAAAAGAAATTAATGTTTTTACATTAACAATTGCTAATTGTTTCCACCAGAAACATCTTGAGGAACAGATTGCTAAAGTTGATAGAGAGTATGAAGAATACATGTCTGAAGATCTCCTGGGAAATATTAGAGAGATTGGAGAAAAGTATAAGAAGAAAGCTGCTTTAATTAAGTCTTCTGATGAATGAACAAAATGCTGATTATCTAGGCAAGAACTTTATTAACAGTATAAATTTTGAAATGTCCTTTGTAGGTTTGAAAAATCTTTAATATACCCTATATCCCTTCTTACAATGAAGTCTCATGACCACATCTTCCCATGCCTGTGAAATATTTTTATAGCTTTTATAAACCTGGTTCATTACCTTAAATTATGCATAACCTAAAATTATGATACTTTGTTGGTTGGTTATCTTTAGATGTGAAGGACCACTTATGTACCCAGAGTTAATAAAATGTTATCAGTAAAGTATGTTTTTTCCCTGATTTCTCTGCCTAACTTCAGGTGCTTAGAAAGGTATTTTGATCTAAACCAAGAGTCAGCAAACTAACTGTGGGCCAAATCCAGTTACACCTATTCATTGACATATCATCTGTAACTGTTTTCATACTACAATGACAGAGTTCAGTATATGTGACAGAGACCATACAGCCCGCAAGGTCAAAAGTGTATACCTTCTGGTCCTGTAGAGAAAAAGGTTGCCATTCCCCAGTACGGACTATACAAAGGTTGCTACAGTTCAAGTAAAAACTTTCTTAATAATTCTGCATGTGTAACCCAACCCACTCCTTATTCAGAGCCAAGAAGCTAAAGTTCTTTCTGGCTTCTTGCCATCTGTACTCTGAAATAAGCAGAAAAATAGAATGTGAGAATCATAAGAAATAATAAAATAACCTAGTTCAACCCCTCGTTTTAGAGATGAGAATTTATTCCTAGAGAAGTTCTGATTTACCTCAGGTCACATCTCTTAGTGGTAGAAGCCACAGTGGAACTTACTGGAACTGGTAAACAATCCTGAGTACAGCACAAGAACCATGAAATATGAATGTGCTGGATGGTGAGGAAGTTGTGTTATAATGTGAGATTTTTAGACAGGTCTAAATTGTTAGGAAGCTTCTTAAATTGAACTAACATCTGCCTTCAGTTGAACTTTCTATTCTTTAAATTTTATTCTAACCCTTGTCTAAATACTTTAAATAATAGAACTGATTCCAAATTGTCATTACTTCAAAGCATTTGGTGCTTAAACAACCTACTTGCCAGAGGTTTTTATCATATTGGGCTAAAACCTGCCTCCTCTTTTGTAACTTTTAAAATCTGTAACTTCGAGTTCCATTTTTGTCATAGAATAGTTGGGTTATCATAGTTGGCAGTTCTATTTAGGATTATCAGTTGTCTATGTATTGTTTATCTTATGTTTGATCCTAGGTTTGATTAGGTCAATTTTTCCCCAATTGTTTTAATCTCTTTGTTATTCTACCTGGCTTTTAATGTTACTGTTTTAAGCCTTTCCTCTATAGAAGTATTTTTTAATTTTTAATTTTGAAATAATTTGACTTAAAAGTTAAGACTAATACAAATAATCCCTTGACACAAATTCCCTAGCTAGTATTTTACTAAATTTATTTATCATTCTCTCCCATGCCCTATTTTTTGTTTGTTTATATTGACTCACATGTGAGTAAATTGCAGACATGATAACCCTTTATCTCTAAATATTTCAGTATATATTTCCTAGAAACAGTGACAATCTTATGTAACTATAAGACAGTTATCAAAATCAGGAAATTAATACTGGTACATTAGTTTCTAATCTACAGAACTTTCTCAAATTTTGCTAATTATCCCAATAATATCCTTTATTAGGATTTTTTTTCCTGCTGCAGGATCCAATCCAATATCACACATTACATTTAGTTGTCAAATCTTTTTAATTTCCTTTATGCCAGAAGAGTTCCTCATTCGGTCTTAACTTTCATGACCTTGGCATTTTTAAAGACTTTAGTAATTTTTAGACTCCCTCAATCTTGGCTTAATGTATTTTGATTAGAATAGGGTATGTATTCCTTGCAGGACACCACATAAGTGATGTTACATTTTTTTAAGCACATCACATCAAAAAGTACATGATATTTATTGGCCCCATTAGTGTTACTTTAATTACTTAGTTTTGGTTTGTATCTGCAAAGTTACTGTTTTTCCCTTTGTAATTAAGTAGGAAGGATACTTTGAGACTATGTAAATATAACATTTATCATCAAGTTTTCTCCTCATTTTAACATCTATATCTCATAAATTATTACTATGATGGTTGCCAAAAAGTGATTTTTTTATTGAGATATAATTGACATAAACCATAATATCAGTATTTGTACAAGGCACATGTATATTAAAAAATTAATCACAATAAGTCTAATTAAAATCCATCGTCACACAGTTACAAGTTTATTTTCTTGTGATGAGAACTTTTAAGATCACTCTCTTAGCAACTTTCAAATATACAACACAGTATTATTAAGTATAACCACTATGCTATACATTAAGTGATATTTTAAATTTATAATTCTGTAATTTTTAAGTGCCAAAGAGCAATTTTTAAATTTATAATTCTATTCATTTATTCTACATTAATCAGTTGACATTCTACTATAAGGAAGAATTTTCTTTTCTCTACCATTTGTTTATATCAGTATGAACCCATTTTAAATCAATGGGTTCTAATTTGTAACTATCATTATTTGATGTTTTTTAATTGTTCCAAATTTAACACGTTGCGTACGGATCACGAGAATCTTCACGAGGGATTTAAACCCCGCCGTACGCAACGTGTTAACCAGTGGGAGCCCCTTCAGGCTGGCTCCTGTGTCTTTTTTTGACATCTATCTATCATTGTTTGAGCATTTTCTTGCTTTTTGATAGAATAAGATGTTCCAGACCTATTCAATACTTTCCCCACCCCATCCCTGGAATTGAATTCTCCATGATGCCTGGTCCCTTTCAGTGGACAATAATATTTGGAAACCAAAATCTGAACACTATGTGGATTCATTGCTCCTTAAGTGCCAGTGCTTCCATGCCCTCTCCAAGAACAGAGCTAGGAAACATAAGTATTCACATACATACACACATCTATATATCAGTGTGGATATATTAAAAAACCATGAGTTAATACAAATAATTCCAGTTCTAATCCAATACCACACAGGTGCTTAATCATGGGAACCAGAACATAGGCTCAGTAAGCAAGAAGTCATTGGCTTAGAGACACATTTTTAGAATAAGGGATTTAACACCCTGGAAAAGACCCCAGGGGATGGGACAAACTCACTGCTGAGATAGCCCTTAGGTGGCTGGATAAGATGGTGGCTAACTCTCAGTGAAGTGGAAGTGCCTGAGTTACTCTATCAGAGTCAGAGGAAGGAATAGAAAGGCAGAGGGAAGTGAATACATAATGTAAAGCCAGAAGAGCCCCCAGTGATCCACAGGAGGACCCTGAGGACACCACATCCATTGAGGCCATCGGGACTGACCTGAGAGGACAGCAGTATCACTAGGAAGTTCAGTGGTAGCTCCTCTGTAGGCTGAGATGACAGTGATTAGAGGCAGGCAGAGCTAAGCTCATGAACATCCATTGGGATGATGGAGCTCTGAAGTAACAAAGGCCAGAAGGCTGCCCACAATGTTGGGCAAGTTCAGAAGAGTAGTAAAAGGGAAAAGCTGGAGTAGCAATAATTAGACCTGAAAAACTAGACTTTAAAATGAAGAACATATTAAAAGACAAAGATGGGCATTATATAATAAAGGGATTGATCCGACAAGAGGACATAGCCCTAGTAAACATCTATGCACCCAACATAGGAGCACCTAAATATATAAAACAGATATTGACTGACATAAAGACAGAGATCAACAGTAACACTGTCATAGTAGGGGACTTCAACACACCACTGACAACAAGGGACAGGTCCTCCAGATAGAAAATCAATATGGAAACACAGGCCTTAAATGACACATTGGACCAGTTGAATTTATTCAATATTTTTAGAGCATTTCCCCAAAGCTGCAGAATATGCATTCTTCTCGAGCGCACATGCAACATTGTCCAAGATAGACCACATGTTAGACCATAAAACAAGTCTCAATAAATTGAAAGTTGAAATCATAGCAAGTGTCTTCTCTGACCACAGTGCTATGAAATTAGAGATCAATTACAAGAAAAAAAACGAAGACACATAAATACCTGGAGACTGAATAACATATTACTAAATAATGAATGGGTCAACAATAAGATCAAGGAAGAAATCAAAAGATATCTTGAGAAAAATGAAAACAAACCAAAATCTATGGGAAATGCATAGCAATGCAGTCCTACCTAAAGAAACAAGAAAAATCTCAAGTCAACAGTTTATCCTTACACTTAAGGGATCTGGAAAAAGAACAGCAAAATAAGCCCAAAGGGAGTGCAAAGAGGGAGATAATAAAGATCAGAGTGGAAATAAGTGAAATAGAGACTAAAAAAAAAAAAATGAAACCAAGAACTGGTTTTTTGAGAAGATAAACAAAATCAACAAACCTTTAGCCAGACGCATAAAAAAAAATGAGAGAGGTCCCAAATTAATAAAATCAGAAATGAAAGAGCAGAAGTGACAACAGAAGCCACAGAAATACAAAAAAAAAAAAAAAAAAAAAAAAAATTATTATGAGCAACTATATGCCAACAAATTAGACAATCTGGAAGAAATGGGTAATTTTCTAGAAGAATACAACCTTCCAAGGCTAACTCAAGAAGAAACGTAAAATCTTAATGGATTACTACCAGGGAAATTGAATCAGTAATAAACAAGCTCCCAACAAACAAAAGCCCTGAATCAGATGGCTTTACAGGTGAATTTTACCCCAACATTCAAAAAAGAATTATCACCTATTCTCAAACTGTTCCAAAAAATCCAGAAGGAAGGAAGTCTCCCAAACTCTTTTTACAAGGCCGCTATCACTCTGATCCCAAAATCAGACAAAGACATTACAAAAAAAGAAAACTACAGGCCGATATCCCTAATGAGCATAGATGCAAAAATTCTCAACAAAATATTAGCAAACAAATTCAGTAATACATTAAAAAGATCATACAATATGATCAAGTGGGATTGATTCCTGGTATGCAAGGTTGGTTCAATATCCGCAAATCAATTAATGTGATACACCACATTAACAAAATAAAAAATAAAAATCATTTGATCACATCAATAGATGCAGAAAAAGCATTTGACAAAATCCAGCAGGCGTTTATGATAAAAACTCTTATGAAAGAAGGAATAGAGGGATCATATCTCAACACAATAAAGGCTATCTATGATAAACCCACAGCTAATATACTCAATGGGGAAAAGCTAAAACCATTCCCCTTAAGATCAGAAACAAGGCAAGGTTGCCCACTTTCTCCACTTTTATTCAACATAGTTCTGGAAGTTCTAGCCACAGCAATCAAACAAGAAAAAATAAAGTCATCCAAATTGGTAAGGAGGAAGTAAAATTGTCATTATATGCAGATGACATTATACTATATACAGAGAACCCCAAAGACTCCACCAAAAAAATATTAGAACTGATAAATGAATTTAGTAAAGTAGCAGCATACAAAATTAATATTCAAAATCAGTTGCATTTGTATACACCAATAATAAACTATCAGAAGGAGGAATTAAGAAAACAGTCCCATTTACAATTGCTTCAAAAACTATAAAATACTTAGGAATAAATTTAACCAAAGAAGTAAAAGACCTGTACTCAGAAAATTATAAGACACTTAATAGAGAAATTAAAGAAGATACAAATAGATGGAAACACATACCATACTCATGGATAGGAAGAATTAATATAGTTAAAATGTCCATACTGCCTAAGGTAATACACAGATTCAACAGAATTCCTATCAAACTACCAAAGACATTTTTCACAGAAATAGAACATATAATCCTAAAATTTATATTGAACCATAAAAGACCCCGGATAGCCACAACAATCTTGAGAAATAAGAACAAAGTGGGAGGTATCACAATACCTGAGATCAAATTACAGGGCTATAGTAATCAAAACAGCATGATACTGGCATAAAAACAGAAACATAGATCAATGAAACAGAACAGAGAGCCCAGAAATAAATCCATGCCTATATGGTCATTTAATCTATGACAATGGAAGCAAGAATTTACATTGAAGTAAAGACAGTCTATTCAATAATCAGTGCTGGGAAACCTGGACAGACATGCAAAAACATAAAGCTGGACCACCTCCTTACACCACATACAAGAATAAATTCAAAATGAATTAAAGACTTAAATGTGAGACCTGAAACCATAAAACTCCTAGAGGAAAATATAGGAAGAAAGTTTGCCAACATTACCCTTGGTAATATTTTTACTGATATGTCTCCTCAGACAAGGGAAGTAAGAGAAAAAAAATAAACATATGGGATTATGTCAAACTAAAATTCTTTTCACAGCAAAGGAAACCATCAATAAAACAAAAAGGCATCCTACTGAATGGGAGAAAATATTTGTCAATGATATGTCTGATAAGGGATTAATATCCAAAGTTTATATTTTAAAAAAAAAAAAAAAACTATTCAACTCAACACACATACACACACAAAAACAACCCAAACAAAAAATGAGCAGAGGACATGAAGAGACATTTTTCTAGAGAGGACATATAGATGGCCAACAGACATGAAAAAATGCTCAACCTCACTAATCATTAGAGAAATGCAAATAAAAACTACAATGAGATACCACGTCACCTCAGTCAAAATGGTTATAAATCAACAAACAACAAGTGCTGGCATGGATGAGGAGAAAAGGAATCCCTCTTGCACTGCTGGTGGGATTGCAGGTTGGTGCAGCCAGTATGAAAATCAGTATGGAAGTATCTAAAAAAAATGGAAATGGAACTACCTTATGACCCAGCAATTCCTCTCCTAGGTATCCATCCAGAGAAATCCAAAACACTGATTTGAAAAAATTTATGCACCCCTATGTTTATTGAAGCACTAGTCACAATAGCCAAGACATGGAAACAACTGAAATGCCTATTGGTAGAAGACTGGATTAAGAAACTGTGGTACATTTACACAATGGATTATTACTCAGCCATATAGAAGAATGAAATCTTACCATTTGCAACGATATGGGTGGACCTAGAGACATTATGCTAAGTGAAATTTGTCAGATGGAGAAAGACAAAAACCATATGATCTCTTATATGTGGAATTCAAAGAATAGAATAAATGAAGAAACTAATCAGAAACTGTCTCATAGCTATAGAGGAAAAACTGATGGTTGCTAGATGGGAGGGGGCTGGGGATGAGGGAGAAGGTGAGGGGATTAGAAAGCACAATCGGTAACCACAAATTTGCTACAGGAATACAAAAGACAGTTTGGGGAATACAATCAATAATGTTGCAAAGATTTTGTAGGGTATCCGATGGACACTTGTGTTATTAGGGAGACCACTTCATGAACAGTAGAGGTGCCTGACCACTGCAGTGTACACCTGAAGCCGAATAATAATGAATGTCAACTATAATTTAATATATATATACATGTATATACATATATATATACACATATATATGTGTGTGTGTGTGTGTGTGTGTGTGTGTGTGTGTGTGTATATATATATATATATATATATATATATATATATATATAAAACACATATTCACAGGATGTGGAGTACAGCATAAGGAATAGAGTCAGTGGAAATGCAACAGCTGTATATGATGTCAGAGTGGTAGAAGATTGGAGAGAGGGGTTATCACTTTGTGAGGCGTATAAATGTCTTACTATTACATTGTTTTGTACACCTGAAACTAATAATTCAAAAAAAAAGATTACTCAAGGGAGCTTAATCTGAAGAAGTCATGGGCATGGTTAAGAGATGATGTCCTTAGAGGCAAAAAAGAATTACAGAACTATGTTATCTCTCCTACCCTCTGTCATAGTATAGTCCAAAGAAATATGGACTGCCTTGACATTACACTCATCCAACAAGGGGGGGAGGGTAATCATTTTTTTTTATTATTAATAGACTATTTTTAGAGAAGTTTTAAGTTAAAAGAGAAATTGAACAAGGATGCTTTAAACTCTATAATCAACAAAAAGCAAGAATGTTTGATCAGGGACCTAAGGGTGGTCACCCCTATAAAACCCCTTGCTCAGTTCCCAGATCTGGGCCATTTTCAGATCTGAAACCCATTGACTGAGGAGGTAGCTGAGTCTCTAGAAGAAAGGACCTAGCAACACCTTGGTCAGTGTACACTGTGATAATTCTCCCAGTTCTTCCCCCAAAATACCTACAGCTGCATATGTGAGTGATTGTACACTGTGAAAAGGGGACTAATTAGGCAATTTTAGGACTATTTAACACACGGTCTGAGTTGAGATTGACCAAATGCACCACCACAACCCCTTTATTTGAGTGGGGCCTATGAGGACTAAGTAACTGATGGAGTCCTGGCTAAGATCTGGCTCATAGCATACTCATTGGGTCTGTGGACCCACCCAAAGATCATTTCCTCAACCCCCAAGTATGTAGTTGAAATTTTTATACTTCAGATTTGGAATATACTCCACATTGGGTCTCTGGTATGTAGAATAAGAGCTATGATAGTGAAGAAATCCATATGAAAACTGCTGAAACTGCCTGCTTGGCCAAGATAGTAAATGAAAAATATACCAGGCAGGATGGCAGAGATTACTGCCACCATTAAAGACCTAAAGGATTCAGAGGTGGTGAGCCTTATCTTATCTCCATTTAATTAATCAGTCTGGCTCTTTTAGAAACAGGATGGATGCTAGAGAATTATGGTGAATATCACAGACTTAACCCAGGAGTAGCCCCTAACCATCTGCTATTCCAGATGTGGTATCATTGCTAGAGCACATTAATAAGGCCTTGTGAAGGTATGTGATATGCAGCCCTTGATTAGAGGACTACTCTCTTTACCTCTTTACCATACCAATTGGAAAAGATCAGAGCAGTTTGCATTACTGGGAGATGGACAAGAGTATTCATTAATAGTCATTTACAGTATTGTCACAGGCTATGTTAACTCTCCCACCTTGCATCATAATATATCTGGACTATCTGGACAACATACTGATCCATTATATCAGTGACACCCTGATTGGACAGGATGACTAAGAGCAATCTAGAATGCTAGTGGTGTTGGTAATATACCTAAACTCCGGAGGGGTGCAAGTAACCCCTAAAACAATTTGGGGACCTACCACTCTGGTGAAGTTGTTAGGGGCATGACAGCATATTACTTCCAAAGCAAAAGCCAAATTGCTTCATCTTGCATTCCCTGCCATATGAAAGAAATATAATGACAGGTAGACTTGTAAGAGTTATGGAGACAATGCATTCCACACCCAGGAATATTGTTCCAGCCCCTGTATGGCCTGAAAGGATTAACTGCAAACAGTAGATTCAGGCCATAGTGCCGTTAGCCCTGCTCCTTGAGTTATAAGATCCTGCAGACCCTATGGTGGTGGAAAAGATATGCTATGGAGCTCATGTAAGTTCCAGTGAAAGAATCAAGTGGAAGATTTCTGCGGTTCTAGAGTAAACTCATGCCATCAATGCAGAGAGGTGCATACATTTGAGAAACATCTCTTGACAGGTTATAGGGCATTTGCAGAAACAGAACACTTGACCATGGAACATTAAGTGACTGTACATATGGAACTTCGCATTGTGACCCACCAAGTCATAAAGTCAGAGAGGTCCAATAGCACTCCATCAGTGAGATGGGAATGGAATATCCAGGATCAATTCAGGCAGGACCAGAGGGAACAAAGAAGCTGTCCAAGTCAGCAGTTAAGACCCTCATATCACCTGTGGACATAAAGGGTCCCACAATAACCAGCTGAAAAAGAGGAAAAATCCCGATGTCATAAAAATGGCAGTGTGAGGTGAGCCTCTTGAAATCTCCCCTGGAATTTACAACAAAGTGAAAAACTGTAACTCTACAAAGGACTCCCTGTGCAGCAGACAGGCAAGACTAAGAGGCATGCAACTGAAGTCATCTAAAGGTGGGCAAATTGGGCAAGTGGGGGGAGGAGGGAAGCAGGAAGTGCAGAGACGTGGGCCCTCAGGTGCAGAACTCAGACCGGAGCTCCCAGCTTGCTGCATTCCCGAGCTACTGCAGCTGAGGGAGAGGGAACAACTCAAGACTGCTAATGCTCCACTTATGGCCCACAGTCCTGCCTGAGGGATCAGCATGTAACACAGCTGAACCCAACGCTCACAGCAGAGACCTTGGAGCAAAGACTGAGGGAAGAAGGTTGAAAATAGTGGTTTATGCCATCACTTCTGAGCAGAAGACGGAAGGCATAGGCACGGAACCTAGCCGCCCCCTCCCACCCTCCCAAAGCTCATTTCACCACCACCCTCCCAGTTCTAGAAGTGGAAAGGAAGCAATGTCAGATCAAAAGGACAGAATATTTGCAGTTCTGAGTACTGCAGCCCACAGACATGGACTCACAGCCCAACTAGTTCCAGGGAAGGGGAGGGAGCCTTGGGTGCAGGAGTGGCTGTGCTGGTGATTGACCCCATTGCTCTGGGCCACCTCTCAAACACGCGCTGCCCCTCTCTGCACCTATCTGGGCAGATCCCTGCAGGAGTAAACACAGCTGCTGAAACACACAGACTGAAACTGGTGCAGGAAGAGCTTTGGAATTTCAGAAGCTCTCCACATTCCCCCATGGAGGGCATGGACTATGACCCGCTACACCATGAGAAAGAATAAAATGCTACAAAGAAAAATAAAATGTTCTACCAACACCTACTGGAAAACAAAAAAAAGACCTCTTCCTATCCACCTGTTGCAGAACCCACTCCTGTAGATGCCCAAGAAGAGAAATAATAATTCATTAATTGCAATGAATAACCAGGTAACAAGCTCAGAAAGAATATGAAAAGTTTCCAGAAAATGAACTTAAAGAGAAGGAAGTGTGGGACGTAAATGACAGAGAATTCAAGATTGAAAAAACTCAACGAGATGCAAGAAAACACAGACAGACAGTTTAATGAACTCAGAAACACAACCAAAGAACAAAATGAACACTTTTACCAAAGAGATTGAAATTTTTAAAAAGAACCAAATAGAATTTCTGGAGATTAAGAAATCAATAAAATAAATGAAGAATGAAATAGCCAGCTTAGGTAATAGAGTTGACCAAATGGAGGAAAGAATCAGTGACATTGAAGATAGAAATCTGGAAATGACACAGACGGAAGAAGAGAGAGACTTGAGAGTTAAAATAAATGAAAGAACTCTACAAGAACTTTCTGACTCCATCAGAAAGAGCAATATAAAAATAATGGGCATACCAGGAGAAGAAAGGGAGAAGGGAACAGAGAGTATATTCAAACAAATACTCGATGAGAAATTCCCAAACTTGTGGAAAGAAATGGATCTTCGAATCAGAGAAGCAAATAGAACACCTAATTACCTCAAACCCAACAGGCCTTCTCCAAGGTATATGGTATTGAAGCTGTCAAAAATTAATGACAAAGAAAGAATCCCCAAGACAGCCAGGGAAGAAGATGATAACTTACAAAGGAAAGCCCATTAGGTTATCATCAGATTTTTACAGCAGAAACTCTACAAGCCAGGATGGAGTGGAATCAAATATTCAAACTATTGAAAGAGAGAAATTATGAGCCAAGAATAATATATCCAGTAAAGATATCCTTTAGACATGAAGGAGGAATAAAAACCTTTCCAGACATAAAAAAACTAAAGACATTTTCTAACACATGACCAGCACTACAAGAAATACTGAAGGAAGCTATTCAACCTGAAACAAAAAAGAAAGAGAATACAAAACCATGAGCAGTATTACGAACAGACAGACAGGAGCAGCAAATGGCAATCCCTACACCAAATAGGACACTATACACTTAAACATAACATACAGGATAAAGAAGAAAAAAAGAAGAAGAAGAAAACGCTTTTAAAAAGACACAACTTGTTACTGCAGCGCAGAAATCAACTCACACCATAAATAGGAATAATTTGTGACAACAAAAACAAAAGGAAGCAGACTAAAGATCTGAACAGGCACAAGGCAATGGAGAAAGTAAGCCTACTGAAGAAAATGGAATACTCTAAGTATGAAATTTTCTTTTACATAAAGTTAATGGTAAACACTAAAAAAAAAAATCCAGAACTAAAATTTATAACATAAAAAAAGAAGAAATAAAGGGAAAAATAGAATACCACCACACTGAAATAACAGACGGCAAGAAAAAGACAAAGAAGCAATGGAGACACTATCCTACCAGAAAATCAGAGATACAATGAAAGGAAATGCTCATAATATAAATGCATTTATTTCACCAATAAAAAGGCACAGAGCAGCAGATTGGAAGAAAAAACAAAACCCAACCATATGCTGCCTCCAAGAGACACATCTCAGCTACAAAGACAAACATACACTCAAAATGAAAGGGTAGAAACTGACACTCCAAGCAAATGGTATTCAGAGAAAATGAGGTGTAGCCATAATGACATCAGATGAAACAGACTTCAGGATTAAAAAAGGTAGCAAGAGACAAAGATGAACATTTCATAATGATAAATGGGACTATACAACAAGAAGACATAGTAGTCATCAGTGTTTATGCCCTCAATCAGGAAGCACCGAAATATACCAAGCAACTACTAACAGAACTAAAGGGAGAAATTGGCCAAAACACAATTATAGTAGGGGACTTAAATACATCATTGACAGCTATGAATAGATCATCCAAACAGAAAATAAATAATGAAATAGCAGCTCTAAATGACACATTAGATGAAATGGACATAATTGACATTTATAGAGCACTTCATGCTAGAACATCAGACTGTACATTTTTTTCTAGTGTACATGGAATAGTCTCAAGGATGGACCATATATTGGGACATAAAACTAGCATCAGCAAATTTAAGGAGAGTGAAATTATCCCAAACATATTATCTGATCACAAGGCTTTGAAATTGGATATCAACTGCAAAAAGAAAGCAGGAAAAACCACAAATATGTGAAGATTAAACAACATACTTTAAAAGAACTACTGGGTCAAAGAAGAAATAAGAGGAGAGATCAAAAGATACATAGAAACAAATGACAATGAAAATACATCCTACCAAAGTTTGGGTAATTCACCGAAAGCAGTTTTAAGAGGGAAATTTATATCATTGCAGGCCTATCTCAAGAAAGAAGAAAAATCCCAGATAAATAACCTCACGTTACACCTTAAAGAAGCAGAAAAAAAAAAAAAAATGAAACCCAAAGTCAGCAGAAGGTAGGAAATAATAAAAATAAGAGCAGAACTAAATGAAACAGAGAACAAAAAAAATAAAAATGGAAAAAAATTAATGAGACGAAGAGCTGTTTCTTTGACAAGAATAATAAAATTGACAAAACCTTGGCTAGACTCACTAAGATAAAAAAAAAAAAAAGAAAAAAAAAGAAATGACACGAACAAAATCAGAAATGAAAGAGGGGAAGTTACCACGGATGCCACAGAAATACAAAGGATTATCCAAGAATACTATGAAGGACTATATGCCACCAAATTCAATAATCTTGAAGAAATGGACATGTTCTTAGAAACATATAGCCTTCCTAGGCTGAATCACAAAGAATTGGAAAATCTAAATAGACCGAGCAACAGTAAGGAAATTGAATCAGTCATCTTCCCAAAATCAGAAACCTTCCCAAAAGCAAAAGTCCGGGACCAAATGGCTTCAGTGAATTCTACCAAACATTCAAAGATGATCTAATACCTGTCCTATTCAAACTCTTCCAAAAAGTTGAAGAAGTGACAATACTCCCTAACTCATTTTACGAGGCCAAAATTACTCTGATACCAAAACCTGCTAAAGACAACACAAAAAAAGAAAATTACAGACCAATATCTCGGATGAATACAGATGCAAATTCCTAAACAAAATTCTAGCATGTTGAATGCAACAAAACATTAAAAAGATTATACATTAAGACCAAGTGGGGTTCATCCTAGGGACAAAAAAATAGTTCAACACATGCAAATCGATCAATATGATACACTACATAAAAATTTTAAAAAATCACATGATTATATCAATAGATGCAGAAAAAGCATTTGACAAGACTACAACATCCATTTTTATTAAAATACTTAATAAAATGGGTATAGAGTACCTTACCCATAATAAAATCCATATATGACAAACCCTCAGCTACTATCATAATTAACGGTGAAAAACTGAAGCCTCTTGCTCTATGTTCAGGAACACGACAGGGCTGTCCCCAATCACCTCTGCATTTCAACATAATATTGGAAGTCCTCTCCAGAGCAATCAGTCAAGAGAAAGAAATACAAGGCCTCCGAATAGGGAATGAAGAAGTTAAATTTTCTCTTTTTGCAGATGACACGATGCTATATATAGAAAACTCTCAAGACTTCACCAAAAAGTTATTAGAAACAATAAACGAATACAATAAAGTTGCCGGCTACAAAATCAATGTACCAAAGTCCATTGCATTCCTATATACTAACAATGAAATCTCAGAAAAAAAAAAAAATTCCTTTTGCAATTGCAACAAAAAGAATAAAATACCTAGTAATAAATTTAACTAAGGATATGAAAGACTTATATACTAAAAACTGTTAGACATTTTAAAAGAAATTGAAGTAGACACAAAGAAATAGAAAGACATTCCTGGATTGGAAGAATCAACATAGTTAACATGTTCATGGATTGAAAGAATCAGCATAGTTAAAATGACCATATTATCCAAAGCAATATACAGATTTAATGAAATCCCCATCAAAATCCCAATGGCATTTTTTAAAGAAATAGAACAGAATATCATCAGATTTTTATGGAACCACAAAAGACCCCAAATAGCCAAAGCAATCCTAAGAAAAAAGAACAATGCTAGAGGTCTCACACTCCCTGACTTTGGCTTGTACTACAGGGCAACAATAATCAAAACAGTATGGTATTGGCAGCAAAACAGACACACAGACCAATAGAATAGAATTGAGAACCCAGAAATAAAACCACATAAATATGGACAGATAATTTTCAACAAAGAAACCAAAAACATGGAATGGAGAAAAGACAACCTCTTCAATAAATGGTGCTGGGAGTATTGGAAAACCACGTGCAAAAGAATGAAACTGGACTGCTATCTGTCACCATATACCAAAATCAATTCAAAATGGATCAAAGACTTAAGCATAAGACCTGAAACAATAAAATGCATAGAAGAAAACATATGGACCTTGGGTTCAAACAGCATTTTGTGAATTTGACTCCAAAGGCAAGACAAGTGAAAGCAAAAATAAATGCATGGGACTGTATCAAACTGAAAAGTGTCTGCACAGCAAAAGAAACCATCAACAAAATAAAGAGGCAACCAACTGAATGAGAGAAGAGTTTGCAAAGAGCGCCTCTGATAAGGGGCTAATATCCAAAATATGTAAGAACTCATACAACTCAGCAACAACAACAAAATGAACAATCCAATTAAAACATGGGCAGAGACCTGAATAGACAGTTCTCCAAAGAAGACATACAAATGGCCAATAGACATATGAAAAAATGCTCAACATCACTAATCATCAGAGAATGCAAATAAAAACCACAATGAGATATCATCTCACACCAGTTAGAATGGCTATCATCAACAAGACAGATAAGAAGTGTTAGAGAGGCTGTGGAGAAAAAGGAACCCTCATACACTGATGGTGGGAATGCAGACTGGTGCAGCCGCTATGGAAGGCAGTGTGGAGGTTCCTCAAAAAACTAAGAAAGAATTACCATATGACCTAGCAGTCTGTCTCTCTCCTGGGTATCTACCCAAAAAATCTGAAAACATTTATTCGTAAAGATATATGTGCTCCAATGTTCATCGTAGCTTTATTTACGGTGGCCAAGACTTGGAAACAACCAGTGTCCTTTGATAGATGATTGGATAAAGAAGTTGTGGTATAAACACACAATGGAATACTATTCTGCCATAAGAAAAAATGAAATAATACCATTTGTGACAGCATGGATGGATCTTGAGATTATTATGCAAAGCGAAATAAGTCAGACAGAAAAAGTCAAGAACCATATGATTTAACTCATGTTGTATATAAAACTGAAAACAACAAAACAACAAGACAAATGAAGAAACAAAAACTCATAGACAGACAATAGTTTAGTGGTTACCAGAGGGTAAGCGATAGCTGCGAGTAAAGGGAATCCAATACATGGTGATGGAAAGGGAACTGTCTCTGGGTCGTGAACACAAAATGTGACAGATAGATGATGTATTACAGAATTGCACATCTGAAATCTGTTACTTTACTAACAATTATCAACCCAATAACTTTTAATTTTTAAAAAAAGGAGGAAAACTCCCAAGCTTGGTTTATAGATGAGTCAGCTTGTATGTGGGGTCCAAAAGGAAAATAATACTCCTTAGGTTCATCACAGTCACATTCAGAGGTAGACCTGGAAGATTGAGCCAAAGGATCTTTCTAATGGGCAAAACTGTGAGCAGTCCACCTGATCGCCCACTTTGTGCAGAAGAAGTGCACTGAGATGAGAGCATATACAGATTCAAACACAGCGGCAATGGCTTGGTTGTCTGATCAAGGCAAAGGACTAGAAGACAGGAGACAAAGTTATCTGGGGTAGAGCTACTGCATGGACATATGTGAGTAGGCACTAAGTGTGAAGATTTTTGTATCACATGTTAACGCCCACTAGAAAACATCTAGTACAGAAGAGACACTGACAAAATCACTTGGCCAGTTGAAGTTAGAACTGGCGTGATGGGCACCTGAAGGGAATAGCCATGCTATCAGAAATGGAAGCTCTGTGTAGGCCCAATAACAGGCACTCCCATTTCCCAAGATTGATCTAGTTACTGTTGCCTGTGAATGTCCATTTTGTCAACAATAGAAACCAACACTGAGCCCCTGATACAGCACTATCCTTGGAGGAGAATAACCAACCACCGGGTGGCAAATTGACCATATGAGGCCCTGCCCTTCCTGGAAAGGCCAGCACTTCATCCTCACAAGGATAGACACCTATTCTGGGTATCTGGGGCTTATGGAATGCTTGATTCACAGGCATGGAATTCCATATATATAACATCTGATTAGTGAAAAATATTAGAGTGAACTCATGACCATGAGATCCACTGGTCATATCATGTACTAGACTATCCAAGAGACTTCTAGAATGTTAGGACAGCCTTCTAAATGTGCAACTGAAATGCCAACTTACAGGAAATACTTTGAAGGGAAAGGGCCCCTCCTTCAAGACATAACGTCTTTGTTATGTCAGAGAGCTCTGTATGGAGTTGTGTCCACAATATGAAGGGGTTGACTGGGAGTGATGACGTGTGGGAATCTAGGGGTTGAAGCAAGTGTTGCTTCACATATCATCACTCCCAGTCATCCCCTGAGGATTTTGTGCTTCCCATCCCCCCAGCTCTGCAGGGTTAGAGGTCGTGTTCCCATAGCAGACACGTTCTTGCCAAGGTATAAAGAAATGGTACCTATTGGCTACAGCTGCCACCAGGACACTTTGGACAACTTGTGCTTAAGTAGTAGCAGAAGAGTAAAGGAGCCACCATCATGGGAAGGACAAATGACCTGAATCAGCAGGATGAGCTGGAAATGTTTCTACAAAGTGGTAGCAGAACCATGTGATCCACTTGGCATCTTTTGGTATGCCCTGGTCCCCATGGTAACCGTGAACAGATGGTTCCGTTTTTGGGTGCAGCAGCCCCAAACTGAAATGGAAATGACTATCACAAATTCAGGCCCTTTAGGTATGACAATTTGAGTCACAGAATCAGGTAAACCCTGTGTATAATTAAGGGTGAGGGGAATTTCAAATGGACATTGGAGAAGGGAGAAGATGAATACCAACTATGACCCTAAAATCAACCACAGCATCAGAGACAGCTGTTTCCCATTAACCTCATTTTTCATTCCCTTAGGAAAAACTGTCCACGCAAACCGCGCAAGGGTTGCTTCCTGAAACTGTGAAGTAGGTATGTGTTGCACAATGGGTAATCTGTGGCAGCTGTAAGGATGTGCCGCACCATTGGTTTCAGCTCAAGAACCCCTCCAACCTTCTCTCCCTCCTCCTATATTGCTCCTCAGCCTTCCTTGACTCTCTCCCTATTTTCTTTCACATACCCTTTTCCCTTAATAAAATTCTTGTACATTTAATTTCATCTTGGCTTCTGCTTCTAGAAGGACTAGGATTAGCACAATTTATAAATTCAATTAGGAAGATTCTTTATGATGTTGACTCTCCCTGATGAAAAAGCATGGTATGTTTTTCTATTTGTTAAAGTCTTCTGTTGTGTTTTTAAAGTTTTCTTCATTAAAGCCTGTTAAGTTTTTCCTAGGTATTTTTGTTGTTGTTGTTACTATTGTAAATAGGTCTTTCCTTCCACTATGCTTTCTCTCTGGTCACTATGCTTTTCACTCTGTGTATATGAAAGATATTGATTTCTATACATTTATATAACTTTTTACTATTTTATGAGTCTTTCATTATTCAGTAGTTTTGTTGTTACTGTTGAGTTGCTTGGGTTTTCCAGTTCTATAGTCATAATGCCTGCAAATAGTAAGAGTTTTACTTACACCTTATGTCTTCCCAATTACTATACCTCCAATGTCCTTTTTTTGTCTAATTGTATTGCCAGTAAATCAAATATAATATTAAATATTTGTGTGAGTGGCTATCTTTGTTTTGTTTCTAATTTTAGTGGAGAATGCTTGAAGTATTTCCCCATTAATCATAATACAAGCTTCTGTGCTGAGTTAGATATATCATGTTAAGAAAGTACCATTTTTTTTCTTATTTTATTAAGCTTTCTTTTTCTTAATGGTTGTTGAATTTTTCAAATGACTTTTAAGCATCAATGAAATTGAATCTATTATTTTTATCCTAACATTTTCATATGATTATTTCCCTAACATACAAACATCCTTGCATTCCTAGA
This sequence comes from Rhinolophus sinicus, assembly GCF_057876585.1. Taxonomy (NCBI): domain Eukaryota; kingdom Metazoa; phylum Chordata; class Mammalia; order Chiroptera; family Rhinolophidae; genus Rhinolophus; species Rhinolophus sinicus. The sequence continues at coordinate 73,481,438 of NC_142504.1, read as the reverse complement.
ATAAGTCCCATTCGGTCATGATGTATTTTTCTTTTTTGTTCTTTTTTTCTTTGTTTTCTTATATGCTGCTGGATTCTGTGTTAACATTTTATTTAAGATCACATTTTTGCATTTATATTTATAAATAAGATTGGTGGTCCTGATATATATTTTTAAATTTTTGTAAGATTTTGCTATCAATGTTATATCACCTCAGAGAAAAAAGTTAGCTATTTCTTCCTTTTAAAATTTCCCTGGAAATAATATTAGTATTAGTATTAGAATTGCGTGCTTGTAAATTTTAGTAGAATTCCTTCTCTGGGTGTGCTGTTTTCTGTGGGTACAGCACTTTAAGAACTTTACCTATTTCTTCTACAGAAAACAGTTTAAGTCTTTGTTTTTAATCTCTTCTATAGTTTTCATAAATTATATTATCTTAGACAGTTTTCTATTTAATCTAGTTTTCAAATTAATTGCACAGAATGGAACAAAGTAGTTTATTGCAATTCTTTTCTTAAAATTTGTTTTGACATTCAATATTTTATCTTAATTTCAGGTACACAGCATAGTGGTTAGACATTTATATAATTTAAGAAGTGACCCCCTGACTACTCTAGTACCTATCTGGCACTATGCATAGTTATTACCATATTATTGACTATATTACATCCCCATAATTATTTTGTAACTGCCAATTTGTACTTCTTAATTCCTTCACCTTTTTCACCCTGATCCCCAACCCCCTTCCATCTATCATCCCAACAAATCTAGTACCCATCTGAAACTATACATAATTATTACAATGTGATTGACTATATTCCTTATGCTATACCCTCCATACCCATGACTACTTTGTAACAAACGATTTTTATTTCTTAATCCCTTCCCCTTTTTTCACCCACATCCCCAACCACCTCACATCTGGTAACCACCGATATGTTCTCTGTATCTATTAGTTTGTTTCTGTTCTGTTTGTTTGTTGATTTTGTTCTTTGAATTAGACATATAAACAAAATCACATTGCATCTGTGTTTCTCTGTCTGACATACTCCACTCAGCACAATAACCTCCAGGTCCATTCATGCCACCACAGATGGCAAAAACCCATTTTCTTTCCTGGCTGAACAATATTCTATTGTGTATATATATATATATATATTCTATTGTGTGTGTGTGTGTGTGTGTGTATATATATATATATATATATCAACTACTCTTTACCCATAGATGAACACTCAGGCTACCTTCACATCTTCGCCATTATAAACAATGCTGTAATAAACATATGAATGTACACCTCCCCTCAAAGTACCATTTTGGGTTTCTTTGGATAAATACCCAGAAGTGGGATTATTGGGTCCTTCTTTGTCTTTTGTTACAGCCTTTGTTTTAAAGTCTATTTTGTCTGGTATAAGTATTGCTACCTCAGATTTTTTGTTGTTTCCATTTTCATGAAATATCATTTTCCCATCCCTTTACTTTCAGTCTGTGTGTATCTTTCAATCTGAAGTGAGTCTCTGGTAGGCAACATATGTAATGGTCATGCTTTCTTATCCATTCAGCCACTCTATCTTTTGATTGGAGAATTTAATCATTTATATTTAAAGTAATTATTGATGCATATGCAGTTATTGTCATTTTATTACTCACATTTTTGGTCTTTTTTTTTTTTGTCTTTTCATCTTAAAGTAGTCCCTCTATGATTCTTTGTAATTCTGGTTTGGTGGTGATCAACTCCTTTAGCTTTTTCTTGTTTGGTAAGCTCTTTATCTGTCCTTCAATTCCAAATGATAGCTTTGCTGAGTAATCCTGGTTGTAGGTCCTTTCTTTTCACCACATTGAATATTTCCTGCCAATCCCTTCTGGCCTAAAAGTTTCTGTTGAGAAATCAGCTGATAGTCTTATAGGAGCTCCTTTGTGGGTAACTAATTGCTTTTCTTTTCTTTTTCATAATTAACATTTGGCATTTTAATTATGATGTGTCTTAGTGTGGGTCTTTTTTGGGTTCATCTGGTTTGGGTCTGTCTGCTCTACCTAGGCTTGTAGATCTATTTCCTTCACCAACTTAGGGAAGCTTTCCATAATTATTTCTTCAAATAGGTTTTCAATTCCTTGCTCTCTCTCTCTTATCCTTCTGGTACCCCTATGATGCGAATGTTGGTATGCTTGATGCTGTCTCAGAGGCTACTTAAACTATCCTAATTTTTTTGGATTCTTTTTTCTTTTTGTTCTTATTAGGTGTTTTCTGCTACCTTGTCTTCTAAATCACTGATTCAATCCTCTGCTTCATCTAATCTACTGTTGATTCTTTCTAATGTATTCTTCATTTCAGTTATTGTATTCTTTATTTCTGACTGATTCTTTCTTGTTTTCTATCTCCATTTTTATATTTCCTATTTCTTTACTGAAGTTATACCTGAGATCATTAAGCATCATTCTAACTAGTGCTTGGAACTCTGTGTCTGGTTGATTGCTTGTTTCCATTTTGCTTAGTTCTTTTTCTGTAGCTTTATTCTGTTCTTTTGTTTGGGACATGTTTCTTTGGCTCCCCATTTTGGCTGCCTCCTTATGTGTTTTTCTATGTATTAAGTATGACTGCTATGCCTTCCTGTCTTAGTAGAGTGGCCTTATGTAATAAGTATCCTGGGGGGCCCAGTGGTGCAGTCTCCCTGGTCACCAAAGCAAGGTGCTCAAGGTATGTCCCTTGTGTGGGTTGTATGTGCCCTCCTGTTGTAGTTGAGCCATGATTGCTGTTTGCACCTCAATAGGAGGGATTAACCCTCAGGCTGATTGTTTTTGAGGACTGGCCGTGACTATAGTGGAGGAGCTGTGGTGCAAGGGCTGACCCTGCAGAGCAGAGTTCACTTTAGAAGGGCTCTGGTGTCTGCCTAGTCAGCCCTTTGGGTGTATTGTCCTTGGAAGCAGTCAGGTGATGTTCCAGCTGGGTCTGAAGTTGGCCACCAGGTGTGCCAGCCCTGGGGCCTACTGGGAGAGGACCCACTGCATGCTGAGTTTAGCTGTAGCATGTGCCCTGCCAGGGCCACCTGATACGAACCACAAAGCAACCCACAGATGGCTGTCACCTGTGCCGGGCTTGGACGTACCTTGAGAGGCCAATCTGCAAACCAAGGCTGGTTGGTATTAGTGCTGAGCTTGGGGCTGCTCAGGCAAAGGTATGGTATGTGCCAAAGCCAGGTGCTGCTTGTTTGGGTTTTGTGAATCTTTGAGAGATTTTGTGAAAGTCTGAAGCATGAGCTAAGATTAGTTATATGGGAAGCAGCTTGCGTGTGCCTGAAAGTTGGGTGGGGTGGGGTCTCAAGGAATCACTAGGGTGGGGTAGACAAAAGATGATAACCAGTTTGATGGAGACCAGATATGGCGGCTGCCTGCGTCTGCACGCAGGGAGGGGAAGGTCTCAACAAAGAAACAATGGCTTCTGCCAGCTCCTCTATCTGGGAGAAAGCTGCCCCTCCAGCCCTCACCCTGAAGCTAGACAATTCAGTTCCTCCGCATAAGTCCTGGCATCTTTCAAGCTGCTGCTCCACTGCTGGAGCTCAGAGTGAGTATGTCCATCAGGGAGGAAGTCCATGCATGGCCTCTTTAAGAGAAGTGAGCACCTAGGACTGAAGCTGCCCTCTGGCTCACTCAGCCACAATCTCTGCTGATTCTCACAACCAGAAGTTATGGGATTTCTCTTCCTGGGACTGGAACCCTGGGCTGGGGAGACTGGTGTAGGGCTGGGACCCCTCACTCCACCAGGAGGTACCTCTGCAGCTGAGATATCCCTCCTACGAATCTCTAGGTGGCTTCTTCTGTATGTCCATAGTTGTAGGGCTTCAGTTCAGTTCAACTTCAGGTGATTCTCAATGATGGTTGTTCTGTAGTTTAGTTGTAATTGATATGGTCCTGAGAGGAGATGAGCACAGCATTTACCTACTCTGCCATCTTGATTGGAAATCTCCTCTATTCTTTTCATTTTTCGTTTTCATAATTGTTTTCCCTGCATTATATTTTGCATATTTGCTGTCTCCCTTTCTTTTCTAGAATTAAATAACTAATGTTTTCCTCTATTGAATTAGTTTTTTAATTTAATATTTCTTTCTGTTTTCGAACATAAATTTTTGCTTTTTCTTTACTTAGTTTTCCTGCTTTCTCTCCATTTATTTTATTGTTTTCCCCCCTAAATTTTTGAATTAGATTCTTCATGAATTTATCTTAAGTCTTTTTTTTTAAAATGTAAGTATTTAAGACTATGAATTTTCCTCTGGTTTCTACCTTAGTAGTATTCCACAAGATTTTTTTTCCTGTTTATTTAAGCACTTTATTTTCCAACACAATGACATATTACTGGCACCTAATGTCCTGACAATAGTAAGCCAAAATTTGTTGTTATCACTTAAAGAATTGAGAATTGTTTACAATAACTTTACAGAAATTAAAAGGGTGAATAAATTTACAAGTGTAAATGTAAACCATTTTCTAGTTCAAGATTAGTAATAGCCCACAGTTCTGGCAGGAAAGCATAAGTAAGAAAGGAAACTCCAAAGTCTTGGATTTTCCCAATACTGTTAGTCTGGCAAGACAGAAATGACAGCTGGTTCAAGAACTCCTGCCAGCCTCTAGAGAAATCCTGGAATAGTCAGCTCTTGCACATTAATACCCTGCACAGATCAAGAATTTGATGGTCTCACAGATCCTCACCCAGCCAATGGATTTCTCTTCCATAAATGTGTTTTCTCACCTCAGTCAGGAAGTGAGGCAGCTGCAAGTACTAAGCGTTTAAATTAAATATATATACAAGGTGTTAAACATATACCAACAAAACAGTTAACTTGTACAGCGTCAAAATCAGCAACAAGTTCTATAATCCAGATTGTGTCAGATACAAGCTTCAAGGATAATTTTCTTTTTAAAGGTTTATTCGAGTTTTGTGAGGCTAGCATGAGGTGCGGCAAATGTATACTTTTGAATTAACTCATTTAGAAGCATTTGCAATGGACAATGAGGGGTCCGAATTATCATATTCCTGCTTGCTGATCCACATCTGCTGGAAGGTGGACAGTGAGGCCAGGATGAAGCTCCCAATCCACACTTGCATTTAGGAAGAGCAATGATCTTGATCTTCATTGTGCTGAGGGCCAGGACCATGATCTCCTTCTGCATGCTATCAAAGATGCCAGAGTACCTGCTGTTCCCACCAAACAGTGCTGTGTTGGCATACAGGTCTTTCTGGATGTCAACATCACACTTCATGATGGAGTTAAAAGTGGTCTCCTGGATGTCACAGGACTCCCTACCCAGGAACAAGGACTAGATAAGCACCACAGGATACCATAACCACTGGGACTTGGTGGTAGCCATCTTCGGCTCCAAGTCCAAGGCAATGTAGCAGAGCTCCTCCTTGAGGTCACGCATGATTTCGCACTTGGTAGTGGTGATGAAGCAGTAGCTATACTCCATGAGTATCTTCATGAGGTAGTTCATCAACTCCTGGCCAGCCAGCCAGGTACAGACACAAGTGGCATGGGGCAGGAATAGTCCTTATGGATGGCACCATGTGGATTACCCCATCTTTAGGGTCCAGGGCAAAACCAGTGGTGCAGCAAGAGGCATACAGAGATAGCAAGGTCTGGATGGCCATGTATATGGCCTGGGTGTTGAAGACCTTGAACATGATCTGAGTCATGTTCTCTCTGTTGGCCTTGGGGTTCAGCGGGGCCTCAGTCAGCAGCACTGGGTGCTCCTTGTGGGCCACACTCAGCTCATTGTAGGAGATGTGGTGTCGTATCTTCCACATTTCATCCCAGTTGATGACTATGCCATGCTCCATGAGGGTCAGGATGCCACACTTGCTCTGGACCGTCAGCCCAACGTCCACTATGACACCTTGGGCAACCGACAATGGACAGAAACATAGCTCACTGTCACCACCTTCAACAAAGCCAGCTTTACACATGCCAAAGCCTTTGTCAGTGATGAATGCAGTGATTTCTTCTTGCATTATGATCCAACGAGACTGGGAGCAGAGAAGTGTGGAGGTGGAGCCACAGGAGTACATGAAACACTTGCAAGTGACTCCAGTTTTAACACATCGTGTTGTCATTGTCTTTGATTTCAGTTGGTGGTTTTTCTTTGTTCTAAATATTTTTTCAAATACTTTTAAATTTCCACATAGACAGAATTTTGTCTCCCTAATTTTTATTCATTTCTATTATATTGCATTGTGATCGAAGAATGCTATCTTTACTCTTCACTGTTTGGACATTTCTGAGGTTTTCTTTTGTGGCTTAATAGTTTCTGTGAATGTTCATGAGCAATTGAAAGGAAAGTGTGTTCTCTTTTCAGTACATAAAATTTGATATATTAATCAGATCTACCTTATCAATTATATTACTAACATTTCCATAATTTGCTTATTTTTTATTTACTTGATCTCTCATAGACTGAGAAACAGAAAGGTTAAGTAATTTTACCAAGTTCTCAATAGTAAATGGTAAAGTTCTTTAGGAAATGGTGAAACTGAATTCAGTCAGTCTGACTTCAGAACCTCAACTCTTAACTATTATACCATGCTAACTTTCAAGGATGTTCATTAGATTTTTCTCTGTTATCACTTAGGTGTCAAACCATTCAGTAGGAGGAAAAGAGATCTCCCAGGAAAACAACTTGAAATCAATAAAAGTATTGTGAGGACATGAAAGTTTCTGAAGCAATTAGGAAGATATCCAGGAAGTTAGGTAATTCCCTCTGGAGCTGAATAATTGTGCAAAATGAAATAAGACTAGAAAAAAAGGAACCATAAACTGCATGAAATATTAGTCAGGGAGTTTGCCAAGGGTGTGTTCTACTCAGTAAGGGTGTGGCGTATTGGGGCAGGGAGGGTACAGTTACATTTGTGATGATAAAATGGCTAATATCAGGCAGCTAAGTAAGTGAGGGACAAGCTCCATCTCCAATCTATAAGAGTGGTTTATCCCATGCAGACCTTCCAACCCTGACAGGGAGGAAGATATCATTTCTGGAGCAGGAGATCCTACCATCCAGGGTCAAGATACAACAGGGAATGCCCCTGAGTTGTTTTCCCCATGAAGGGAGGTGACAGCTCCATTGTGGTGGAGGGTGGGGCAATGAGTAGCTCTCACTGGCAGGTTTTTCCACTCCTCTGAAAGAAGAAAAATGACTTGTTGAAGCAGCTAGTCTGTTTACTAGCAGAAATGAGTTGACCTTAGGGAAGTGTTTGAGTATTACGTCTAAAAAAGGATACAAACCAGAGTGGTGTCTTGCATGGAAAAATTAGTCCCTGCATATCTTTTGGCCTCAGATATAGAAAGAGTGTCTCTTCTCTACAAATTAGAGGATAAGTTAGTTGCGTAGGCCCTTAGGAGGAGACCCTTAAGTAATTCACTCACAAGGATGGAGAATGCAAAACTTTACCAATATGTTTGGGAGAAAAATGGAATGGTTATAAAACCAATTCCCTAGGTAGCTGACAGCTTTGGAGTAGGGAATGTGAGATTATGTCTGAGAGAGTTGGTTTTCTAGGCATCAGGAGGGTCAAGATCCACGTTATGTATTTGGACCCTGAAAAGGAATTCCAGATCTGTTCTCATACCTATACCCTCATGCCTCATATCCTGGAAGAGGATATGGAGAAGTGAAACAACTAGTTATTTGAAGGTGTCCATTCTCGGGTAAACAATCATGTGGAATTGAATCCGGCCAGAAATAAAGTTGGTCATGGAGAAGGGGGAAAAGCTGACATGGCCCTGACACATCAAGCAGGAAACCTCTGATAGAAGGTGGTTAGGAAGGAGTAGATACTGAAGGCAGCAAATCCAAGACCACCCTGTGTGGATGTTCTCAATCTGTAAGTGAAGAGAAAGTGAGTAGTTGGATAATTGGGAACTGAGAACAGCATATCTTGATGTCTTTCCTTAAAGAAACCTCTATCATGGGGCAAAGAAAGGGAACTTGAAGAGATTCATCAAGTAAGTGGGAAATGTGGCTTCTAGGGGAATAAAAATTAAGAAGACTCCAATTCTATGGGACAGTCACTCTGAGATAGGATGGCAGGACACCCAAGGGCAGGAAATAACAGAACGTCAACTGAGGGCTGAAAACCAGTAAACTAGCATGTAGCACAAACCAGCCAGGACTGGCCCAAGACCAAGACTGTAACGAGATTCACCTCCAAGTAACCTCCAGCCTCATTATGCCCTCATTAAAATACATTTCTATACGATATAACACACCCACCAGTGCCATGACACTTCTGAAAAGGACCCCATGAGACAAAAAAGGGGTATGAACCCAATTCTCTGAAAAGCCCACCCATTTCCAGGAACTAGTAGAATATTCTTCCCCTTCATTTCCATAACAACAACAAAAAATCCTTACCAAATAAAAATTGCAGTTGCACCTAAAGTCAAGGTTGTCTCTCTCTCAGAGGCAACCTTTGCTCTGCCTACAGAGCAGATCTTTACTCAATAAACTACTTTCACTCTGCTATCTCGCTTGCTCTCGAATTCTTTCTTGCATGTAGCCAACAACCCTCTTTCCTGCAACAGTTCTAAGAGTTGAAGATGTCATCCAGATCTAACAAAAGCCAGTTAAAGCCTTCTAACCAAAGAAAAGGCCACCAGTACATACCTATAGAAAAAAGTTTATAAACTTGTAGTGAGAAAGAACTGGTCATGGGATGTCTCAGTAAGACAGAGCCGGATTTGGGCTTGTGCTGGTTGGTTCTAAGAATGGATGGCTTGTTAATCAGTTTTGCAACTGCAGTATAGCGTTAATTACGTTTGGTTAGAAACACTGTTCTGTTGGTTTCTCTGCTTCCTGTGGAAAACATTGCTTATCACAATCTGATCGCTAGTGGAGTTGTTTTGCACCTTTTTTTTTTTTTTTGCCTTCATTAGAGTTAAATTGAAGGTCTTGGTTGGGAAAAGTAATCTGACTGACTAGGAGGCTATGGAAAAGCCTCAGTGGAGTTGTGGTTCTAGAGAAACACTCCAGGAAAAATTCAAATAAAGTGGAGGACGGTGGGGCATATGGCTTGTGTGGAGGTAATAGGATGCTCAGTAGTTGGTAAAATATCTAAGGTGAACCTTATCTCGGATCCCCAGAAGCTGTTTTCTGCACTTGCATAGATATTCTATTCTGTGAGAACACTGAGGCACATGGGAAGAGAACAACAACATTGTATTGAACATAAGACACTGTGCACTTCCTCTTCCTGTTGTGGTTGGCTTTGAGCTAGAACACCTTGAGGAATTTGGCTTTGAGTTGCAAGCAGTTTTTCTCTTGTAAACTTCTCTTTGTTTTGAAAAAGTAGCAGGGTTGTACAGATTTAGTTTTGCAATATAAAGCAAAACCATTCTCTAAAATGGTTGAGATCCTATGAATCTAAAAATCTCAAATCTTCATGGGACCCTGTAAAATATTGTTTGTATGTGTGTGTCAGTGTGTGTGTGTGTGTGTGTGTGTGTGTGCGCGCGCGCATGCACTTGTGACTGCTTAACTTCTTTCTTTTTTGAGAAGCCTTTTTTTAGGTTTCAGTCAGAGGAACAGGAGGAGGGACACACCCAACAGCTGTAGAAGCAGGAAATATCTAACCTAAAACTGAAGAAGAGAAACATGTAATTTGAGAGTATCTGTGCATATTTTGTTCCAACTACCTTTCTTGAAATATTATACATTTGATACATGGATAATTGGGAATGGGGATACTTGGTTCTCTTTGTGCAATGTACCCAGAGTGATTTAGGCAGTTCTATCTCAACTTTGGAGAGTATTTCTTTTCTGGATCATACTCCAGAAGTATTAGCAGCTAAGTCCCATAGGATAGCAAGAGGGACAATTACAGCACTGATGTCACCTGAAGCTGGCGGAGGGTCTGTGAATTGGGACTGGCTTGGGCTTGATGTATTGATGGGAGTATTTAGAAGTGAAAAATATAGACTGAGGAATGTGAAAAATGCAAACTGTCCTTGTTTTTCATAATTTGATTATGTGATCATACGATTATGTGAAAGTAAATGAGCTACTTGCTGTATCTTTCGTGGGGATGCTGCAGTCTAAATTTAAAACAGGCCAACTTCTCTGTAAAGGGACAATGAGCTGTATTCAGTTTTCAGGGAAGAGCTCAGTTCTCTTTTAAGGAAGTGAGACCTAGATAGCAAATGGAAACTCAGTCCGTGGGGGAACTTGTGTTTTTCTCTGGGCTTTGTTTGGGTACTACCTTTGAAATAAGGTAGGCATATTTGAGGGACCATTTGAGGACCAGGGCTATAAACTGCAAATGACTCAACTGTATTTTTGTAAATCAGACTATATGTTCTTTTCTATATTCATTATGCTTTTTGTCACCATTGGTCCAGTGTTTCTCAAAATTTGGTATTTGGACTGCCTCCATTAGAATCACATGGAAGTTGTTAAAAATAAAAATCCCTGGCCCTGAACTCAACTGATTCAAAATATGTGGGCACAGAACCTAGGGATCTATATCTTAAACGCCCCATCACAGATTATCCTTGTGCATCCTACCGTCTGAAGGCACCAGCGGGATAGCAACTGTGCTGCCAGGAATTAAGGTGGGAGTCTGTGTTCATGAAGGTGACAGTCTTAAAGAGGGAGATGATAGTGGCAACAACAGACATCCCAAGTGGAACCCTGGAGTTTCAAAGTCTAGCTATTCTGTAGAGCCTGTGTGTAAATTTTCCTTCTGTTGCCAATTGTGGAGGCTTTAGTCTGTGGTTGCAGGGAGTAGTGATTTCCCGTAGGCTTTGACTCTCGATAGAGAAGGCTAGAAATACCTTGTTTATTATTTGCCAACAGCTGAAGGCAGAGTTGCTGTTAAGCCCTTAAGACAGTGATCTTCTTTGAGCCAGGTAATGTCTTTCTGAAAGCATTTGAGTAGGATCTTCCTTATGGATTCAGTTCCATTTTCTCCATATACTACAATGATGCTTTACTAATGTTTTCTTTGGAGCCTGAGTCAAACGTTGGAAACTACTGACCTGCCGGCTGTGTGTCCCACAGGTCCTCTGATGCAATTGAGTAATCACACAAGGCTGCCGGGAACCCAGTAACAGTGACTACTTCCTCCTTCAGTACCTCCTTCTTGCCTCACAAGCCTGCCATGCCCACCTCATTATATGCTTACATACCGTCAACCTCATCTTTCCTACTGCTTTTCCTTCCTTCTCCATGCTTTATATTATTACTAATCTCCTGTAGAAGCAAAACTGACTCTTAGTTCTTCCAGTATGATTAAGCATGTCACATACTGTCATTAGGAACACAATAAATCTACTTTGCCCTCTTAGATAAACCGAAAATAGTAGGCTCATCCTGACTGGTTCTGCTTCCAAAATAATAAGCCCTGGAAAATTTCCTGTCAACCTGGACTCTCTAAACAGTGTTACCCCTGATTTTTGTTATGTGTCTGAAGACATAAATGATCTTTATAAAAGTTGTATGAGAAAGCTTTTTTTTTTTGCTTTTGTCCCACCATAAACAGACTAATGTAAACTTGGTACCTTCAATAATTTTGTCTTTTTTTTCCCTTTAAGTTCCTGTATTTTGAATATGGTGAACTAGTTTTTCTGGGTTCATCAGAAAAAAGTCTGACACCCTTGCACTGATGACACATAAAATTTGTCCATCCTTTCCTAAATGCAATAGTCTTTGGGGCATTTTTTGGTGCTCCCTTCCAGCTCTTTTTATAGTGGCTCACAGAACCCCTTCCTTTTCAGTAAGATCACTTGTGTCTTTCTCTCCATCTCAATAAAAGCATTATCATCTACCCAGAGGCCTAAACCCAGAACCTGCCAGTCATCTTTGACTCCTACCTCTCCTCACTCCCTTTTCTTATCTCCTAAAAGTTTTTCATATCAATCCATAACACAACCATGACCTCTTTTATTCATACATCCATCCATTCATTCAGGTATGAGAGTTTTTATTTTTTAATCTGTTGCTTTTTTGAAAACATCTTTATTGAGATATAATTCACATATCATAAAACTCACCCATTTAACGTGTAAAATTCAAGGGTTTTGTGTATATTCACAGAGTTGTACAACCATTACCACTATCTAATTTTAGGTATTTTTGTCACCCCAAAAAGACAGCACCCTTTAGCAGTTAACCGTTATCCCTTGCCTGAGTTTCTGGAACAGCCTCCAACTAGTTACTAGTTTAAGGACTTGTGACCATTCTTCATGCTACAGTCAGGAAGAACTTTCTCAAGTTCTGAGAAATCTGAGTGTGCCCCATCCCAGGTTAAAAACCTTCAATAGCTCCTAACTCCTGTTGTTGTCCTGAAAGAGTACAAAATCGTTAAGGTGACTCTGGGGCCTGTAATGAGCAGACCTCTTTATTAATTCAGGGATAAACAGTATTCTAGAATCATCTGGGGACAATGACAGACTTCAAAAAATTGAAGAACCCCATGAATATATATGCAAAAGTTGATGTACTTCAACATGTTTCCCCATGAAGAGAAGATGCTAAATTGCGTTAGATTTTCCAAGATTTAGAATATCTGGAAAAGCAGTTTAATCAGATACAGTTTTACTCATCATATAGTTTTGTATTGTTTTTATTTTCATTTTATGTATGGAGTGGGTAACACAATCATATTTTCAGAGTTTGAGGTTTCTGAAGATCATTCTGGTCCAGGACTGTGGGATAGCGAGAGGCAACTTAGAGCAGGAAAGTCTTACCTAGGGGAATAAGGTCTAAATTGAGCCCAGTTAGTTAAACTAAGGGAGATGGTTAGTAGAGAAGGAAAGAGCTAGGAAGTGCCAAGGAAAGGGGAGAGAGAAGTCTATTGGAGGGAAGAGTGAAATGTCAATGCCACAGCAAGTCTGGTCTTTATTCCCTGGGCCACTTGCTCCTTGGCAGGTCAGGAGGGGTTGTTGCTTTTTGTTGTTCTTTGAAGCCCCAGTACCTGGCACACAATAGACATATGACTGGCAAGAAATGCTGAATGGATTTATCAATAAACAAATGAATACTTCTAATAAGGCATCACAGTTTGTTTCTGTGTCTGTTTTACTCATCTCTGTCTCATTAATCTTGTGCTCAGTACGTGTTGAACTGCCCTTAGTTGAATAGCTAGATAGGGGTTAGGTTTGAGACAAGGGAGCACACGTTTTTACTCCTAGCTCAGTTTTCTTCTCCCTAACACCATGTTGCTTCTTTAATGCTGTACAAGTATTTATAATATGCTCTTGAGTGCTGTGAGTGTTTCTCAGAGGCTCACGAACCAGTTTCATTTCTGATAGTCACTTTCATTTCTCTTTAGCCACACCTCTTAATGGTAAATAATGTTTTTTTCAAGCCGTGAGTTTCAAATATTCAAACCCATCACCCTTGTATTTCAGGTAACTATAGATGGTTTATCTAATTTATTTAAAAGAGCACAAAAAGTGTGTACTTTCAAATCTGCCATGGTACTTAACGTCTGCCATGGTACTGTAATGTTTCAGTGGTAATAGATGCCATCTGGAGAAGTGCCTGGTGTATTTGCTAAATATAGCACTTTGCCTCCAACTTCTAATTGATCGAAAGAAGGTCTATTAAAACTGAAACTTCTCCAAAAACAGTTGATTTTGCTCAAATTCAAACAATACTAAAAAATATTAGAATTTATTTTGAATTAGATTTATGGTTCTTACCAGACTACAAGTTTTCAAAACAATGACATACCTTAATATTTCAGCACTAAACCTTACAGTTTTAGAGGATTTCAAGGAAATTTGATACTTATGAATATACAGAATTTGACACGAATATTCATAATATACTTATGAATATGAATACATAGAGAACTGAGTTCTCTATAGACCTCAGTTCTAAATACCTCAGTTCTCTATATACCTCAGTTCTAAACACCTCAGTTCACGATACTATGTGAACTCCAAATGCTCTTATCTATAGTGTGTAAGTATTCAGGCTTTGGAGCCAAATAAATTTGGATTTTAGTCCTAGCTGTGTCACTTATTAGCCATATGACCATAGGCAAGTGATTTATCCTTTTCTAAAATAATTAAAATCTATTGGGGTGACAATGGTTAGTAAAATTACACAAGTTTCGGGTGTACAATTCTGTAACACATCATCTATATCTCACATTGTGTGTTCACCACACAGAGTCAGTTCTCCTTCCATCACCATATATTTGACCCCGTTTATCCTCTTCTACCCCCCACCCCACCCTCTGGTAACAAGTGATTTATCCTTTTTCTCTTATTCCTCACTTCTAATATAGGAATAATATCTATCTAGCCGAAGTAATTGAAATAAGTGCCTTAATCACTCAATAAATGGCAGTTATTTTTATGACAACATTCACAATAACAATATGAATCCTTAATGTATCATTCGAGTTTTTTAGTTCCAAGGAAAAGAAACTATCTCTGGCTCTTTTAAAAGCAGAAACAGTGTATTTGACTAAGAAACTGTGTAACATTTGGATTTGCCAGAAGATTGGCAAACCCCACTTGAAAGCTACATAGCCAAAAGCATAGCTAAAATCATGAACTGGTCCATGAGAACACCATTGCCAGTTGCCCCTTGCATGGTAGATATCACTCCACCCTGGGCTAGGATTCTTCTGTTGCCTCCACTAGCTGGATGCTATGAATGCTGCCCGATTAATAGCTGATTGGTCACATGTGTGTATCTCTGCAGCCTAGGAGACTGGAACAGGGAGTTTCTGGCATTTGCAGCCACACCTGCAGTTGGAGATGTGCTCTGTCTGGCACCTAGATTTGTATATGGAGAATCCTCCCAACAGAGGAAGGGATTGAGAAGCTAGGTAGTCAAAAGTATGTAAATATGCACTACACTTCCTAGGGAGCCACAAATTTTGGCGATTAGCTTGACTCCTCTTTTGTACACACCTCACATCCAACCCATTAGCAAATCTGTCAGCTTCACCTTCAAAACATATCCAGAATCTGACCATTTCACCTCAGGATTACAACTACCAGTCTATATCAAGCCTTTATTATCTCTTGCCTGGATTATTGAATCAGCCTTCTGACTGGTCTGATGATTTCTACATTTGGCCCCTTATCTTGAAGATAGCAGTCAGAGTAGTTCTCTTAGAAAATACCAGACCATACCACACCTCTGCTCAAAGTCCTCCAGTACTTCCCATTTCATTCAAGGTGAATACCAAATTTACCACAGTGACCTATGAGGCCATTTCCATTATTCCTTCTCTCCCCCATTTATGTCTCTGTTCTCATCCTCTATTTCTCTCTACCACAATACCAACCAATATTCAAAACTCAGGATCTTTGCACTGATTCCCCCCCCCCCCCCCCGCCAGGAACATTTGACTTGTAGATCTTTACAGTTTGCTCCTTTACTTCTCCTTCAGCTTTCTGTTCAAATGTCGCCCTATCAGAAAATGTTCTCTGACCACTATATAAAATAGTGACTCTCTGGTTCCTCGGACTCCCATCCTTTAACATTTTTCTCCACAGTTGATTAATTGTTAAATTGTTCCTGTCTCTACCTATAGAATATGAGCACCATGAAGATAGACACTGATTTGCATCCTCACTGTCTAGTTGGCACACAATAAGTATTTGATGAATGAATGAATGAATGATACTAGATCATTAATAACTGTTGCTTTGTCATCTAAATAAGGTATAATCTGTACATAATGGTGTCTGCACAAAATTGTGTCCTTCCTTAACACTGTTTCCACAGTTATATTTTTAGGACACATCTAATTATGCCACTCACAAGTATAAAATTTTCTGTTGCTTCTGACTGCTAATAGCCATGCTTCTATATTTGGGGTATGAGGGGATGGAGAAGTCATAGGATAAAGTAGCACATAATTCTAGTCTAGAGGGTCAATTTTACTTTTAGGATTTGGGGGAGAAAATTTCCAATTTTATTCCTTTTTAAAAGTTTTGCCACATGCATATATGGACACACATGCATGTGGCAACACACACACACACACACACACACACACACACACAGACATGAAATATCAACAAAATCATGTTTTTCCATTTAGTTCAATTGGGTGAAAATCATGAAAACCCAGGAAGGAGAAAGTCTTAGATAAGCAGTGACTGATTAGAAAATTTGGTCCTATTGGGTAACCTGGTCTATTAGTGCTGTAGTTGAGTCAGAATGCACAGGGTAAGTAAGAACAATATGAAAAAGGGTTTGGTATTTTTTAAAAGAACTACTTTAGCTGCGACCATAATGAGCTTGATGTGGAGGCAATAGTAGCTTTCCAAGCACAACTAAGATATTAATACTAAGAAATGCTCATTAATGTAAAAACTTGTAATGTATTCAGTTCCTTATTCAACTATGGGTTTTGCTATTATGGAAATGCAGTTGACCACAATCTCAAGTGTCTCTTAAGTGAGAAAACACTGCGTAAAAAGAGGAGGAAGTCATTATTCTTGCGTTGACACCTAGAAACCAACTACAGTACATTTCTGAAGAAGAATAAGTTGAGGTGGTTTGTTCTATAGGATATGAAAATATAATAAAGTTAGATAATTAAGGCAGTGTGATATTACCAGAGAGGGGGGGAAATTAACCAATAGAACAGATTAGAAATCCCAGGAACAAAAGAAGCATGCATTTATAGAAACTTGGTATGTGAAAAAAGTTGCACAGGATATAGCAGGGAAAAGATGGACTGTCTGTTCAATAAATGATGTTCAGATAACTAATTATTCATTTAAAAAATGAAAGTGGATTCCTTTTCATTATCATACATAAATATGAACTCCCTATAAATTAAAGACTTAAATTTTAAAAAATGGAAAAAATTTAAACTTTAAGAATAAAATTTGAGAAAACCTTTGTATTAAAAAAATTTTGAAAAAGAGACAAACCACAATGGAAAAGATTGATAAATTCAAACATATCAAGATCAAGTACTACTGTTCATTAAAAGATCAAAAAAAAGAAAGGAAAAATACAAGCCACAAACTGGGGAGAAAAGTTAAGATATACAGCCAACCAACATTTAGTAGCCATAATATATAGAGAACTCCTACGAATCAATAGGAAAAGTCAAGTAAGCCCATCAATAAATGGGCACAGAGCATGAACAGGCATTTCACCTAAGAGGAAACACAATTAGGAAATAAACACATGGAAAGATGCTAAATCTCATTTAGAAGAAGGGAACTGCAAAATACAACCACCATGAGACACTTTCACATCCATCAGATTGACAAAAAATTTTTTAAGTAAAATCTCTCCTAAGTATTGACAAGGAAATGGAGCAGCAGTAACTCTTCTATACTGCTGGGAAATGATTTGGCATTATCTGGTAAATTTGTAAATACACATACTCTATGACACTTGACACATATACTATGCAATATGTCCATTGAATAAGAATATCAGGGTACAATACAAATATTCATAGGAGCCTGATTTTTAAAAAGCAAAAACAAATAAACAAAAAACCCAAATCTTGGAAATAATTAAAATGACCCTTGATAGGAGAATGGAAAAGCTGTGAGGTATTCATATCAAGAAATACTATACAGCAATAAAAAGAAAGAAATATAGTTATATGCATCAACATGATTGAATCTCACAAATATGCTGAGCAAAAAAATAGTTGCAGAAGTATGTATACATGTACACGTGATATTGTGATTTATAATATAAAAAATATACTTGGTCTTCATCCACACTTCCTGGCACATAGTGCCCAAACCTTTGGAATTTCTTAAGTGATAACAAACTTTTTCAACCACATCTGATGTTATCATTTATGTTAATGAGAGGATTTTTGGAAAGCCCCTATGGATGGGGGCTGATTGCTAGGGGAACCAACTAGGATTAGAGGGTTGGAGCTTTCAGTCTACCCCCACAGCCCCTACATAGAAGGGAGAGAAACTGGAGGTTGAATCAGTCACCAATGGCCAATGATTTAATCAATCATGTCTACATGAAAACCAAGCCTCCATAAAAACCCAAAAGGACAGGGTTCAAAGTGCTTCTGGGTTGGTGAGCACATGGAGGTTCTGGGAAAGTAAAGAGCTCAGAGAGAGCATGGAAGGTCCACACCCCTTTCCCTAAATCTTGCTTTGTGCATTTCTTCCATCTAACTGTTTCTGAGTTTATCCTTTTGTTAAAGAGAAAACCACAGGCCCCAAATGCATCACTCGTACTAAAAGCCCATATTACCAAACCTAGATCTCAAACCTGATCTAATTGCAGTTTCAATCTCTCCCAGAAATATAATCTTAATTAACTAGTCTGAAGTTTTCTAGTCAACACCAATGAGGTCATTTGTCACGTGGGCTCAGTCTATCTCCCTCCCTCCCCACCCCCCATCCTTGCCCCTCAGAAAGAAAGATGTCTGGCCCAAAAACAATTCTTTTTTTCCTTTTGTTAATAGCTCCCTTGCCTTGCCCTTCTTCCTATAAAAATCTTCCATTTTGTTCAACCCTTTGGAGCACCCTTCTAGTTGCTACCAGATGGGATGCTGCCCAATTCACGAATCATTTAATAAAACCAATTAGATTTTCATACTTACTTGAATTTTGATTTTTTTAACACTTTTATAATAAACCTGTAGTCTAGTAAGTAAACTGTTATTCTGAGTTCTGTGAACTGCTCTAATAAGTTAATTGAACCTGTGGAGTGGGTTGTGAGAACTTCTGATTTATAGCCATTAGGTCAGAAACGCAAGTAACAACCTGGACTTGAGATTGGACATCTGAAATGGGGGGAGGAAGGAAGACATAACACTATCTCTAGGCAGGTAGTGTCAGAATTGAATTAAACTGTAGGATTTCCAGTTGGTGTTACAGAATTGTTTGATGCGGGGGGGGGGGGGGGGGACCGACACATCTGGCATTAGAAGAGAAATAGTGTTGTAGTAGAATATTGAGAGTAGAGGAGACACACACAGTAGAAATGTGTTGTTTTTCCTTTATGGTATATAAGTTCAAAAACTTAAAAACCAAATAATTTATTGTAAACAGAAGAGGGGGAAACGCCACAAATTTCTGAATAGAAATTACTGTATTTTGCCATGTATAATGAGCACTAGTGTTTTTGGTCCAAACTTTCATGGAAAAAAATCTTTTGTTTTATTTTTTAATTCAAATTTTTATTTGTTTACATATAGGTACTTGTTTTTTATTATAAAGGAATTTTAGCATTTATTTTTTAACATATTATGGTACAAGAAATTTTATGTAACAAATAATTACAAAACACAAGAACGTATACAAGTGCAAGAAATTTTATGTACCGGTAACAAATTTATAATATTTATGCATCATAGAAGGCCAAGAACTCTTCGTTGTTACAAGTTCATTGTAAGTTCAACAAACCAATTATTGTATTCCAGGGTTTTATTTTGCATACGGATATCGTTATTAATTTCTAGTTATACTTTTAACTCAGTAAGCATAAATTAAAAAATTAAAAACATTTACGCAGATACAAAATTAGTACTACCCATGTATAATGTGCATCCTTATTTTTCCCTCACAAATTTGGGCCAAAAAAAAGTGCACATTATACACAGCAAAATACGGTACCTCAGTAATAGAGGGGCCTAGGGGCTTTCAAGGTATTGGGAATGCTCTTAAGTTTGGTGGTGGCTATACATGTGTTTGTCTTTTAACAGACATTTAGATAATATATACACTTTTGTATATGTGAACTATTTCATGATATAAATATAAGAATGCAAAAACAGATTGAATAAGAAAATGTAAAGTATAGAAGTACTGGCAATTCAAGAACTCAATAAATGCTAACTATCATTTTTCATAAATAAAGAAAATATTCGACTATATAGATTTTTAAAGGAAAAATAATGTGTCTTATAACCAAAAAGTTAAACAATTAAGCAGTTAATTAAAATATTTTAAGGTATTTTAAATTAGTTCCTCGAGTGGCATGGAAATTAATGCATCAGGAGAAAGTTGGCAAAGGCCTATATGGCTAGAGATATATTTTGAGATATTAACATATTTTAACATTTGTTTTCCTTCTTTCATTTTTCCCTTAACCAGCCCTCACCAACTCCCTACTCAATTCAAGAAAATAGTAGAGTGTGTTTACTTTCCTCTTTGTCACAGACTATTACTTTGGTAGCCCACAAAGAACCATGCTTCCCATATTCTTGCCTGTGATGTAGTACCTCCCCCTCAATCTAGTTTGGCTTGTGACCTTCTTTAGCCAAAAGAGTGTGGCAGAAAGAACACTGTTCCAATTCAAGTCCTACTCCTTAAGACAGTCTGCAAACTTCCACTTTTGTGTTCTAGGGGAAGCTAGTTATCACATAAGAAGTCTGACTATCTTGAGACCTCTCTGTGAGGTCTACCCATGAGTGGAAGCATGGGAAAGAAATCTTAGGGCTCTGGCTAACAGCCCCAGCAGAGTTCCCAGCCAAGAACTGGCATGACTTGCCAGTCACATGAGTAAGGCATCTTGGAAGTGACCGCTCTAAGAACTGTCCAGACTGAAACCACATGGAATAGAGTAGATCCAGTTCTACCAAGTCCTGCCTAAATTGCAGAATCATGAGCAAATAAAGACAATGATTATTGTTTTAAGCCACTGGGATTTGAGGTAATTTCTTATACAGCAATTGATAACTAAAATAGGGTGCAGGGTAGAAAAGTATTTTCCTCCTGGGAACTTTTTTTTTCTAAAAAATCTAAATTTTTAGGAGCATGCAGAGGATTTGGAGAGGGGGGGAAAATGAGAAAGGAACTTGTGATAAAGTGCCTTTCAGAAAGGTGAAGAGAGAAGGATTTTGTCCAGATTAAAAAAAAAAATTCCCTTTAGGCTGGTAAGAAGAGATGGTACTCTCTACTCCCTTAAATAGTTACTGGTATGTGGTGTATCTGGACAGATGGGATTAAAAGAAGGCTTGCAAGTGATTCCCGTATCCCTAGTGGCACAAAAGCAAGTGGCACAAAAGAAAGTCCCCCGATCCAAAGAAGCCATGTAGACATAAATGAGCCTCTCCCCCTACCACCCAGAGGTTGGAATTTGTTAATTTGGAAACAAAAGGAACCCTAAGATATTCCATACCAATCTGGTAGATTGGGACTCAGAATCATAAACTGTAATACAGAAAATAAGTGTTTTAGCTGGCAAAGTCTGAATTCCTATCACTAAAATTGTCCTTACCTTTCCAGGAAGAATTATACTTAAAAAATAATAAATTCGGGAAGATAGGAGTATTTAAAAACTCACTTTCCTTGCCCTTTATTTTCCAGGTTTTTTTTTTTTTTTTAAGATTTTATTGGGGAAGGGGAACAGGACTTTATTGGGTAACAGCGTGTACTTCCAGGACTTTTTTTCCAAGTCAAGTTGTTGTCCTTTCAGTCTTAGTTGTGGAGGGCGCAGCTTAACTCCAGTTTCAGTTGCCGCTGCTAGTTGCAGGGCGCACAGCCCACCATCCTTTCCAGGAGTTGAACCGGCAACCTTGTGATTGAGAGGACACGCTCCAACCAACTGAGCCATCCGGGAGCTCAGCTGCAGCTCAGCTCAAGGTGCCGTGTTCAATCTTAGCTGCAGGGGGTGGAGCCCACCATCCCTTGTGGGACTCAAGGAATCAAACTGGCAACTTGTGGTTGAGAGCCCACTGGCCCACATGGGAATTGAACCGGCAGCCTTCGGAGTTAGGAGCATGGAGCTCCAACCACCTGAGCCACTAGGCTGGCCCCTATTTCCTAGGTATTATTATTTGGGGGTAATTTAATCTCATCAGCAAATCCTAACAAGACTGCATTTTTTTATCCCCTTCTTTCTGCCAACTATCATATATCTGTAATACTTTTTCAAGCTGGTGTCATCACAACACGCAGATATCAGCACTATCCTCCAAATCAGTAGGGGTTTCTGTAAACTTTCTCCACTGTGGGAGAGGACCACTCAGGAGGTTGGCTATGTGACTAGCTTTGGCTGGTGATATCAGCAAATGTGATGCAAGCAGAGCTTTGATAGGCACTTACACATAGGAGCTTTTTCTTTTGAAATTCTGTGACAGCCAAGTAAGAAACCAAGGTATCCTATTAGAGATGCCTAACAAAAGAGAACCGAGCTTCAGGTCTCAACAGCCTCAGCTAACTGCCAGCCATGTGAGTGAGACCATCATGCATCAACCAGCCATAGTCAAGCTTTTAGGTGACTGCTGCGGTATATGAGGTCTGACAATCAGGTTTGCGAACTTGCCACCATGGCTTACATCGGCAGCACTGTACAAACAGTTCCATAAGGTTTCATAACCTTGGTATATCAGTGTCTCATAGCTGTGCTCGTGTCGACATGTGGTAGTACCTTTCTGAGTGGCGTTCATTATTGTTGTGTGTTTTTGTGTGCCGTCGCGAGACTGTCTGAGTTGAATGAGAGCAACGAACAAACATTCAATTTCTTGTTAAAGTTGGCAAGAGTGGAAGTGAAATCAGGGACATGTTAGTCCAAGTTTGTGGGGATAATGCCATGAAGAAAACGGCAGTGTACAAATGGATTAAACATTTTTCTGAGGGGAGAGAATGCATCACTGATGAAAAGAGGTCAGGGCAGCCAGTAACAAGCAGAACTGATGAAAACATCGCAAAAATTCGTCAAATTGTGCGACAAAATCATCAGCTAACTGTGAGAAGCATAGCAGAGCAAGTAAACATCGATCGAGAAACAGTTAGGAAAATCTTAACTGAATATCTTGGCTTGTGAAAGGTGTGTGCAAAAATGGTCTCAATGGAGCTCACTGACGAACAAAAGCAAAGGGAGTTTTTAGCCAGTAAACAAATAACTGCAAAACCCTCCCTACTCACCTGATCTGGCCCCCAATGACTTCTTTCTTTACCTGAAGATAAAGGAAATATGGAAAGGAAGACATTTTGATGATATTCAGGACATCAAGGGTAATACGATGACAGTTCTGATGGCCATTCTGCAAAAAGAGTTCCAAAATTGCTTTGAAGAGTGGACTAGGCGCAGGCATCAGTGCATAGCTTCCCAAGGGGAGTACTTCGAAGGGGACCATAGTGATATTCAGCAATGAGGTATGTAGCACTTTTTCTAGGATGAGTTTGCAAACTTAATTGTCAGACCTCGTATGTGATCTCAGGTGAGACCAGCAAAACTGCCCAGTTAAGCTCAGCTCAAATTACAGAATCAAGAGCAAATTAGAGATTCCTGTTTGAAGCTACTAAGCTTTTTATGAACAAATATAAAACTATTTACTGACTACTGTTCACCAATTTACAATAAAGTAAGCAATATACAGTTGGATAACATTTTGATCACCACAAAGTTTGTTTTTCCTGACTTAGGCTGAACCAGTAACATAAATACTGAAAAGACTGAGCCTTCATGTAAGGAATGCCTTGGATAAAAAAAAACAAAGCATGCAGATCAATAGTTTAGATTTGAAAGATTTTCCCACTAATTTATGCTACTAGATGCTAAACAGCAACATATCTAATCATCTGATTAGTTTCATGAGTAAAGATATTCCATGAATCAGGATCCTTTATTCAATATAGCACAAAGATTTCAACTTTTTGTAAAGAAATGGTTCTCCAGAATGAATTTTAAATACCCAATTTTAAATAGCCTTATTTGGCTAATTAAACACACAAGTATTTGTTTAGTTTCCTCATCTGAGTGCGGAGGTTGTTGGTAGTGATAAAAATTTTTCCTTTCAAGGAGTTTTGCAAATAAAATGTTATATTTATATGACTGTAGATATGAATAGTAGTTCTGATAAGGCTGCTTTAGATAGTCCAGTTTGAATGGTTTACACCATTATACACCTTAAAATGTTTATATTTAAATTGTCCAATTAATTAGAATCACCTTTTGAAATGTTATGGCTTCAGGAAAAATTTCAATTTAACTTGAGGTGATCTATTTCTTGGGTTGCTCAGAATGATGGTGTTCCCAAAGCAATATACGTAGACTTACTCATGATTGTGAAATACATTTTGTTTTGGTGAATATTAAAAAAACTCAACAATAATCACTTACATATGTAATTACGTATACACACAAAAATAAACACAGAATGGCCCTTAGGCATCATAGGTTATATAAATTTTGATTGAGTAATGACTGTGGAAATTTTTCTAACATTTAGAAAAGCTCTTTCTAACGCAGAGGAAATCATATGCCATTGTTTCAAATGTTCTTTTCTCATAAATGAAGCAACTGCAGAAAGCTTTTATTTGTTTAAAGTAACCAGTGTTATTGATGGAAAAATAAAAGCATCCAATCCCCTCAATATTATTCAGAGTGAACATATCAAATTTGGTTTTCATTAGAATTTAATTATTTTTCACACTAATAAATCATAAAACCATATACTGGGGGTATCAAAAAATGTATACAAATGGACCCTTTGGTCAATGTTGCTCAAGCAGTAGTTCGCCATAATCAGAAGTGTCTGGATGCTGATGGTACTCACTTTGAGCACCTGTTGTAATTGCAGAAGTCAAACGTGACTTGTATTCATTTTTTGTTATCGGTATATATTATTACAATTTTAATAGTTTTCTTTTCTTAAAATGTGTATACATATTTTTGCCACCCTCTGTATATATAAATAATTTTTGAGCATCTTTTGGACAAGAATGCCAAATTTGTCTCTCTTCATAAAAAGTAATTACAATTTGAGGACATTTCATGTTTTCCTCTTTGCCAGCACCAAGTCTGCCTCATCTGCATCTTTCCATTTCATGAGAAACATTAATTCTCCACTACTGTCTGTGACACCAATTATTCCTTCAGGATCAAGAATGCTGTGAAAGTGTCTTGATTTGTTGGCAGCATTTCTTTTCTTCTTTGATCTGCTATCATCAGATTCACTTTCAGATAAAGGTTTTCTTTTTGTGACATCTTTTTCTTTACCAGCTTTAAAGAATTAAGAAATACTTCAACTAACTCAGGATGATCTAAATTTTCTTCAGGTTTTCAAGTTTTGTCCACACCTGTACATCTCTTTCACTTAAGGAAATACTCTACCTTTCCATTCACTACCCATCGGTCCAATATTTTTTTCACTAAAAAATCTTTAGGCTCTACATCTTCAACTTTTTCACTCTGTTCCATTCTGTTTATTCCCCATTCTTTGCAATGTAGTTTTATTGGAAGCCATTTTAAATTGTGGACTTGAAGAGCTATATTTTGTATTGCCTCCCAGCACCTCTGGTCTGGGTCTGTGGCATGTCAGATTATAGGGGCCACATCCCAGGGCAGGGGGTATGGGGAGCTGTGCAAGAAGCCATTAAGTTTGAGGGTAGGTAGTTATGCTGCAATAAATAACTGGTACAGTGACACTTAAAATTTTCTATTCTATATGATAAGATGGCTAATGAAAATAAAAATTAAGTCAGTTGAGAACTATTTGTGGAACTGGGTCATCTCAAACTCTTATTTGTGATGAAAATTAGTAAAGGAAAAACTCAAAATCTTTCTTTGCTATAAAATTATTTGAGGAGTTTCTGAAAACAAAAGTGACTGTCAAATGATTCCAAGGGTGCTTCAGGCTGCCATACTACCATATAAGACATTGACTCAGACGACCTCTCAACAAAAAGATAGGTATCAATGTTTCCACCAATAATTGCCCATAATATTGTGGTACACTTCTCTGGCAGCATTTTGGATCGCTCTCCTCCTACAGAATATACTGAAATCTCTTGTAAAGACAAAAAAAAGCATTTGTTTGTAATTGTACAATTTGGTATTACAGAGAAATGAGAAATAACCCTGATGGTGAACATACAAATCTAGTCCCAGTTTGATGAAATAGAAAGACAATTAATTTTACCCATTAACTAAGATTTAGAAAACAATTTGTCTTTTTCTTGTGTCATTTAAGTCAAACACCATTACATAATGGAATAGGAAAAAATTTCACCTGAATTTAAAAGGTAAAAGATGAGAAGTTAAAGAACTCCCACAGGCATTGAGGGTTACTTTGATCTCTGCCTCCCCAGCCCCCCACGTCTCCCTTCAGGAACACGAATGGCATTTGGCCACAACTTGCCACTTCTCGATTTTATCTTCCACCATCTATTTTGCTTCATTCTCCCCACTTCCAGCCCTATTGTTTCCCAAACACATGCCTGTCACAATTTTGTTCCAATTGTGTGTTCTACCTGTAATATCTTTTATGTCTAGACGCGAACACACACACACCATATGATGATTATGGAACATCGTCATCTGTGCAAACAAATCTAGGTTTCTAACATACACTAGCGACGTGAGTACTATCCATATACCTAACCATGAAGATTTTGGCAAACCTGGTAACAGAAAATATACTAAATATTACTCAAATATTTGGTTTGAAGAATTAAAATATTCCCCAGTCTGCTACCCTTTGGGCTTAGTGAATTAACATGTTATTCTCAAGTACAAAATATTTGCTAAATATTTTTAAGAATTGCGGAGGAAATGACTAAACCTAGAACTCCAACAATGACAGTATTCTTTATTGTTGAATTAGGGCACTGCACACCCACAGTAATACTTAAGGCTTTTACTGAAAGCGTACTATATGTTAAGCATTTTGCGGATGTTAGCTAATTTAATCCTCATAAATCTTCGGCATAGGTGTTCTCATTCCAAATTTTCATGCCAATGGTGGTAGAGGTGAGGCACATTGTGGGAAGATTCAGACGCGGAGATACTCCGAGACCAGAACGCTGTCCGTGTTCTAAGACCCTCGGAGGCCACGTGAAGGAGGTCGCGCTGATCACAGAACCTTGGTTCCAACGTTCTCAGGGACCAACTTTGTCTGGGTGGCCCACACTGGAGCCCACACAGAACCACTAGGAAATGAGGCAGAAAAGGTAGCGCAGGATCTCCTGGCATCTGCTCTCTCCGGGTGAGAACCTCCGTATTCTCTGCGGGGAAGTTCCACCCACCGAGGTCTACCGGCCTGACGTTTCCCACTGCTGCGTTCACCCGACGCGGCCGCGGGGTCACAGCCTACTGAGGGCTGGGGGCACGAGGCCGGGCAGGCTCGGTCGAGTTCAGAGAGAGGAGGGAAGATACCAGGATCCCCTCGATCGTGAGTAAACAGTCACTCGGAAGCCACCCTCGCCGCTCCGGAGACTGGCTCGCCTGCCTCAGTTACTGGGTCGTCCGCCAGAGCGCAGGCGCCCACGAACGCCCGCGCTTCCCTCCAACTTCGCGAGGGCGAAAGAGGCGGGCCTTGGGCGCCGAAACCCCGCCCCGGCCTGCGCGGCCTGCGGTATTCGCCCCGCCTTCTCTGAGACGCGGGCGGCCCCTCTTCTTCCTGCGCCACAGTCCAGGGCGGCGGCGCTGTTCTCAGGTCGCGCAGCTAGACGCACCTGGGCGGCAGCGGATGCGGGTCTGAGCGCTAAGAGGCGCGCGCCACGTGCCCCCTCCTCCCTGGGAGCTGCGGTCCGCGGAAGTGACGTCGTGTACGGGTTTGAATCGGTTCCCGGGTGATCCTCGCGCTTGCTGCTGCTCGGCCGCGGCCGCCGAGGGAGGAGCTGCGGTGCGCCGGGGTTGAGGCCTCGCGCCGCCCGGGGGACTGGAACTGAAGGCGCAGTGCGGAGCAGCACCTGGGCCCTGAGCGCCGCGGCGGTAGGCACCGGCGGTGCTGTTCTTTCTCCTTTCCCCCAATATGGCAGCGGCGGGCGGCGGCGGGCCCTCGGTGGGGACTGGAGAGGGCGGCGGAGGAGACGGCTGCAGGTCGGTATACTTGTTTGACCGGCGCGAGAAGGAGTCGGAGCTCGGCGACCGGGTGGTGCAGGTCGGAGAGCGCTCGGACTACGCGGGATTCCGCGCTTCTGTGTGTCAGGTACGCGATGGGTCAAAGAGGGATGCGCGGGGAGAGTTTGGGTTGAGAGAGTGACGAGAAACCCAAGTTTCTCACTAAGGGCAATAAACCTGTCACCCGGCCCTGGTACGGCGGCCTTGGCTTCTCCCTCCCCGGTGCCCGCCATCTCCGTGGCCGGGCGTCAGGAAGCCTTGGGTAGTTCCTACCCCGGGACTCGGAGTGTAGAGCCGGCTCCTCCATGGGCCTCCCTCTGGCCATGCCCTTTAATCGGGGTTGGGGGGTGGAGTTGTCTCGCTGCCCCAAGGTTTGAGACCTCGGATCTAATTGACTCGTGGCGACCTTAGTAGTCAAAGGCCTTATAGCTCATCTTCCAGGAGGGAAAGCTACTTGTGTCTCTTTCGTGTGGAACTTTTATTTTATTTTTAAAGAAGAGAGAGTTATCTGTGATGGCTTTGTTAGGAATGTTTTGATGGTTAGAAGTTGTGAAATTCCTGGAGTCGATTTACCTCAGGTTCATTAAATGATGGAGTAATTAAGTTTTCCGGTGGTTCTGTCAAGGTTTGCAGATCCGCGCCGGCAGGTTCCTTCCGTAGTGGGAACAAGTGTCCAAGTTAGCCTCGCAGGTGGAGCTGCCCTTCTGGTTTTCTGAACCCTAGCCCTTCGGTGTTCCTGAGCTAACTCGAAGGGTGTCCTTGGGTAGCTGTGGAACACCAGAGAAGGGGTGTGTGTGTGTGCGTACGTGTGTACACACACCCACACATACATACCCACTATATTAGTTTGCTTTAAAAATTAATGACTAAGTAGGGAAACCAACTTTAAACTGTGAAGTGTTTTATAGATATGAAGTGATGTTGGTGCCCGACTTTAAAGAAGGGTTAGTGTCATGCCCTGCATTAATCATAGGAAGTTCTTTTTAAGCTATAAAGAACTCTTAGCCACCAAGCAAAAAGAAGTTTGTAACAGTGTTTTAACTTCAGTAGGCTGATGATTTAGTACTGTTTTAGAGACATAACTCTTTATAGCTGCTGAAATGATTGAAATCAAGACCCATAGTATACAAGGGATGTGAGAGCAAGGACTTTGATTTGTCCTCAGCTGTATTCCCAGTGTCTATAACCGCCTGGCTAGTAGTCATTGCCCATATTAGAATGAGTATTTGAATGAAGACAAAAATGTATGAACTTAGAAGTTCATTCTGTGCCTTGATATGGCTGATTCTCATGTGTTTGAAGAATGAATGAAAAAATGCTTATCTTTTTTGATGAATGTTTTGTATTCAAAACTGTCCCACAAAAAGGAAACTCTTTATGTTTATTATTTTTATGGTAAAAATATTAGCACATTAAAGAAAATATAGAACCAGAAAGAAAAAGTAAATCTTTACTTACTGTAAAACTTATAACCACTGTTAGCACTTGGGGCTATTTCTTTGTATCCTTAGCCCACATTTTTTTAAATTGTTAAATTTATTGGGGTGACATTGGTTGATAACATTATATAATTTTCAAGTATACAGTTCTACAATACATTATCTGTATATTGCACTGTGAGCTCACCACCCCAATCTAGACCCCCATTTTTTAAAATAGCTGTAATGCATATGAGAGACTATTTTTTTCACTTAATATTGTTGGTGTTTTTCTATTTTAATGCAAGTCTTCATAAAGTTTGAAATAATCTGTTTAGGACCACGTTTACATAACTAAATCTTTTCGTCGACATTTACATTACTTTCAATTTTAAGTGATGCCATGATAAACATCTTTGAACACATAGTCTTTCGTGTCTTTATTTTTTTTTTTAGAATCTTAGAAGTGAAATTCCTGGATCAAAGGTCAGGAACGTTTTTAAAGTTCTTGATACATATTTTTAAATTGCTTTTCATAAAGGCTATACTAATTTATCTTTCCTTTAGAAGTAAATTCTCCCCTGTGAGAAGTCTCAGTACCTGTTAGCTAGGGGAAGTATTATTAGCCTCTTATTACAGAAGTGGAAATTCACTTTTGGAGATGGTGACTCGCTTAATTTAAGTAAGACAGATAATACAGTCAAATTAGGATTCAAACCCAGAATCTATATTTTCTGTTATACCATTCTGCCTCAAAATGAAGTTCTTTGTTATAGAGAACAGATAAATGTATATATATATATTTCATTCTTTCAATATTTTAACTTGAAAATCAAGGAAAATATTTCCTTTGACTAATTCTTTACCTCCTTCCTATTTTTACCTGCTAGAACAGATGAAGGTTAAATTTGATTAGTGAAGGAAGAGCTATTAAGAAAAAGAAAAGGAAGCCTCTTTTTCAGAATTTATTTTTTAAAGCATCATTAGATTATGTCACCTAATCCTATAACCTTTTCTCCATTACATACTTGAAAAACTGAATTAAATTACTGAATTAACTTCCAGGGTTATACAGTTAATGAGCAGTGAAACTGGGATTGGAATTTAAATATGTTTGATTCTACAGTTGTTGTCTTTTTTTTTGTTTTTTAAACCCTCCACATTGCCCACACTCTTCTAAAGCCTTTATTTTCCTTGTTAGGTGGAGGAGGAAAAATAGTGCACTATTTTAAAGCTTTTCATTAAAACTTAAACCAAAAGCTGTTTGTTGTGCTAGAAAGTATTATGGATCCTAAACTGTTATTTGGGAAAACTAACTTCGTGGAAAAAGGGAGCAATCAAAAGGAAGGAAGAAGAAAGGGCAGATAGGGAAGAAGCCCTTAGACCTGTGGTAAACAGCTGGCTATTGACTCACCTGAGGAATCAAAGATTAGAAAATGACTCATTTGGCTAGTTCTTAAATATGGACATATATTAAATCCCATGTAATGTAAATCCTCCTTTCCAAACCCAATTTTGAGGAAATCCCTACTTTTTCCTTTGTATGGTTCTACTATGCTTTATTATACCTTGTTATACCATGGCACTTGTTATAGCATCGTACTTTTTTTAATACTGTATGCTCCTTGAGGGCAAGAGCCTTCCCTAATAACTTATAGCTGTTTAGTTAATGAATTAATCTCTTACTTCCTCAAAAAAACTTTGTGCATAGGGTACATTATGTTTAAAATTCCAAAAGATGGAAAGAAAAAAAGAAAAGTAGATGTAGGAAAGCATAGGATAGTAACCTAAAGAGAGTTAATAAATGGGAGTTCGTTTGAGATAATACATATCTTAACACCAATGCTGAGCCGTGAAACCAGCTTTGAGTTTCGGTCAAAACAAAGAAGGAAAGATAATTGATAGAAAGTCCACAATATCCATAAAATAAAATCATTCCCAATTCTAGGGCAGCAAAGCTTTGATTTGAGCAAAATTTCCTCCTAGATTCCTCACAAATCCTGACTTTGATAAAATGGACAACAACCTTACAGACAGGAAAGGCTGCTTATCTTGTCCTTTAACACAAGATAAGGTGTATGTTGTTTAGGGTAGTGCAAGCTGCTTTAACCCTTTACCACCAGAATTTTGTAGAGATTTCTCATTGAAGTGCAATATGGGTGTTCCTGGTTTGGGGGTGATTCGGGGACAGAGCCATTGGATATAATGCCAAAGCACAAATCATTAAAGGCTAGTTTAGTTTTAGAGCAGTGCATTAAGGTATGTAGTTTCTGATTGACTTAATGCATGGATACAATTTAAAGTATTTGAAGGTTTTTATGGACTGCTCTTTATAAATATTTTAAAATTGTTTTTTTGAGAGAAGTTGGGTAGCAGATAGGTTGAAGCTGACCTAAAGACAGGAAATGCAGGTATTTTATATTACTCATTAAAGGCAGATCTATATGCTTTAACAATTAACTCAGAAGAAAGTGGGATTGAAGTGCTTTTATAAAAAGGAGAAAGCCTAATCAAAACTTTTGTCCAAATTGAATGTTATCCTGCTTTCATATAGACAGAGGTAGAGGAAGTATATCTGTAATCAAGGCCAAGTTAGTACAACTACATGAAAGACGAGTATACATCTGAACATCTGATAAGATAGATTTTAGATAAAAAAATATGGAGAGAAAAGGATATATCTTGAATAAAAGCATAATGTAAAAATATTTAATTTACGTTTGTGAAATATCACCTATAACAATTATGAATTCAAGAAATAATTTTTATAGAGAATTATAGGTAAAGCATACAGAAAGATAGTTTATCATATTTGAATAATAGAATTATGGAGAGATTGTATGGCATAGTTAGATATAAATACTTTGCAGGTGTACTTCATAGATCTTAAAAATTCAATTTACCACAGTTTTCCAGTAACTGTAAGAACAAATTTTATTGTACAGGATGCAGAAGCATGTGCTCATTTGGGACATTGTGGAATAAAATAGTAATGAACTAAAAAACAGAGATTACACAAAACCTGGTAAAGATCTGTAAAGACAATTTTTATTTCTGTTAGACAAATAGAATATTTCCTCCATCAGTATATGTCCATAGCTTGATTTCTCTAGGGTGGAATTCATTGGATATGAGTATCCTTAATTTTACTGAAATATACCAAATTACTTTTTGATATGGTTGTGCTAATTTTCAGCCCTATCAGCAAGCAATGTGTAAGGTCCAATTTCCCTATATGGTAGCCTATACTTTATATCATCAGGTTTTAAAAGTTTTGACAGCCTCATGGGAATGGTAATCGAGTTGTTTTAATTTCTCTGTTAACTAGTGAGGATGAACATATTTTCATATTTTCTAGTTTTTTCCTTTATTGCTTATACTTTTTGTATATTTCCAGAAATCCTTTTCTCTATCCTCTAAAAATTATTTTCCTATTTTTCCTTAATAATTTTGGATTAATATTCAGGTTCTTTAATTCTCTTGAGATTTATTTTTGTGGTGTTGAGATGGGGATTTTATTTTACCTGTTTCTATGAAGTTAACCAATTATTTCAATATCATTCATTGATTAGTTTATTCTTTCCCCACCAATTTGTAATGTCACCTCTCCTATTTGCCAAACTGCCCATGTATGTATGTGTGGGTCTGTTTTAAGGTCCTGTCTTCTCTTCCACTGGTCTATTATAGTGTATTTTAAATTAGAAATTTTTCTTGTAAAAAGCTTCAAAACAGATATAGAGATAATAGTATAATGAACCCAAATATATTCATCATCCAGATTCAACAGTTACCAAGTATTTACCACACTAGCATCATCTTTGTCTTTTATATCCCAGGTCTTAGTTTACTTCACTCCTGTATTTGTCAGCATGCATTTCTATTATTACACCATCAAATATAACATTTTACTATTATCCAACAGCTCAGTCCATATTTGGATTTCTTAGATTGTCTCAAAAATGTTTTTTTATAGTTGGTTTGTTTAAGTCAGGATCCCAACGGGGCCCTCATTGAACTTGGTTTTTTATGTTTACTTCTTTTAAAATTTAGATCATTTGAGCAAAACCCGCTTCCCCCAGTCTCTAGTTTTTCCTGACGTTGATCTGTTAAATAAATCAAGTAGGTTTTTCTTTAATATTCCATTTTCTGGATTTGTCTGTGCTCTTTATGGTGTAATGTAATTAGTTCTATCTCCATATATCATGTAAATTAGAAGTTATTTTTTAAGGCTTGTAATCAAGGTTTAGGTTCAGCTTCTTTGGAGTGAGGAAGCAAAGATTGTTCTGGTATTTCATATTACATCACATCTGTGGGCACCTAATGTATAGGTATGAGTATTTCACCCCCTGAGCAATGCTGAGATTGAATTAGTGGGATTCAGGTACTTTCAGCTGGATCCCTCTATAATAAAGTTATGATCTAGTGGTGCATCCATTGATGGTGATGTTCTGATTGCCATTCCTCCTGTATTTGTTAGCTGGCATTCTTTAAAATAACAACTGTGCTTCATCAGCTAGAGCTATTTGGTTACCATAAAATACAGTTGGTATGAGAAAGCAAGATAAATGCTTTATTCTTTTCCTTTAATTTGTCAGTATTCAGAGTAAGGAGTTGGTACCTTAGTTTCAGTAGTGACCAGTAAAGAAGACTTGAGTATCATTAGTACAGATTTTTTTCAGTTGTCTTCAGTGGTAAGGTTGTCTAGATTAACCAGTCCATCATTACATGAAGCAGAAGTCAGTCTTTTCTCTTAACCGTACATTGTTGTGTTGTTTAATTTTAGAAATAACCTTTGTCTTTTAATTTTAAAGATATGTAAAATGTTAATGACAACATTAACTTATTTTTCTAATTCTAATTTTTTGGCTAGTTGTCAAATTTCAGTTTTTCATGTGTTCATTGGTCATTTATTTGTATTTTTCTCTTTTTGATTGTTCATGTCTTTGTTGATCTTCACCTTGATTTATGAAGACTTTTTTCCTCCTAAGGATGCTATCTCCTTTTGCAACCTCCTCCAGAATTTACAATTTGCCTTAATTTTTAAAAGTTATTCTTTTGGAAGGGGTTATAATAAAGATTCTTTAATATAAATGTCCTGCGTAGCATGATTATTTTTACTTTAGTATTATAAAATATTAACCTTTATTTTCTTCTAGTACTTTTTTTACATATTTAGATATTTAATCTATATGAACATGTCTTATGTTAATACTTTGCTGCAAATAAATTTACTTCTATATTGACATGAAATAATGCCATTTCTCTGGGAGGGCCCTGCTGACGTTAAAACCTTCCCAAAATATGTCACCTATTTACTTGTGGTCCTAGGTGGCATATCATAGCAGAAAAAACAAACTTATTAAGCAAATAAGTAATTTATAGATTTGTATTTAATTATGAAAAGGCAAAATTTAACAATATCAGGACAATTCTTAGATAAATAAACATAGTAATTATTACAAGATTATAATACACTACCAGTATTTTCATATTCTTGAAAACTTGATTGTGGCATTTATTTCCTTTGTATAATAATTGATTTTATTCCTGTTGTTTTGGATAGACGCTTGGCATTTCACCTGAAGAGAAATTTGTTATTACAACAACAAGTAGGAAAGAAATTACCTGTGATAACTTTGGTAAGCAATGTTAAGTTCATGCTTTTATGTTTAATACGTTCTAGTACATCAGAGGACGATAGCTATTTGATTACATAGATAAGCATCTAAAAACTATTGATGATTTTGGTTACTTTGTTAGGATGGGGCAGGAAACTATATGTTCACAGTTTGTGCAGAGGTCATATTTTTTAAGCAAATTTATAAAAAAATTGTTGATACCATTTATGGCTACAGAAGACCTCTGTCTAGGTCCAGCACCTAGCCTCCAGTCTTCATGTGGGTCCTCAAGAAGCTAATTTTCCGGGGCCGGCCCAGTGGCTCAGGCAGTTAGAGCTCTATGCTCCTAATTCTGAAGGCTGCCGGTTCGAGTCCCACATGGGCCAGTGGGCTCTCAACCACAAGGTTGCCAGTTCGATTCCTCGACTCCCACAAGGGATGGTGGGCAGCGCCCCCTGCAACTAGCAATGGCAACTGGACCTGGAACTGAGCTGCGCCCTCCACAACTAAGACTGAAAGGACAACAACTTGACTTGGAAAAAAGTCCTGGAAGTGCACACTGTTCCCCAATAAAGTCCTGTTCCCCTTCCCCAATAAAATCTTTAAATAAAGAAAAAGGATTCTCTCTTTGTAAAAAAAAAAGAAGCTAATTTTCCGACCTAACTTCCATTGCCTTTTTTTACTCAATTAGATTCTAAAACCTGCCAATTTTTCATACCTGACTCCTTTTGAATTGAACTATTCTTCATTTCTGTTGACACCACTCTAAAGTAGTTCCTCATCTGATTTCCTGGGATAATTTTACTTACTAGGACTTGAGGGTTTCAGATAAGTGGAAGTATTTGGGCCTGTTCAACTGATAGTCTTAACAAAACGCAACTGAATTTATATATTGAGCCATTGTTTGAGGTTTGCCTGTACCATCTTTAAAGATATTTCATAGATAAAATTTGCATATTCAAAATTATAAATTCATTGTGTTTCTGATACTAGCTTCGCCTTAAGATATGACCTTTTGATTACAGATGAAACTGTTAAAGATGGAGTTACTCTATACCTGCTACAGTCAGTGGATCAGTTATTATTAACAGCTACAAAAGAACGAATTGAATTCCTACCTCATTATGATACACTGGTTAAAAGTGGCATGTATGAATATTATGCAAGTGAAGGACAAAATCCTTTGCGTAAGT
The DNA here is from genome assembly GCF_057876585.1 of Rhinolophus sinicus. Lineage (NCBI taxonomy): Eukaryota > Metazoa > Chordata > Mammalia > Chiroptera > Rhinolophidae > Rhinolophus > Rhinolophus sinicus. Next base: position 73,445,480 of record NC_142504.1, on the reverse strand, counting down.
ATTCCATTTATACTAATTTTGATAAACGATTATTCTTCATTATCCCTGATCACATGTACCATTCCTTCACTTTAAAGAATTCTCTCACTGTACTTTATTAGAAGACTGATAAGTCATTGTGAGTTTCCTTGCTTCAGCCTCTTCATCACAATATAATTCTTTTTTTACCTAAGTCATCTTACTTCATAGTAAAGATACCTCTCCTTTAAAACTAACCTAGTATTAGAATTCATTCCCTCAACTCATAAGAGGTCTTGTATCTACACATTTTTCTGTCTCATGTATACATGGGCCTCCTACAGACCTCTCCCAATTGAGAAAAGAATTGTTTTACCTTGCAAATTTGTATAGCTAAACTGTACATGTCAGTGGTCTGTGTTCTGATTTCCATTTCTTCATTATTTCCTTCTTCTTTACTACTTGACAGTTTTTATCCTACCTTTGGATTATTTGCTAGTGATCTTTACAAATCAGTTGATTTAGAGAGTCCTCTGTCTGGACCCTGCCAAAGTCTTTAATAGACTTAGATGTTCTTTATGAATTTGCTTATTAAAATACATATTTTTAATTGTATATGCATTGTAATTTGTAGGAAATTGGAAAACAGTAGGTAAGCAAAAAGAACATTAAGAATATCCATATCTCTACCATCGTGATAAAACCACCACTAACACTTTGGTGTTAATCATTTCAGACCTTTTCATACTGTTTGGTGTTTTTTTTTTCTATTTTAGTGGTTTTTATATGATGCATACTACTTTAACCTAGTTTTCTGTTTAAAATAAAATGAACGTCTTTAATACATATGCCAGTGTATATTTTTAAGGTTAAACACTAGTTAGATAACAATATATTGAATAGTGTTCTGTTATTAGACATTTAGGTTCAGTTTTTTTATTATTACAAATGACTGAATATTCTTGTGACTAAATTTTTGTGCCCATCCTTACCTTAAGTGCTACTAATACTATTACTGCTATCAGCTGCAGTGCCAGTTATTGTGTCAAGTGCTTCATGAGCATTTTTCTCATTTAACCTTTGATCTTATGTGGTAGCTAATGGTAGGTAATGACCCTAGTTTGCAGAAGAAACTGAGGCTAAGCGATTTTAGGTAACTTGCCAAAGGCCACCCTACTAGTAAGTGTCAGAGCTAGGATTTGAACCCTAGCAGAGTGACTTCAGAGCTTGAACTCGTAACCGGTATATTTATTACCTCTGACATTGTTCTTTTCATACAAAAAAAGCTCTTCATTTCTCCAATCTTAAAAACATAATCTTATTTCTTCCATCAGCTACTGCCCAGATATTTGCTCCTGTTTACAACAAAATGACTTGAAAGAATTGACTATATTCACTGTCAGCAGTGCCTTTCCTCCCTTTGTCTCCTATTCACTCTCCTGTACTTACTTTTTTAAGGTTACCAGTGACTAAATCCAGTGATCAATTTTTAGTTCTCATTTTACTCAAGACGTTATTTGACACAGTTTATCACTTGTTCCTTGATATAATCTTTACTTGAGTTTTAAGAGACCACACTCTATTTATTTTCTTTCTACCACTGGCTGCCTTTTTTCTTCTCTTTCTCCACCTTTTAAAATAATTTATTCAGATACAATTGACATATCTCCCTACCTTCTTAAATGTTGAAGTGTCTCAGGGCTTAGTTCTCGGTCCCTTATTTTCTCTTCCTCACTTGTTAATACCATCCAAACTCATGGCTCCAAATACCATCTTTATGGCAGTGACTCAAATGGAGGTTGTGAGAAATGGTCATTTTTAGTTAAATATTGAAAATAATGCCAGGCTTATCTCCTGAATTCCAGTTTTGTCTAGCCAACCGTCCACATGGCATCTCAACTAGAACATCTAAGATGATAACCTCGATCTGTTCACTGAATCCTATACTGCAGATAGTTTTCCCATCCCAATTGATCATTGCTCTGTCCTTCCAGTTTCTTAAGCCAAAAATCAAATTACTTCTTCTGTGTCTCATATAGTTCATTCAATCTGTCAGAAAATCCTGTTGATAGTATCTTCTGTCTTTATCTAGAAATGACCATTTCTCACTACTTCTATTGCTAACACCAGGTTTGGGGAGCCATCCTATCACCTAGATTATATATTGGCCTCTTAATTCATCTCTCTTGTCATGCCTGTCCACATAAGAGTTGAGAAGTCAGATTGTGTTATTCTTCTACTGAAAACACTCATGGCTCCCATTTCTCTTAAGAGGATAGACAAAAATCTTTACAATTACATACTGGCCCCTGCAGTTCTGCTTAATACCTCTCTGACTTTGTTTCCACACTCTTCTCCTTGCTTGTTCACTCCAGTGTCAGCTTTTTACTTAGCTTAGGGCTCTCTGCCTGGAATACTCTTTCAGTCCCTGTCTCATTCCCTTGTCTCATTCAAGTCTTGTTTATCTGTCACCTTCTCAACAAAACTTGCCTTGATCACCCTATTTAAAAATGCAGCTGTGTTCCCTTTATGCCTTTGTACTGTTTTTGATCTCTTTTCTATCTCCCTTCTTTTCTCTCTCCCTTCTTTTCTCCATAGCATATACCACTTTCTAAGATGCTTTTACAATTTATTATGATTATATTTGATTTCCCATCTTTCGCCACTAGAATGTTAACTCCACAAGAACAGGACTTTTATCTGTTGTGTTCAGTTCATAGAACAATGCCTGGCAAATAGTAGGTTCTTAAATGTTTGCATATTGAATGAATCTTTAATTCTTTCTCTGGGGATAAATTTCAGATGCACATCATGAAGTCAATAGATATATGCATTTCTAAGACTTTTAATATATATTACTTATCTTCCAGATTGGTTGCATCAGTTCTCATTCCTGCCATCATTATATGAAGAAGCAGAGCATCTCATTATAAACTATTACTTTTGATTTTTGTGACTTACCTTCCTGGGTCGTTCCCTACCTTTCTTTCCTTTGCCTTCGGTATTAATTCTGGTTATTCTTGACAGTATGGTGGACATTTCTTCAAGTCATGCTGACCTTTTCTTTTTACATTTTTATCTTAGTGAACTGATTCAAGCCATAGCTGTTCTGTCATTGAAGCAAAAATCTTTATCCCTGCCTGTCTTTATTCTCTCAGAGATGTTCCAATTCCCTATTGAACATCTCACTGAACTTGATATGGTGGTAGGGCATAGCACCTAAAACTGAATTTTTCTTTCCTCCCTTCTGAATTTTCCGTTTATGGGAAATATGACCATTTATCCTGTCCTCTGGAGCAAAGACTCAAGACCATCTTGGATTTGTTTTTCTTTTAATTAGATACTAAAATTTACTCATTTCTTCCTTCCAAATTTCTCTGAACTCTTTTTTTTTCCTCCCTTTTCGTCAGTGTCCCTTCTTCATTTTTTAGAGTTACTACCCTTAGCCAGATCTTTTGTACATGTCTGATTTCTAGCTAGTTTATAAACATAACCATCCTGAAAGTCTTCAGAGTGTGGAAGTGCTTGCTGGAATGCTACTCTGTGGATTAATTATAGCTTTAGTTGCGTTAAGTTTCAGGGGAAGTAAGAGACATAAATTTCGTGTGTTCCCCTTTTTAATTAAGGGAATAAAAATGGGAAAAAAGGAAAATATTAGGAACAATGCAGAACTGGTGATAAATGGAACATCAAGTTGGTTGTGTAGTAGAAAATCAGTAGTTCTGTATCGGTTAAGCAAGACATGTTCTGCCACTTGACAAGTTGCTGTTATTGAAAGATTTCTATATCTAAATTAGCTCTTAATAGACACTTTTATAGTTGCTTTATATTTGCCTCATATCTCTATTTGTGCTTGCTTTTGACATCTGCTTAATGTAATTGCCTACCACAGTACTATTTGATTTTACGGATATGGTCTTCTGTCTCCTATGTCTGTATATCTGTCTTTAGATTATAAACTCCTTGAGGCCAGGAATCATGGCTGGTTGACTCATTGTGTATAATGCTATACAAATATTGGTTGATGACAGCTTTTTTATGCTGGTGGTGATTGGTGATGATGCCTTTAATTACGTGTTGCATTATTAGGATCTGTATAATACTTTAATTCTAGTTCTTTGAGAAATAGAGGTGATGACTTAAGGTATTTCAGAGTTTCTGCTACTTGGAACTTTTATATGAAGTATTTGGGAGGGAAAGTTTAAGCAATAATCTTTTCTCATTCTCTTCCAGCATTTGCTCTTGCAGAATTAATTGACAATTCATTGTCTGCTACTTCTTGTAACACTGGAATTAGAAGAATACAAATCAAATTGGTAAGAAAATAGTACTATAAAGCAATTTAACTTTTCCTTTTGTAGAAGTAGTATAAGTTCATTGGAGAAAAATTAGAAAAAAAGATAAACTGAACGTAGAAATGATTATCTGCTATCTTTTCATTCATTGTTAAAATTTTTTCATGTGCCCTTTTCTCTGTGCATAGATGTATATAATATATGTGTGATCATAGTGTACATTTTGTTTTTTGTGATCTTTTCTTAAATATTTTCATATCATGAAAATTCTACAATATAATGTACTATTGCTGCAGTTTGGTTTATTGGCTATAATATAAATTATAATATAATATAAATTATAAATATAATATTAATCAGCCTACTGTTGTTGAGCATTTAAGTTTTTTTTCTGTATTTTTGCCATTGTAAGCAATACTGGCATGATAAACATCCGTATAGGTCTTGCTACACATCGGTGATTAATTCTTCAAGCTAAATTACTAAGAAATGAAATTTCTGGGTTAAAGGACGTGAAGAATTCTAAGGCTTTTTTGATTCATACAGCTGAAGTATCTTTTAGGTAGCTGTATTTATACTTCCATCATCAATGTATGAGTGAGCCCACTGAATCACTTCTATATTTAACTTTTCATGTTTTTAATATTGATTTTACTTTTCCTGTCTTTTTGAACTTATTTTATTTCATAGCATTTTGATGAAACACAAGGAAAACCTGCTGTTGCAGTGATAGATAATGGAAGAGGAATGACCTCTAAACAGCTTAACAACTGGGCCGTGTATAGGTTGTCAAAATTTACAAGGCAAGGTGACTTTGAAAGGTTAGAAAACCTTAATCACTTTTTTATGGGCAGCTGGGTGTTTTAATAAGGATAAGAATTTATGTATTTTTTTAGTTGTACATGATGCATTGGAGGTTTTGATGTTATCAGAATATTTATTTAGATTTTATATTATAGAATTTTTATGATCAATACTTAGTTTAGAAATAGTCAAAACTACATAAATCATGTTGTGCCCTTCCATTGAACAATTTTTTTATATTTCCTGAGGTATGTAGGAGTTATGTTGTTATGTTGAGTACTTTGGAGCTTTTTCCCCTTATTAAGTTTTAGAGCAGTAGAATGGTTTTCAAATAGGCTTTGGGGGGGGAGGGTGCCAGGTGGCTCAGGCGGTTGGAGCACTGTGCTCCTAACGTGTGCTACCATGAGTGGCTGGTGGCCGACAGCCATGAGTGGCCAGCAGCCATCGTGAGCGGCCGGCAGCTGACGAGAGCAGTCGTGAGCTGCTGTGAGCTGCCATGAGCGGCCAACCAACGACTAGCGACTGACTGCCTCGACTGCCTCAACTGGGTGGAGTGCAAGGCTCATAATACCAGCATGGGCCAGGGAACTGCGCCCTACAACTAAACTGAGAAACAATGGCTTAAAAACGGGGGGGCAGGTGCAAACTTAAATAAATAAATAAATAAAATAGGCTTTAGAAATCACCTGGTACCACTTTTAAAATAGCTGGTGAACCACACATAGTTCTGTTGAGCTCATTGTGCTCTACTTTCAGGTCTCTGTGTTACAATTTCTGTGTTACAAAATGTTCACAGCTGTTAGGGAATAGAATTTAGTCAGGAGTTTTGTATCAGAATGTGCTTGTAGAAAATATCCTTAATGAAAATGTCTTAGAGGAAACAAAATATGCTAGAGGCTGTCTGGGATATAAAGATTTAGGTCCTTGGAATATAGCTACCAATAAATTCTAGTAAGTGCAGTGACCCACAAATGTTTTGATATTTTAAGGTCTGTTGTGCACTTTAGCAAACACTTACGAAGAGTCTGTTGGCATTCTTATTAAGTAGTTAGTATTTGTGCATATCCTGTTTTGCTCTTTGCTATGTCAAGGAAAGTCACCCAAATTTAAGGACTGATCTCAATAATATGTTAAAAATTAATGTAGTTAGCATTCTCATTTCTGAAATTTCATCACCCTCATAATTTTCATCAAATTTGTGAGAGGCAGTATCGTGAAGAACAAAGGCCTGGAATCATTTGGCCTCGTTTGAATTCTAGCCTTTCTAGTTGTATGACATTGGTCAAGGTACTTGTGTCAGTTTACATATCTGTAAAATGGGGATAATACCTCATAAGGTTTTGTGAAGACCAAGTGAATGAGTATATGTAAGATCCTTAGGGTAGAGCCTGGCATATGGTAAGCAGTCAATAAATATAAGCTGTCACTTTAGTTATTACTACTCATTCTTGGCCTCAGACTTTTCTACAACTACTCTTTTTCACTGTTTTCATGAGTAATACCACTTCAAGGATTTATAAAATAGAGAACAATATGATAGAAATATTAGGCAAAAAGGAAAGGAGAATAGATGGTTGATCTAAAAGGTCAGAAAAAAGTTAGTTAAATAAAATGGAAGAGTAGAAAGAAGTAGAGTCTATTAAAGTTAAATCTTAACTGGATTCATGGGACACTTATTTTTCTCTAGATTTTAACACAATACAAACTTTTAAACTTAATCCAAATGTTAGGGAATGTTTTAATTTTTGGTAGAAATCAACCTGTTGCTGGTTTTGGTCCTAGCTTTATAGGTGTTGTGTCAGTAAACAATCAGTTGTTACAGTTATGTATTCATACTGCTCGAGTCCAGTAGTAGTCTCTTGACCCATTCCAATTTCTGTTAACATTAGATATACTCCCTCACTCCCCTAGCTACTACTATAGAAAAAATTATCAGTTGCTCTACTGCTTCAAGTTTAGTTTTTACTGGATATAAAAATGGATGTCACAGGAGACAGGCTGTGGAAGAAAAGGATGAACATCCTAAGTACAAAATAGCTGACTATCTTGGCCTCTAGCTTCTGTCATAGTAGAGAGAAAAACAGAAGTAAACACACACAAAAATCACAATCATTTCAGTTATTGACTATTGCTAGTAAGAACATATTGAGTAATGTTAGAGCCTGATGGCCATCTCATTTAGGTATGGTGAGTGGCCTCTTTGAATTTACATTTGAGTTGAGGCTTGAAAGAAGAAAATACTCAAATGAAGACCTGGGATAAGAGTATTCCAAATAGAGGGGACATCAGCAGAGACCCTGAAATTGTGAGCAGCTTGTTTTGTTTGAGAGATGGAAAGGAGACCAGTGTGGTACATGAAGGGAAAAGTAAAGGGAGATGAAATGAGAGTTTTCATTTGACAATATCCTTTATAACTTTGACTCACCTTGGTACTACCTTTCTCTCTGCCATTTATATTTTGAAAAATTTCAAGCCAACAAATAAGTAGAAAGAACACTATTAGCAATCATATAGCTTTCACCTAGATTTAGCAGTTAAAATTTTGCCACATTTGTCATCTTCTCTATCGACCTACCTACCTATACACACACATAAAAAAATAAAACAGACTCTTACATTTTCTCTTCCTAAATCATTTGAAAGTAAGTTGCAGTATCTCCTTCGTAGGGAAGTTCTCATAAATAACCATAATACCATTATCACACCCAAGAAATTTATCATTGATTCAAAATAGCTAATGTCCATATTTAGATTTTTTTTTTTCCCTTTGGCATGTCTCTCTGGTTTCCTTTATTCTGTAGTAATGTTCCACACTTGTGTTTTTCATGAAATTGTCTTTTTTTTTTTGCCCTAGAGTTCAGGCTAGTTATAGAATAATCCACAGCCTGGATCTGAGTGTTTCCTAAGCACTCTTCTTTTCCTCAACATTTTATGAACGTTTTCAAGTGTACAGAAAAGTTGAAATTCTACAGCAAATACGCAGATACTCAGACCTAGTGTTTACCATAGATAGTTGCTTTATCACCTCTCTATATATAACACTAGCCTTCAGTTTATGTTAATTTTTGATTCAGTTGAAATAAATCACAGTGAACTTTTTCCTAATGCTTTAACCATTGATATCATTACAACAAAAGCATTCAGTGTTTTTTGTTTTGAGGTAAAATTTACATACGGTGAAATGCTCATACCTGTTTAAGTGTGTCTTTGTTGAATTTATTTTTTTGAGGCCATATAATTCATATGCCATAAAATTCACCATATTAAAGTATACAATTCCATGGTTTTGAATATAGTCACAAAGTTGTGCAACCATCATCACTAATTTCAGAACGTTTTTCTCACTCCAAAAGAAACCCTGTAAATTTGTAGTCTCCCTCTCTACTCCTGGCAATCATTAATATACTTTTAATAGTTGTTAATCTACTTTTTTAGTTGTTTTTCTAGGGATTACAGTTAACATTTTAATTTATAACGTTCCAGTTGCACTAATGTGAACTTAACGTCAATAATATACAAAAACTTTACTCTTACATAGCTTAATTTCTCTCCCACTCCTTTGTATTATTTTTATGTAAATGACATCTTTATACATTATAACCCTGTCAACACAGTTTTATAGTTATTGCTTTATGCAGCTATCTTTTAAATCAGATAGAAGTTATAAATGTTAGATTTATACTGTCTTTTTATATTTATATACAGTTATCTCTACTTTACTCTTTGTTTCTTGTATTCAAGTTACTTTCTAGTGTCCAAAAGACTCTATTTAATAGCTACTTTAGGGCAGATCTGCTAATGATAGAGTCCCTTAGTTTTTATTTATCTGGGAATGTCTTAATCTCTCCCTCATTTTTAAATGCTAGATAAGGAATTCTTGACTGACAGTGTTATTCTGTCAGCACCTTGAGTATGTTAGCTCATTGCTTCCTGGCTTCATGATTTCTGATAAGAATCAATTGTTAATCTTAGGGAGTATCCCTTGTATGTGACCAATCACTTCTCTCTATCTGCTTTCAAGATTGTCTTTTTTCTGGATTTTGAAATTTTGATTCTGATGTGTCTAGGTTTCGATCTCTTTCAGTTTAATCCTATTTCATGTTTGTTGAACTTCTTGGATGTGTAGATTAATGTTTTCATCAGATTTGGGAATTTTTTGGCCATTATTCCTTAAAATACTGTCTTTCCTCTCCTTCTGTGGCTCATGTTATCCATATACTGATGTACTTGATGATGCCCCCTAAGTCTCTGAGGCTCTGTTCATTTTTCTTCATTCTTTTTCCTTTTTGATCCTCAGACTGAATAAATCAGTCTACCTACTTTTTAAGTTCACTAATCTTTCTGCCAACTCAAATTGCTTGTGAGCCATTTAGCTGAATTTTTCATTTCATGTATTGTTCTTTTTCAGTTCCAGAATCTATTAGGTTCTTTTTAAATGATTTCTCTCTATATTGATGTTCGCTCTTTGGTGAAACACTATTCTCATACTTTACTTCATTAACCATAATATCTGTTCATTGAATGTATTTAAAGTAGCAGATTTAAATCTTTGTCTACTAATTCCAATGTCTGCGCTTTCTCTGGACTGTTTCTACTGACTCCTGTTTTTCCTGTGTATTGGCCATACTTTAATATTTCTTGGTGTGGTACTCAAAATTTTTTGCTGAGAACAAGACACTTCAAATAATATAATGTGGCAGCTCTGGAAATCGGATTTATCCCCCTACACAAGGCTTGTTGTTGCTTCTGGTTTTTGTTGTTTGTGTAGTGACTTCCGTAAGCTAATTCTGTAAAATCTGTATTCCTTTACTTGTGTTGCCACCGAAATCTCTGCTTAGTGGTTAGCTAATGATTTCCTTAAATGTCTGGAACCAGTAAGTCTCCCAGCTTTTGCCAAGGGGTTCTGTGTGCATATAGGGTGATGTTTTTAGTGTTCTAGCAGGAAGCTTACAACTCTTTCTTAGCCTTAACTTCTTGCTTGCACAGAACCTCATAGTCAGCCAGAATGACAGTTAGGGCCTTCTCAGTTCTCTTTTGAGCATGTATGTGTACAACTCTGCACATGAGTGTGACTTTCTTGATTCTCATGAATTTGCTGGAGCTTTTAAAAACCACTATGGACCTCTCATTCTCCATATTTTCCATGTAAATTTTTGGCCAGATTCTTGTTTTCTCTCAACTGTTTTCATTGCTTTAGCCAGCTGTGATGATAAACAATTGCCACTGATTGTTTTTGACAAATGGCCCAGGGAAACTTTCACAGTGAGCAAGTTTTGAACTAGGTCCAGTAAAGACAAACCCTGTGAGTGGAGATTCCTGTCAGGTCTAATAGTGGCAGTTCTAGGGTAAAGAGACTTTTGGAGAACTGCAAAATTATTCCAATGACTCCTAAGCTGCTGGTTTTCACCATGATTGCAGGGTTGTTAGTTTTCAAGACTTCTGTGGAGCTGGTAAGAGGGGAATGGGGTAGAGCATGTTAAAACATCACAGAGGAAGCTGTTTTTACCGAGATTCAGCCATGTCTTGAATAAACACTCCTTGGATTGTTGCGAGACTTTGGTTAATTTTTTTAGAGTTCTGAAAATGTTGATTTTTGACAGTTTTTGGGGGGTCTTGTTGATTTTATCAATGAGTAGATTTTCATAGGTCCTTACTTTGCCATTCTGGAAGTGCTCACTCTTTTAACTGATTTTTGACAGCTGCATACACCTGTGTAATACAAACCTCTGTTAAGATACAGAACATTACATGAATCTAGGAAATTTTCTCATGTCTGGGACACTATTATAATAATTGCCTTAGAAGTTAAATTAGATAGCTAGAACATAGTTGTTATATTGTGTGTTTAATTATTTTGTAGAAGAAAGAAGGTGACTGACATTCCTTAGGTCTTCTGGGTGGCCATAATTCAGGTGCGTGTTGGATCAGTGCTACTTTCTGCACTTTCAACTTGCCCAGCAATTAAAAGGCTCTTAAATCAGGGAGCCATTTTTGTGAAAATAAAAATAGCATCCCTCATGACCCACTTTCTATGCCATTTCAGGTTGCAGAAATGGACTCCAACAGGATTTTCCCCAAGAAAAAAATTTGCCTTTAGTATTTTTCTGCAAATTAAGATGAGCTTTTTGATGTTTGTGTTAACTTGAATTTAAAGAGTGTATAACATTGAGGCATGCTACTTTAATTTGGTTGTTTTCACTGTGTCTCACAGATTTATTCCAGGAACCTCTGGTCATTTATCAGTTTTGTTGAAAGCGAAGCATTCTTTCTTTTTCTTAATTAATAATTTAAATTTTTCAATTGCAGTTGACATACAATATTATATTAGTTTCAGGTGTACAACATAGTGATTAGACGTTTATATAACTTACAAAGTGATCACCCCGATAAATCTAGTTCCCATCTGACACCTTAAATAGTTCTTACAATATAATTGACTATATCCCTTATACTATACTTTACATGGCCATGACTGTTGTGTAACTGCCAATTTGTTAATTCTTTACTTAATTCTTTCTCCTTTTTCACCTGCCTTCCCAACTACCCCTTCCATCTGGCAACCATCAAAATATTCTTTGTATCTATGAGTTTGTTTCTGTTTTGTTTGTTTGTTTATTTTGTGCTTTAGATTCTACATATATGTGAAATCATAGGGCATTTGTCTTTCTCTGTCTGCCTTACTCCACTCAGCACGACACTCTCTAGGTACATCCATGTTATTGCAGATGGCAAGATTTAATTTTTTCTATGATTGAGTAATATTCCATTGTATATATGTACCACTTCTTCTTTATCTATTCATCCATTGATGGATACCCAGGTTGTCTCCGGGTAAATAATGCTACAATGAACATAGGGAAGCACATGTCCCTTTGTTTGGGTATCTTTGGATAAATACCTAGAAATGGGATTCCTGGGTCCATCTTTGTCTCTTTTTATAGCCTTTGTTTTAAAGTCTGTTTTGTCTGGTATAAGTATTGCTACCCCAGATTTTTTTCATTGCCATTTTCATGAATATTTTTTTCCATCCCTTTACTTTCAGTCTGTGTGTGTCTTTCAGTCTGAATTGAGTCTCTTGTAGGCAGCATATGTAAGGGTCATGTTTCCTTACTTATTCAGCCACCTTATGTCTTTTGATTGGAGCATTTAATCTATTTACATTTAAGGTTATTATTGATAGGTGTGTAGTTATTGCCATTTTATTATTCATATATATTTTTAAAAGATGTCTGATTTATTTATTTATTTATTTATTTATTTATTTATTTATTTATTTTTAATTGGAGAATGTTGGGGAACAGTGTGTTTCTCCAGGGCTCATCAGCTCCAAGTTGTTGTCCTTCAACGTAGTTGTGGAGGGCGCAGCTCACCTCCAAGTCCAGTTGCTGTTTTCAATCTTTAGTTGCAGGGGGCACAGCCCACCATCCCATCTGGGAATTGAACGGGCAACCTTGTTGTTAACAGCTTGCGCTCTAAACAACTGAGCCATCCAGTCGCTCCTCTTGCAGCTCAGCGGCAGCTCATTGTCTTCAATCTAGTTTTGGAAGGCACAGCTCACTGGCTCATGTGGGAATCGAACCGGCAACCCTATTGTTAAGAGCTCACGCTCTAACCAACTGAGCCATCCGGAGGCCCATTATTCATATTTTTTATCCTTTTTTTTTTCCTCTTATAGAACTCCCTCTAACATTTCTTGTAATGCTGGTTTGGTGTTAATGAACTCCTTTAACTTGTCTTTAAAGCTCTTTGTCCTTTGATTCTAAATGATAGCTTTGCTGGGTAAAGTCATCCTGGTTGTAGGTCCTTTCTTTTCATTATTTTGAATGTTTCATGCCAGTCCCTTCTGGCCTGCAAAGTTTCTGTTGAGAAATCAGCTGATAGTCGATGGGAGCTCCCTTGTGGGTAACTAAGTGCTTTCTCTTGCTGCTTTTAAGAGTCTGTCTTCATCTTTAACCTTTGGTGTTTTAATTATGATGTGTCTTGGTTTGGGCCTCTTTGGGTTCATTTTGTTTGGGTCGCTGTGCTTTCTGGACTTTTATGTCTATTTCCTTCACCAGGTTAGAGAAGTTTCATATCATTATTTTTTCAAATAGGTTTTCAGTTCCTTCCTCTGTCTCTTCTTCTGGTACCCCCATGATACAAATGTTGGTATGCTTGATGTTCCAGGGGCTCCTTAAACTACCCTCATTTTTTAGATTGTTTTTCTTTTTGCTGTTCTGATTAGCTATTTTCTGCTATCTTGTCTTCCAAATCACTAATTCGATCCTCTGCTTCATCTAATCTATTGATTCCCTCTAATATATTCTTTATTTCAGTTATTGTATTTTTTGTTTCTGACTGGTTCTTTTTTATATTGTCTCTTCTCTATTTTTATGTTTCCATTTTCTTTGTTGAAGTTCTCACCGAGATCATTGAGCATTCTTATCATGAGTGTTTTGAACTCTGTGTCTGGTAGATTGCTTGTCTCCATTTTGTTTAGTTCTTTTTCTGGAGCTTTGTTCTGTTCTTTCATTTGGGATATGTGTCTTGTCTCCTCATTTTGGCTGCCTCCCTAATTTGTTTCTATGTATTAAGTAGGGCTGCTATGTCTCTCGGTCTTAATAGAGTGGCCTTATGTAGTAGGTGTCCTGTGGGGCCCAGTGACACAGTCTCCCTGTCACCTGAGCCGGATGATGCAGGTATGTTTCTTGTGTGGATTGTGTGTATCCTCATAGTGTAGCTGAATCTTGGTTGCTGTTTGCACATCAGTGGGAGGGATTGACCCTCGGGCTGACTGGCTGTGAGGATTGGCCGCTGTAACTACAGTGGAGGAGCTGTTGTATAGGGCCCAACCCTGTGTAGCAGGATTCACTTTAGTAGGGCTCTGGTGCCTGCCCAGTCTGCCCTTTGGGTGTGTCGTTTATGGATGCAGTGAGTGGTATTCCAGCTTGATTGAAAGCTGTCCACTGGATGTGCCAGTCCTGGGGTCTCTTGGGAGGGGCCCTGCCCCAGGCCAAATTCGCTGCAACCTGTGCCCTGGCTAGAGCCACCTGGCATGAGCCACAAAGCATTCTGCCAGTGTCTTTCATTCATGCTAGGCTTGTATGTGCCTTGAGAGGCCAAGCCATGAACTGAGGCCAGCTGTCACTAGTGGTGGACTTGGTGCTGCTCAGCAAGAGGTATGGGGATGCCAATGCCAGATGCTGCTTGTTTGTATTTTGTGAACCTTTGAGAGATTTTACAAAAGTCCGCGGCATGAGCCAAGACAGGTCATTTGTACGGAAAAGCCACTGGAAGAGGCTTGGTTGCGTCAGGCAGGGACTCAGGGAATCACCAGGACAGGGTTAGTAGTGCTAGCTAGGTTGATGGAGACTCAGATATGTGGCCACCTGCGTCTGCATGCTCGGGTAGGGCAGGGCTCAACAGATATAATGGATTCCACCAGCACTTCTGTGTGGGAGAAAGTTCCTCCTCCAGCCCTTGCCCTGTAGTCAGAGAATCCATTTCCTCCGTGTATTTCCCTGGCACCTTTTGAGTTGCTGCCCAGTGCTGCAGCTCAGAGTGAGTCTGTCAGCAAAGTAAGTCTGTGTATGGTCCATTTAAGAGGAATGTCTGGGACTCCAGCTGCCCTGCGTCTCACTCAGCGACTATCTCTGCTGTTTTTCCCAGCCAGAAGTTGTGTGGGACCCTAGGCTGGGGAGCTTGATGTGCGTCTGGGAACCCTCACTCTTCCGGGGTGACCTCCACAGCTGAGCTATCCCTCCCGATTTTTAACCACCACACGTGCAGGATCAGTCTCTACTGCGTCTCTGCCACTGCCAGTCTCGAGGTGGCTACTTCTGTATGTCTTTAGTTGTAGGACTTCTGTTCAGCTAGACTTCAGGTTGGTTCTGAGTAATGGTTGTTCTGTAGTTGTGATTTCATGGTTGTGAGAGGAGGCAAGCACAGCGTTTACCTACTCTGCTGTCTTGACTGGGAATCCCGAAGCAGTCTTCATTGTGGCTGTTTTTTGCCCTTTGGTAGATTGAAGATAGTGAGATAAATACACGTATGTGTTCATTCTACTGTTTTTCCTGGAAGCCACTTATATCGTTTTTAGTTTCTGTTAAAATTTGATCATCTCTCCTATTCCTTTTTCTTACTTTCAACGTCTTTTATTACTTGTTTCCATGTAGATTTTGCTTTTCTCTTTTAATAAATCAAATATCCATGTTTCACAAAGACATCATATCCACTTATATTGTGTCAAGAATATGAATATTTTCTGGAATTCTTTTGGACTGTGATATAAATTTATTCCTGAAGGAGGTGACTTTCTAAATTCTCCAGAGGACTGCTTCTAGGATGCAAAATTGTTTCATAAGGTCTTAGGTTATTTTTCTGCATTTACTTCATGAAGGTATATAGCCCTTGAGTGTGGGTATAGGAAATTTTTGGGACTCACACAAGTCTGAAACCTACTGGAACTTTGTATGTGGAACTATTTGCTGTGCTACAGTGTTTTTGCCTAGGTTAGGTTAGGTTTGCTGGGTGATTAATTGTGTCCATTCCTAATCAGAGAACAGAATTCCTTAGTGTTTGAATCAGATTAAGTATGTATGTGTCGTTTTATCTCTGAGCTCTCCTTTTCGCAAACCTTTGTATAATTCCCCATATGTATCTTGAGAGTATTTAATGGAGGGTATTTTAAGCCTATTTCCTAGAAGTATTGTCACTGCAGTTAAAGTCTCAGAACTCATTTTACTCTTATTTTTTTCTTAATGGACATTAGGTTCATAGAATTTGGTTAATTATTAATTCTTGGTTTGTAACAATTTATCAGTTCAGGCCTTGCTCTTCTAAAGTTTATTTATTGAAAATTTAATAAGTTGAACAACCAGATTATATACTACCCAGTGCAATAAGTAGAATATTTCTTGTAACTTAACATCTCTGTGCCTCCTCCCTTATTCTGTTTCTTTTCTCCGCACCAA
This sequence comes from Rhinolophus sinicus, assembly GCF_057876585.1. Lineage (NCBI taxonomy): Eukaryota > Metazoa > Chordata > Mammalia > Chiroptera > Rhinolophidae > Rhinolophus > Rhinolophus sinicus. The sequence goes on along the minus strand of NC_142504.1, from coordinate 73,429,471 downwards.
AGTTAACTACTATCTTGAACTGTTTTTGTGTTTCCTTGTTTTTTTAAAAGTGTATATATCCAATTTTGCTTCTTTTTTTGATGTTATGAAAATTAATTATACTGTATGTTGGTCTACAAGGGACTTACATTTTTACTTAATATTAGGTTACTAAGATTTCATTTTTGTCTGGGTCTGTAGTTCATTCTTTTATATAACCATATAGTCTCTTGTGTATACCAAAAAGAAATCACACTGTATTTATCCAGTCTCTAGACAGTAGGCATTTGGCTTTCCCACCCCAAGTTTTAGCAGTTGTGAGAAGTACTGTTTTGTATGTAGGGTGTGTGTGTGTGTGTGTGTGTGTGTGTGTGTGTAGTGTTATATATATTTCCTCCTCCAGAACATAAGTTCTTAGGTGTATGCCTAGAAGGTAATTTGTAGATCATAAAAATGAAGTTCTAATATACGAGGTAATGGCAAATTGTTTTCCAAAGTGATTGTATTAATTTATACTTCCACCAGTTAAGAAAATTTGATATAACTCACTTAGGAAGCCATTTGGGTTTGGTATGTTTTTTGTGGGAGGAAAGTTTAAACTATTGCTTTGATTTGTTTAATAGAATTATAAGAATATTTAGGCCTTCTATTTCTTATTGATTTAGTTTTGGTAAGTCATATTTTACTAGGAATTCGTCCATTTCATTAAGTTTTCAAATATCTTGGCTTATAATTGTTGATAATGCTTTTCAAAGAATGAGTGTTCACTTTGATAAAGTTTCTTTATTGTTTTTCTGTTTTCATATTCCTTGATTTCTGCTCTTTATTATTTACGTATTTCCTTTATTATCTTGTATGTCCTTCTTGCTTTGGGTTTATTTTGCTCTTATTGTGGTATCTTGAAGTGGAATCTAAGACTATTGATTTGAGACCTTCTTTCTTATGATGAATATTTTGTGTTATAAATTTTCTGGTCAGAATTACTTTGGCTGCATCCTACAAGTTTTGATAGGCTGTATTTTTACTTTCATTCAGTTCAGGGTAATTTTTATTTCCCTTGCAACTTGCTGTTTGATCCATGGATTGTTTTGATCCATGGAATGTGTTCAATTTTCAAGTGGTCTCAATAGATTTTCTTGTTTTCTTTATGTTGTTTTCTAGTTTGATGCCATTATAGTTAGAGAACACTTTCTATATGGTTTCAGTTCTGTTAGATATCTTGAGATTTGTTTTATGATCTGAGATATGATCTATTTTGAATTTTCTGTGTCCTTGAAAATAATGTGTATTTTGCTGCTTTTGAGAAGTGTTCAGTAAATATTAACTAGATTCCATTGGTCGATAATATTGTTCAGTTCTTTTATATCCATGCTTATTTTCTGTGTGGTGGTGACTAAGAGGAGAAGTATTGAAATCCCCCACTTATTTGCAGGTTTGTTTATTTTTTTCCATTCTCTGGATTTTTGTTTTATGTATTTTGAACTTGTGTTATTTTGTATATACACAGGATTGTTATGACTTCTCAGTGAACTGACGCTTTTATTGTTATGTAATGCTACTCTTTGTCTCTGGTATTTTCTTGCTCTGAAGTGTATTTTATCTGATTTTGTAGCCATTCCATCTTTTCGTTCATGTTTGCATGGCATATTGGTTTTCACCCATTTTTTTCCCCATCCAGTTTTTTTTTAAACTAAATCACTATATAGTTTAAAATGGAATGACTATATTTGGAATGACTTTCTTGTAAACCACATATAGTTGGGTCATTCTTTTTATTCACTCTGCCGATTTTATTTAGTGTATTTGTATCATCATAGTTATTGTAATTATTGATACATTAGGATTTAAGTATGTCATGTTTTAACTTTTCCATATTCTCTGTTTTTCGTTTTTCTCTTTTCTGGCCTTTTTGTGGTTTATTTGAACATTTTGGTGTACCATTTTCGTTATATGGTATTTGAGTGTGTCTAGGGAATACTGTATACATATAAAACTTATTACAGTCTACTGGTATGGACATTTTTACCACTCAAAGTGGTAAAATTGCAGAAATCTTAGCCAAATTATTTAGGTCCTTTAACTATCTCTCATTTGTAATTTAGTTTTTTTAAGTATTACCTCTACGTACATTGAGAACCACATCAGATAGTGTTACTTTGATTTTACCAGTCTAACATAACTTTAAAAACTCAGGAGGAGAATGGTGTTTTATTTATCCACGTATTTGTTTCATTGTTCTTCATTTCCCGGTGATAGTCTTTTATCTACTTTTTCTGATGTTAATAAAGCAACCCCAGTTTTCTTTTCATTAGTGTTAAAATGGTAACTCTTTTTCCAGTCTTTTAACCTATTGTCTCTCTACATTTAAAGGGACTTCTTTTAGGTAGTAAATTCTTTAGTGCATTAAAATTTGACAGTCTGTCTTTTAATTGGGATGTTTAGACCAATTATATTTACAGTAGTACCTCGGTTTTCGAATGTCTCCATTGACGAACATTTTGGTTTCCGAATGTCTGGTGGCTTCCGCTGAGTGCAAGATCCTAAGGGCTAGCTGTTGCTGTTTATGAACGGTTCAGAACTTGAACGGTCTTCCAGAATGGATTACGTTCGAAAACTGAGGTACCACCTGTACTGTGATTATTGTTATGTTTGGATTTGAACTTACCATCTTCGTTATTCTTTTTTACTTTTCCTGGTTTATTTTTTTTCTGCCTTATTTCAAATTGAGTATTTTGTGTGTGCGTGTGATTCCATTTTATTTCATTTGGCTTATTAGCTGTTATTCTGTTTTGTTGTCTTACTGGTAACTTTGGGATTCATAGTGTACATCTTTAATTTATCATAGTTTATATCAAGTAATAATAGACTATTTTACATATAATTAAAGTACATCACAACAGTACCATCCATTCCATTTACCCTGTCTTGATCTTTGTGCTTTTGTTTTGATACACTTTGCATTGGTATATATTATAAATATCAAAGTACATTCTATTTATTTTGCTTTAAACAGGCTTCCTTCCATCTCGTTAATTAACACATCGATCACCTCATGTATTTTATTTTTTTATATTGAGAACATTTAAATTCTGCTTTCTTAGCAGATTTCAATTATACAGTACAGTGTTATTGACTATAGTCATCATGTTATGTTTAGATCTTCAGGCCTTATTGATCTTTTAGCTGAAAGTTTGTACCCTTTTACTAACCTCTTCCTATTTCCTGTACTTCTCAGCCCCAGTCAACCAACCACTTTTCTATTCTGTGTTATTATGAGTTTATCTGTTTAACAGCTTTTTTAAAAATGTGGTTAAAAAGCAAAACACAAAATTTGCCTTTGTGGTCACTTCAAAGTGTATAATTCAGCGGTATTAATTATATTCACAATGTTTTATAACTATTACCATTTTTGATCCCTCCCTCAACTGAAAGTCTACCCACTAAGCAATAACCCTCTACGTCCAGATGCTGGTAACCACTATTCTGCTTTTTGTCTCAATGAATTTGCCTATTCTGGGTACCTCATTTAAGAAGAATCATACATTTGTCATTTGTACCTGGTTTGTTTCACTTCCATAATGTTTTCAAGTTTCATCCATGTTGTAGCATGTATCAGAAATTCTTTTTATGTCTGAATTGTAGAGCTGTACTACATTTTGTTTTCCATTTGTAGGTTAATGGATACTTGGCTTGTTTCTAACTTTTGTCCATTGTGAATAATGTTGCTATGACCATTTACAGATAAGTATCTTTTGGAGTTCCTGAGTCAATTTATATGTACCCACATATTTATCATTTCTGGTGGTCTTCATTCTTTTGTGTAAATCCAGCTAGTATCATTTTCATTCTTGATGGTCTTTTAACACTTATTGTAACTCAGGTTTACTCTTGATGAATTTTTCAGCTTTTGTGTGATAAAGTCTGGATCTCTCCCTCCCCTTCGTACTCCATTAAAAATATTTTTCTCTGAGTACAGAATTTTACGTTGAGGTGGTTAAAATTCACTACCTTAAAAATGTCACTCCATTTTCTGATGGTTTGCATAGTTCATCATCAGAAAGCTGTTGTCATTCTTATTGTTTCTCATTATGTATGTATTGTGTCTGCTTTCTCTGACTCTTTAAAATGTTCTTTTTATCATTGGTGTGTATATGTTGTATGTGAGGGGGTTTGGATGTATGCTTGTTTTACGGGGCAGCATAAGTGCATGCATGTTGGGTGGGGTGGTGGGTTTTTGTATTATGTGGGGGCATTTGCATACAAGTATGCATGTGCTTTTTTTGTGTGTGGAGACATTTTATGTGTGTTGTGTTGGGACAGATTTGTGTCTATATTGTGTGGAGATGGGTTTACATGTGGGGGTGGTTTTGTATGTTGTGAGGGAGCAGTTTTTTCTGTGTTTTGTTTTGTAGGTCTGGTAATACAGTGTCTTATCAGGTCATTGTTTTCTTTGTGTTTATTTTGATTATTGATATGTGGGGTGAGGACTTTTTAATAGCAATTAAAATGTTTTCCATTATTTCTTTGTTTTTATTTCTTGGTGATTTTTTAAAAAAAATTCATTGCATCTTTTTGTTGTTGCTTTTTAAAATCTTGTTCCCTATTTTTCATTTTTTTTAAAATTAAAGTTTATTGGGTTAGCAAATGTTAGTAAAATTAGATAGATTTCAGGTATACAATTCTGTAATACATCATCTATATATCACATTGTGTGTTCACCACCCAGAGTCAGTTCTCTTTCCATTACCATAAATTGGATCCTCATTACCCTCATCTATCAACCTCCTCCCTCCTTACCCTCTGGTAACCACTAACCTATTGTCTGTATCTATGGGTTTTTCTTTATTTGTTTGTCTTGCTCTTCTGTTGTTTTCAGTTTTATATACCACATATCAGTGAAATCAGAGGGTCCTCGACTTTTTCTTTCCGACTCATTTTGCTCAGCATAATAATCTCAATATCCATCCATGTTGTTGCAAATGGTACTATTTCTTCTTTTTATGGCAGAATAGTATTCCATTGTGTATATATACCACAACTTCTTTAGCCAATCATCTATCGAAGGACATTTTGGTTGTTTCCATGTCTTGGCCACGGTAAATAAAGCTGCAATGAACTTGAAGCACATATATCTTTACGAATAAATGTTTTCAGATCTTTTTGGGTAGATACCCAGGAGAGGGATTGCTGGGTCATATGGTAATTCTTTCTTAATTTTTTTGAGGAACCTCCACACTGCCTTCCATAGCGGCTACACCAATCTGCATTCCCACCAACAGTGTATGAGGGTTCCTTTTTCTCCACAGCCTCTCCAACACTTGTTATTATTTGTCTTGTTGATGATAGCCATTCTAACTGGTGTGAGGTGATACCTCATTGTGGTTTTTATTTGCATTCTTTAATGATTAGTGATGTTGAACATTTTTTAATATGTCTATTGGCCATTTCTCTGTCTTCAGGGAATCCTGTGCTCATTTTTTAATTGGACTGTTTGTTTTTGTTGTTGTTGTGTTGTATGAATTCCTTATATATTTTACATATTAGCCGCTTAGTGGAGGTGCTGTTTGCAAAAATCTTCTCCTGTTTGGTTGGTTGCCTGTTCATTTTGTCGATGGTTTCTTTGCTGTGCAGAAGCTTTTTAGTTTGATCTAATCCCATTCATTTATTCTCGCTTTTACTTCCCTTGCCTTTGGAGTCAAATTTATAAAATGCTCTTTGAACTCAAGGTCCATATGTTTAGTACCTATGTTTTCCTCTATGCAATTTATATTTTCAGGTCTTATGTTTAGGTCTTTGATCCATTTTGAGTTAATTTTGGTACACAGTGACAGATAGCAGTCTAGTTTCATTCTTTTGCATGTGGTTTTTCCAATTGTCCCAGCACCATTTACTGAAGAGGCTGTCTTTTCTCCATTGTATGTTTTTGGCTTCTTTGTCGAAAATTATCTGTCCGTATTTATGTGGGTTTATTTCTGGTTTCTCAATTCTATTCCAATGGTCTGTGTTTTTCTGCCAATACCATACTGTCTTGATTATTGTTGTCCTGTAGTACATGCTGAAGTCAGGGAGTGTGTGACCTCCAGCATTGCTCTTTTTTCTTAGGATTGCTTTGGCTACTGGCAGTCTTTTGTGGTTACATACAAATCTGATGATTTTTTGTTCAATTTCTTTAAAAAAAAGCCATTGGGATTGTGATAGGGATTGCATTAAATCTGTATATTGCTTTGGGTAATATGGCCATTTTAACTATGTTGATTCTTCTAATCCATGAACGTGGTATGTCTTTCTATCCAGCAACTTTACTGTATTCATTTATTGTTTCTAATAACTTTTTGGTGGAGTCTTAAGGGTTTTCTCTATATAGCATCATGTCATCTGCAAAAAGTGACAATTTAACTTCTTCATTCCCAATTTGGATGTCTTTTGTTTCTTTCTCTTGCCTGTTTGCTCTGGCTAGGATTTCCAATACTATGTTGAAAAGCAGACGTGATACGGGACAGTCGTGCCATGTTCCTGAATATAGAGCAAAGGGCTTCAGATTTTCACCATTAATAGTGATAGTAGCTGAGGGTTTGTTGTATATGGCCTTTATTATGTTGAGGTATTTTCCTTCTATACCCATTTTATTAAGTGTTTTAATCATAAATGGATGTTGTATCATGTCAAACACTTTTTTGCATTTATTGATATAATCCTATGATTTTGTTTTTTATTTTGTTTATGTGCTGTAACACATTGATCGATGGCGTATGTTGAACCATTCGTGTGACCCTGGGATGTATAACCCCACTTGGTTGTAATGTATGATCTTTTTAATACATTGTTGAATTTGATTTGCTGGAATTTTGTTTAGGAATTTACACCTGTATTAATCAGAGGTATTGGTCTGTACTTTGTGTGTGTGTGTGTGTGTATGTGTGTTTGTGTGTGTGTGTGTGTGTGTGTTATCCTTAGCAGGCTTTGGTATCAGAGTAATGTTGGCCTCATAAAATGAGTTAGGGAGAATTGTCACTTCTTCAATTTTTTGGACAAGTTTGAGTAAGACAGGTATTAGAACTTCTTTGAATTTGGTAGAATTCACTAGTGAGCCATCTGGTCCCAGACTTTTGCTTTTGGGAAGGTTTCAGATGACTGATTCAATTTCCTTACTGTTGATTGGTCTATTTAGTTTTTCCAATTCTTCGTGATTCAGCCTAGGAAGGCTATATGTTTCTAAGAACATGTCTATTTCTTCTGGGTTATTGAATTTGGTAGCATATAATCCTTCATAGTCATGGCTGATCCTTTGTATTTCTGTGGCATCCGTGGTAACTTCCCCTCTTTCATTTCTGATTTTCTTTAATTGTTACTTTTCTCTTTTTATCTCTGTGAGTCTAGCCAAGGATTTGTCAATTTTATTAATCTTTTCAAAGAACCAGCCATATGCACATTAATTTTTTTCTAATGTCTTTTTGTTCTCTATTTCATTTAGTTGTGCTCTGATTTTTATTGTTTCCCTCCTTCTGCTGACTTTAGGTTTCATTTGTTCTTCTTTTTCTAGTTTTTTAAAGTGTAACGTGATTTTACTTATCTGTGATTTTTCTTCTTCCTTGAGTAGACCTCTAATGATGCTTATTTCCCTCTTAAAACTGCTTTCACTGCATCCCAAAAATTTTGGTAGGACATATTTTCATTGTCATTTGTTTCTCTGTATCTTTTGATCTCTCCTCTTATTTCTTCCTTGACCCAGTCGTTCTTTTAAAGTATTTTGTTTAATCTCCACACATTTGTGGTTTTTCCTGCTTTGCAGTTGGTGATCAATTTCAAAGGCTTGTGATTAGAGAATATGCTTGGGATGAATTCAGTGTCCTAAATTTGCTGAGGCTAGTCTTATATCCCAATATATGGTCCATCCTTGAGAATATTCCATGTGCACTAGAAAACAATGTATAGTCTATGTTCTAGGATGACGTGCTCTATTGTCAATTATGTCCATTTCATCTAATGAGTCATTTAGGGCTGCTATTTCATTGTTTTCTGTTGGGGTGATCTATCTATAGCTGTCAATGATGTACTTAGGCCTCTTAGTATAATTGTGTTTTGGTCAATTTCTCTCTGTAGTTTTGTTAATAGTTTCTTCTTATATTTGGGTGCTCCCTGATTGGGGGCATAAATATTGCAGACTGTTATGTCTGCTTGTTGTATAGTTCCCTTTACCATTATGAAATGTTCATCTTTGTCTCTCACTACCTTTTTTATCCTGAAGTCTGTTTCATCTGATATCAGTATGACTACACCTGATTTTCTCTGAATACCATTTGCTTGGAGTGTCTATTTCCACCCTTTCACTTTGAGTCTATGTTTCTCCTTGTAGCTGAGATGTGTCTCTTGGAGGCAGCATATGGTTGAGTTTAGTTTTGTGATCCAGTCTGCTGCTCTGTCTTTTATTGGTGAGTTCAGTCCATTTACATTTAGAGTGAATATTGATATATGAGCATTTCCTATCACTGTATGTAGGATGGTGCCTCCATTGTTTCTTTGCCTTTTTGTTGCTGTCTATTATTTCAGTGTGGTGGTATTCTATGATTCTTGTTTTTTAATGTCGTATATTCCAGTTCTGGGTTTTTTTTTACTGGTTACCATTATAGTTTATGTAAAAGAAAGTTTCATATTTAGAGTATTCCATTTTTTCAGTATGCTTAGTTTCTCCATTCCCTTGTGCTGGTTCAGACCTTTACGCTCTCCCCTTTTATGTTTTGTTGTCACAAATTATTCCTATTTATGCTGTGAGTTGATTTCTGCACTGCTGTATCAAGTTGTCTTTTTCCTCTTTTTTTAAGAGTTTTTTCTTTTTTTCCCTCTTTACCCTATAAGCTGTGTTTAAGTGTATAATGTCCTATTTGGCATAGGGGTAGCCATTTCCTGCCTCTGTTTGTTTGTAATACTACTCATGGTTTTCTTTTGTGTTTTTTTTGTTTGTTTGTTTCAGGTTGAATAGCGTCCTTCAATATTTCTTGTAGTACAGGTCGTGTGTTAGAAAATTCCCTCAGCTTCTGTATGTCTGGAAAGGTCTTTACTCCTCCTTCATATTTAAAGGATACCTTTGCTGGATGTATTATTCTTGGCTCATAGTTTCTTTCTTTCAATAGTTTGAATATTTGATTCCACTCCCTCTGGCTGTAGTTTCTGCTGAAAAATCTGATGATAATCTAATGGGCTTTCCTTTGTAGGTTACCGTGTTCTTTTCCCTGGCTGCCTTGAGGATTCTTTCTTTGTCGTTAATTGTTGCCAGCTTCAGTGCCTTGGAGAAGGCCTGGTGGGACTGAGGTAATTAGGTGTTCTATTTGCTTCTTGGATTCGAGGATCCAGTTCTTTCCACAAGTTTGGGAAATTCTCTTCGACTGTTTGAATATATTCTGTTCCTTTCTCCCTTTCTTCTCCTTCTAGTGTGCCCATTATTCTTATGTTGCTCTTTCTGATGGACTCAGAAAGTCCTTGTGGATTTCCTTCATTTCTTTTAACTCTCAAGTCTCTCTCTTCTTCCATCTGTGTCATTTCCAGATTTCTATCTTCGATGTCACTGATTCTTTCCTCCATCTGGTCAACTCTCTATTATCTAAGCTGGCTATTTTATTCTTCATTTCTTTTATTGAGTTCTTAATCTCTAGAAATTCTATTTGGTTCTGTTTTATAATTTCAATCTGCTTGGTAAAATGTTCATTTTGTTCTTTGGTGGTGTTTCTGAGTTCATTAAACTGCCGGTTTTTTGTTTTGTTTTGTTTTTTTGCATCTTGTTGAGTTTTTTCAGAACTGCAATCTTTAATTCTCTGTCATTTAAGTCATGTATTTCCTTTTCTTTAAGTTCTTTTCTGTAGACTTTTCATTTTGTCTTTGAGTCTGTTACCTGGTTATTCATGGCAATTAATTAGTTATTATTTTTCTTCTTAGGCGTCTACAGGAGTGGTTTGTGCAACAGGGTGATAGGAAGAGATTTTTTTTTTTTTGCAGTAGGTGTTCGTAGAATGTTTTATTTTCTGTCTCTGCAGCCTTTTATTCTCTGTCATGCTGTATTGTTATATTTTCTCTGCACTATTATAGCTGTTAACACAATGGGGGGGATTCCCTGGAAGGCGGGTTTCTCGTCTGTGAACTGGTCACCTGGGTCACAGGGTACCACGTGTGTGGGTGGATGTGGAGAACTTCTGAAGTTCCAAAGCTCTTCCTGCACCAGTTTCTGGGCCTGTGTGTTTCAGCAGTTCTGTTTACTCCTGCAGGGATCCGCCCAGATAGGTGGGGACAGGGGCGGGTGGGTTGTGAGAGGTGGTCCAGAGCAATGGCGTCTACCACCAGCACAGCCTGTCCTGCACCCAAGGCTTCTCTCCCTTTTGCCGGAACAGTTATGCTGCGAGTCTGAGTTTGTGGCTGCGGGCCGCAGTTCTCAGAACTGCAAATATTCTGTTCTTTTGATTTGACACTGATACAGTTCTGCTTCTAGCAAAGGAGAGGGGGGAGTGTGTTAGGGGGTGTCGGGGGATTGTGGCAAGCTCTGGGAGGGGTTGGTCAAGCTCCGTGCCTAAGACTTCTGTCCTCTGCTGGGCAGTGAGGGCTTAAACCGCTGTTTTCACCCTTCTTCCCTCAGTCTTGGCTCTGAGGTCTCTGCCATGAGAGTTGGGTTCAGCTTTATTATATGCTGATCCCTCAGGTGGGACTGTGGGCCGTAAGCGGAGCAGTAGTTGTCCAAATTCTGTTGTAGCTGCTGGATGCAAGGCGCTCAGAGCCCTGAGCTCCTCTGCACTCCTGTACCGGAAATGCCCAAATATCCGTGCTTCCTGCTTGCTTCCTCCCCAGCTCGCCCAGTTTGCACACCTTTAGATGATTTCAGTGATGCGCTTCTTAGTGTTGCTGTCTGCTGCGCAAGGAGTCCTTTGTAGAGTTAGAGTTGTTCAATTTGTTGTAAATTCCAGGGGAGGTTTCAAGAGGCTCACCTCATGCCACCAGTTTTATGACATCTCCCCATATTTGTCTCCTTAATATTGTAGATTTTATATATTTGTTTTCCTCGTCTTTGAAATTTTGAAATATGTATTTAACTTTAGACTTCAAAATTTCAAGTATTTCTTTCCACCCATATTAAAGAATTTGGAACACTTCAGCTCTGACCACTTCCTTCCCAAAATAATATTTTGTTGTCTAGTGTTTCAAATCTGACTTTTTTAGAAATCTGACAGTTTATACGCACCATTTTTTTCTAACAATACATTTAGATAAAACATTTAACACATTTTCAAAATTATCTTTAACATGTTTTTAAAAATACTCAGAATATTATGATGACTTTGCATTTCAGATTGTGCTTGTAGAAACATTCCTTTACAGCAAATCTCTTAATGGTAATTTACTTTAATTTTTATCTGTAAATTCTTTATTTAGGGTTAGTTCTCAATTGTAGGTAGACAGATTTTCTCTGTGCAGTTTGGAGATAATATCCTATTGTGTTACTCATATACTGTTGCTGTCAATGCCTGCCAACTTGTTTTATATCCTGTGTTATCTCTCAGCTTGTTTTCTAGTTCTCCTGTTTTGTTTTTGGTGTTTATTGCGATGTAGATTTCTCTTTATGTGTCCTATTTGGGCCCTTTTGGTCTGAATCTGTAGAACCACATCTTTTAGTGGTTCAAGAATATTTGCAGCTGTTATCCATTCTCTCCTCTCTTTCTAGAACTACATTTAAACTGTGAAATATTTTCTGTTCCTTTTCTTTGTTTTTTTACGGATAAGTTCTTTGAATGTATTTTTGTGTTCTTTAGTTCTTTCCAGCTATGCCCCATCAGCTTTCCCACCTTTTCATTTAGTGTAGTTGTGGTTCCAGCTTCACACCCAATTCTGTTTATTTTTGATATTGGGAAATGTTGTCCCTGGAGACCTTGCCGTATTTTGAGAGAATAGGGATGTCTACTTTCCAATGACCTTGTGTCAATAGTGCAGTAAGAAGTTCACTCAGAGCTCTTCATTCGTCATGATACATGGAAATAAGAATGTCTTTGGTATAATTCCTATTATTTTTCAGCCTATATTTTAATGAGTTTTGAAGCAGTAAACAGTTTTGAGGCAAAGGTTGTAGAGGTATACATGTATAGATAAGTACAGATTTTTTTTTTTCAGTCCTATTTGCTAAGAGATTTTGTGACTTAGTAGGGTGGGCTCAACAATTTGCATTTCTTAGAGTTTCCAGGTGATGCTGATACAGCTGATCTGGGGAATAAACTTTGGGAATCATTGGACTAGATGGTGTCTCGCTTTCCGCCTCTGATTCTTTTACCTTTGAGTAGGGTATAATTCCTATTATTTTTCAGCCTATATTTTAATGAGTTTTGAAGCAGTAAACAGTTTTGAGGCAAAGGTTGTAGAGGTATACATGTATAGATAAGTACAGATTTTTTTTTTTCAGTCCTATTTGCTAAGAGATTTTGTGACTTAGTAGGGTGGGCTCAACAATTTGCATTTCTTAGAGTTTCCAGGTGATGCTGATACAGCTGATCTGGGGAATAAACTTTGGGAATCATTGGACTAGATGGTGTCTCGCTTTCCGCCTCTGATTCTTTTACCTTTGAGTAGGGGTGTTATCTGGCTTAGAGATAATTTTATTGATACTTAATAAAAGTGCTACAACATTTTCTTCTTATGCCTAAGTAGTTTTTTAAAAAGTACTGCATTAATGTAATGTTTTATTTTAGTGATCATTCAGGATATGTTCGACCAGTACCAGTGCCACGCAGTTTAAATAGTGATATTTCCTATTTTGGTGTTGGGGGCAAGCAGGCTGTTTTCTTTGTGGGACAATCAGCCAGAGTAAGTAAAAAATTTCTTATAAATGAAAGTCGATCAAAATGTTTTGAGGTTGACTCTGTCTAAATGTGTTAGCCAGTTTAACTTTTAGGACTCCTTAAAGTACTCTTTTTTAATATTTAACAGATGATAAGCAAACCTGCAGATTCCCAAGATGTTCATGAGCTTGTGCTTTCTAAAGAAGATTTTGAGAAGAAGGAGAAAAATAAAGAGTCAATATATAGTGGATATATTAGGAACAGAAAGGTACAATACATTTTAACTCATTAATTATAAATTTATTACTTTGGATGGATGATACTACAAGAACATTTTTTCTAAATCTATCTAAGATACTAATGTTGCTTTAAAAAACTTGAAGGTATGACATTTTCAAATTAAATTATTTTCACTCTTTTTCCTTTAATCGTGTGAATAGCAAAAGTGATCATTTATGTGCTTTCTCAGGCTGGCAATCTTCAGACAGCAAGTTTTCTCATAAAGTCCAGTAAGTCTCCTGGAAATTGCTCATAAGATTGTAAACTTTTTTTCCTTGCACTGAGTTTGAGCTTTTTAAATTTTTATTGTATAATAACCACAGAACTAGAGTAGAAAACAGTGATAGGGTAATAGTCTTTTAGGAAATCAGAGCTTTAGAGAAAGAAATGAGCATTTTATTTCTGTTTTAAATTTGCTTTCAAATTCTCATTTAATAAGCAGAATGTTAACAAATTTGAATCTTGGTCACGTATATGGTATTTATTGTATTCATTCAACTTTTTTCCATTTGAAACACTTTTCGAATTTTAAAATCTTTTATTTTAAAGTAATTTTGAGATTTTTAAAAATTCTGTTCTGATTCTAAAACAGATTGTAAAAAATTTTGTAGTTAAGTATAAAGAAGTAAAAGTAGTCTCAAATGCCCAAAAAAGGTACTTGTATTTAGTTTAATTTCCTTCTACTCTTTTTTATTATATACTTATGAGCCCACATTTTTTAAATTAACATATGAGTATTTCTCCATTTTACAAAATATTTTGGTATACCAAACACATTTTTAATAGCTTTATAGTATTTCTTGGGCTGAATGTACTGTAATTTAACTATTCTGTTGAGCATTTAGCTTATTTAAAGGATTTTACTGTAATTATAAAGACACCGCCATAAATATCTTTGCATAACATTTTGCTTGAGTTACATTTTTTTCTTAGTATAGATTGTTAGAATTTTAACAGCTGTAACAACAAATTTGAACTTTATAAATGTGCATAGTATATATTGCAAAACATCTTTTCTGAAAGGTTGAACCCAAATCAAAAACACTCAGCAATAGTATATGGAAGTGCCTATCTGATCATTTCTTACTAAAAAGAATGGGGGAGGGCAGCAAAATGTTGGCAATTTGATAGGTAAAAGTACTTTTTATTGCTAGTGAACTGATTTTTTTTTTTTTCATATTAGCTACTTTTATTTTCTCTGTAGCTTAACATTCTCCTCTGTCTAGGAAATTTCTTCATTTTGTTCATCTCATATTTTTCTCTTTAATTTTGTTGCATTTATTTAACAATTTACGTATCTTAATATATTAACGTGACAGTATTCTATCTTATCTTTTCCATACTGTCTTACCATTGCAAAGTCTTATAAAGTATTTTGGTGGAAATATTTGCCATGTTAAAACTGGTGAAAAAACAGGAATTGAAGATTAAGTGATTTTCAAAACTGTACACACACAGATAATAATGCTTAGATAGAACTGAGGTCTCTTGGGTCATCATTTCTGCCAGGTTTTTTGTTTTGTTTTGTTTTGTGCTCAGTTCATCCAAACAAACATTTCATGGGTACCGATAGGTCCCTGGTCCTTTTTTTTTTTTTTTTTTTCTTGATCTGCCCTTTCCAACTTATTTTCTTTTGGCTCCTCATATATCCCTGACCTTTTAGCAGGTATTACAATGTGTGTGAGATTGGTAGTGTTTTATCTGTAATCAACCATCTTTTTCTGTGTGTGTGTGTGTGTGTGTGTGTGTGCGTGCGCACGCGCGCACGCGCGCACACCATTTAATATCAACAGTTCTCAAATCTGTATTTCTTGTCAAGAGACTTTTCTCTTAAGACTGAGAAACTAAGTCAGGCTGGACTTTGTAAAGGCAACAAACTGTTCTAGGCACTTTAAACAGAAAAGGATATAATAAATGGAATTAGATGCTTACATGATTATTGGAAGGGCTGAAGGAATGAACTTTAGGCTGAGCATTGTAGAATGATGCCAGAACACTCTGACCTTCATTTGATGCTGCAACATATGTTATACTCACGTAGTTGTAGGACCAACATTGGGTCTGGAATTCAGAAACACACTGCCTTCTCTGTGATCCAGGAGTTGGAAAGGCCTTACTTCCACAGTTGCTCCAACACTAGAATACAGAATTTCTGGCCAGTGTTGCATCAGTGCTGCTACTTGAAGCTGGAACCAGGATAATGGTCTTTTCAGTGCCTTGCATGATAACAGAAAACCTTCAAGAAACCTCAGGAAATGGCCTCTGCTTCATTTTCCATTTCTGAATCTTTGGCTAGTGCATCTAGTTGTGAAACTCAGTTTGCATCCACAACCCAAAGCGTAAGGAAGTCTAAGCAATAGGCCATTTTGGCTTTCCATCCTCTGGAGCCAGGAGGGGACATAAATGGTGGTGGGAATGAGTGCCTGGGTGCCAACTGATCATACCTAGCACACCTATTTCTAATTTCAATTAGATGTCCTCCAAGTATTCCATAAGTAACTCACTTTTGGTACATCTGAAATGAAATGTTATCTATAAATTTTTCTTATTCTCTCCTCTTCTGTCTTCAAAACTACCCTTTTCAATTAACATCCTCTGACGAAGCAGTTAGTAAGTATAATCCTTGTTAATCAGTCACCACATGTAATTGTCCTTTAAAATAGTTTTACCTCTCCTCTTTTCCACCCATTTCTACTGCTTGAATCAGCCTTTCCAGCCTCATCTTTCATCATATTCTAAACTACCTTATTTCCCTTATACTTTCCAATCCTTCATGTTCTCATTGGTTTGGGATGTCTTTGTTAAGTCAGCTGTTGGGTGAATGTCACCCTTTTTAACTCTGTAGCTCTTGGTTCATAGCTTTATATAATGGCACATTATTTTTTTAATTATTTCTCATCTCCTACTAGATGGAATTTGTATGGAAGAAGGGCACTGTCTTATTTATCTTGGACCATATCTTCACGTGTCTAGCTTGAGTTATAGGACTGAGAAGGTTCTTGATAAATGTTTGGATAATGAACCTGCATCATTAGTAAACCCAACCTAATCTAACTCTCAAAGTATATAAGATGTTGCTTGTATATTATGTACTGTAGCTATAATATTAGTGACTTAGTGTGTAGGGATGATTGGAATGGTTTTGTGGGGTTTGTTTTTATTTTTCTTAAGAAAGTGGTAATATTAAATATGCTTATTAAATAGTAAAGTTTCCTAGACATAATAGTTCAGTGTGTTTCTTTATCCTTACAAGTTTTTTTATGTATATGGCAACATACATAGTATATGTATGCATATATATGCATGCAATTTTTAACACATATGAATTCATAATAAAAGTTGAGAAGTTTATAATACTTATCCTCAAACACTACCCCTACACCCCTCTCCCTACTCCCCTTCTGTAAGCTGTAGATATTCTCTGAAAGTGGACTGGGGCCTGGGATGATTTTACTCCCTTTTAATAAACTCAAGTGCTTTTGTGCTAAGCCAGCTGTGTTCAGGCTGCATCCTAGTTTTCTTGCACATGTAGAGCAGGGCATTGATCTTGACCAAGTTACATGGTAGGTATGCCAAGCAAGGATTTATTCTATCCTCGGGTAAGTGTCCTCAATTTTTTCCAGAATTTTTAAACTCAGTATTTATTTTTCTTTACCTTTTTCTGTGTGATTCTAAAATTGATTTAGCATTATGGTTGGATACTCTTATGTTTGCTAGTTTAGCAATCTATATAAAAGTTCCCTTGTCCTCACAGGATTGTCACATACTCAGCTGAATTATATTTTTGGCCATTTTTTCCCAAAACTTGTTTGAAGCCTAGGTTTGAAACTATTCAGGTGAATGTCAAATGTTATTTCTATAATTACAATTAAGGTGTATAAAATCTGTTTTATTTGTATTCATTCTTGCAGCCATCTGATTCTGTTCACATTACAAATGATGATGAAAGATTTCTACATTATCTTATCTCAGAGGAGAAGGAAAAAGATAGCTTTACTGCTGTGGTTATCACAGGAGTACAGTCAGAACACATACAGTACTTGAAAAATTATTTCCATCTTTGGACAAGACAGTTAGCGTAAGTAATTGCTTATATTTAATTCAGGACATGTTGTTACTTATCTTTTTTAAGACAGAAAATATTACAGATACATTGAAGCCTCTTGACTGTCTGCTTTGCTCCTGTGTCATTTCCTTCCCTTCACTATAGTAAGCAATTCTTTGAAGTTAGCATTAAAATTGTTCCCTATTCTGTAAATACTCATTGATCACCAGTCATGTATTGGTCATTATTTGAGACACAGGCTTTTTGACACCTATGATAAAATTTAAAATAATCCAGCATTTATCAAATTCAGTGTCATCATTCCCATAATCCCCTTTTGTGCTTCTCTGTAGGACCTGTCATAATCTTCTGTACCATATATTTTACTTATTTTTTTGTATGCCTTCTCCCATTGGAATGTCTTTTTTTAATGCTCTGCTGTATCCCCATTGTGTCCTTTTACATAGTAGATGCTCAATAAGTGTTTATCAAATTAATGCATCAAGTCTGTTAATATGAAAAAATGTGTCTATGTGCCTGTATGACATATGAGTAATACTGAAAATCTTTGTGTATTCCAGGAAACCTTTTAGGGAGTATATATTCCATTAGACCAAATCAGAGGAATATTTATTTAATGGCTCTGAGCCTTTTCTATATAGCTATATAGTATAGACCATTTACTGGAATATTTCCATAATTTGTATTAGTCTGAATTACTGAGTCCTGCAGACACAGAATTCCTGTTTTTGAAAAAGTATCTTTTCACATTTACCCAAAAGGCTATTGCACTTAATTTGAGTCTCTATTTTATACATAAATATACATTAACAGAGTTAAGATGGTTTCCTTGTATGAAAAAATAAATTTTATTTTATGGATACCATTTTTCTTCTTGATATTAATGTTTTTTGGCCCTATAACACAAAAGTTTTGAATAAGATTGGAATTTTTTTTCTCTGAGTACTTATTTTATTAGTAACTGAAGGAATTCAGTGTACACAACACGTAATTAGGCCATACTCTTACTCTAACAAAGAATAACATACAACTTTTACCATTCTTTGAAACAGACAATTGCTAAGCTATTTATAGCACTCTCTTAATGTATGGTTGTAAACTTATCTTTGATTATGATGTTAACACTTGAGATGTCTGAAGAAAGAGCTCAAGATTTTCAGTGATTTCCTTTTATCTCAGTAATATTTTAAACAGTAGCTAGGATAATTAATTATTTTTTAAAGTTAAAATTCATATGAAAGAATATTGCAGATACCTGTTTGAGGAATAACTACAGATGTAATGTGTTTTAGACCTGAATAATCTCACCAAAATATAGGTGTTTTAAACTTTTACTTAAAAATAAAGTAACAAAGATTATTGAAGTGGTTTTCGATGGGATAATGTTGAATGTATTACTTTGTTTGGGGATTATTGGGATTAGATTGTTTCAGTGATATAGGAGAGGAATGATGAGAGTTATAGAATGATGATCTCATATTGCACAGATAACTTAAAGATATCCAGTCTTGTATACTCCCTGATAATTTGAGTCCTTTCTTGAATATCCCTGACAAGTAGAATTATAGCCTCGCCTTCTAGTATATTTTTGAATTATATGTCTTAGAAGTGTAAAGTATGTGGGCTTCAAAGTAGGAAAGGCCTGGATTGAAGCCCCCTCCTCCCCAAACTCTAGTTTTGTGACCTTTGGTAAATTATATAAACTCCTTGAGCCCCAGTTTCTGTATGTGTAAAATGAGGTGCAATACCTGTATTTCAGGATTTTTTTTTTTTTTTTTTTTTTTTTTTACCATCAAATGGGATACTGTGTTTAAAAATCCTTAATGTGGTGCTTGGTACCTGGTAGGTACTGCCAAATAGTAGTTATAAAAATTTTTTGTGGTAGAAGAATGTATGAACTATAATTTTATGTAAATTAAAAGTATAAAGTTATTCTTCTATATTTTAGGCATATTTATCATTACTATATTCATGGCCCAAAAGGAAATGAAAAATGTACATCAAAAGAAGTTGGACCTTTCAACAACATTGATATTGAAGTAAGATAAAATTCCTTCTTCAAATATTACAAATTATCATATTAGGTATTTCTTACAGTTCCAAGTGACTTTGGATAAGAAAAAAATC
The DNA here is from genome assembly GCF_057876585.1 of Rhinolophus sinicus. Taxonomy (NCBI): domain Eukaryota; kingdom Metazoa; phylum Chordata; class Mammalia; order Chiroptera; family Rhinolophidae; genus Rhinolophus; species Rhinolophus sinicus. Next base: position 73,410,217 of record NC_142504.1, on the reverse strand, counting down.
AGTCAATAAATACACAACTTCTCTCTCCTTTTCACAAAAGTTCTTTGGTGATTTGATGTCTAAGTAAAGAGGTCATTTCTAGATGTGTTTTTCTGGAACCTTTGTTTACTATAGTTGGTTTCATTTTTCTCTGTCCTTTATAGAGCTATGAGTTATTGCTGAATATTATGTCTTAAAGCAGAGAGGAAAAGGGAAAAGGAACATAAATAGTTTCCTTTTTTTTCATAGAAGATTTGTGATGCTAAAGTAAGATTTAAAAGCACCAAACATTTGAGAGTTGGGGTCCCAATACCTTTGCCCACACATTAGAAAGAATTTTATGAACATCATTGTTCCACTTCCTATCTCTAGCAAGAAACTTTGAATTAAATGTATTCATGGCTTACCAGTCCTTCAGCTCTGCTTTGCTCTTTCTTTACTTACTATTCTATATTCCTTATTGAGAGGCTACATATAGGTATTTATACAAATATGAGGTGTGATCAAACAATACGGTGAATGTTTAAATAAAAATATTTATTGTGGTAAAAGATACATTGTCATTAATCCCCCTCAGAATACTCCCCCTCACTTTGAACACACTTATCCCATCGTTCTTGCCACTTTTCTGAAGCAGTTCTGGAAGTCCTCTTTCGTGAGTGTCTTTTAGTTGCGCTGTCGTGGCTGCCTCGATGTCCTGAATCGTTTTGACTTTGGGGAAGAGCCAGAAGTCAATGGTGCCAGATCTGGTAAATAAGGTGGATGAGAACCCACCGTAATGTTTTTATTTGACAGAAATTGCCGTATACCTGAAGTGATGTGTGACATGGAGTGTTTTCATAATGGAGGTTGATTAATGGCACACTTTAAAACACCTTTCAATAGTAGCTCCCACCCAACTGACTGCACTGAACAAGTTGAAACTTGTCCTACACTGTTACTAAGTTTTGATGTGCCACTTCCCGTATTGAAGATCCCTGCCTTTCCATTGGATTGTACTAGGCAGCAGTATTCACCATATTTCTTTTTTATCACAACAGAAAGGCTCAGTGTCACACATTGCTTCTGGTACAGCAATTTCTGTCAAATAAAAACATTACCGTGTGTCGTCATCCACCTTATTCACCGGATCTGGCACCATGTGACTTCTGACTCTTCCTTAAAGTCAAAATGACCATAAAAGGTAAACGTTTTGAATCGATTCAGGACATCGAGGCAGCCATGACAGCACAACTAAAGACACTCACAAAAGAGGACTTCCAGAACTGCTTCAGAAAGTGACAAGGCCAATGGGAAAAATGTGTTCGAAGCGAGGGGGCGTATTTTGAGGGGGATTAGCGGCAATGTGTCTTTTACTGTAATAATTTTTTTTTAAACATTGTAGTTTTTGATTACACCTCATATGCGTATTACCTATACATACACATATATATTTCATTAAGCCAGATGATTACTTGTACAAATAAAAGTAGTTTTTGCCTATTCCTTTGTTGGATCATAGCTGAAAACAAAAGTCACCATAGAATTTAATTATTTTTGTTTTATTTTTATTTTAGATTTCTGTGTTTGAAAAGGGGAAGGCACCTAAGATTGTCAACCTAAGGGAAATACAAGATGACATGCAGACGTTGTATATAAACACAGCAACTGATAGTTTTGAGTTCAAAGCTCATGTTGAAGGAGACGGTGTAGTGGAAGGGATTATCCGATATCACCCTTTCTTATATGATAGAGAAACTTACCCTGATGATCCATGCTTTCCATCAAGTATGTTAATCTGTTATTTTAGCTACAAAATGTGAAGTTGTGATTCAGGATAGTGATTTGTTTCTTTTAATGATTATTATTAGTTGGGTTATTAAGGTTAGATAAATTTTAAAACCTTTTCCTTACACAAATCTTTTAAGGTTTTAGGTATTTGTAATTTTTATAATTCTTGATTTTTGTATATATTCATTTCCAGACAAATGAAGCATTGGCTTTAAGAAACAGTATATATTCTTTTATCTTAGATCTCTGACTGAGCTGAACTTTTAGTTATGTATTGCATATTAATCCTTCATATATTCTCCATGTTATTTTCCTATTTATCTTTGTAGCTTTTTATAAAGAAGTTTAAATTTTATGTAGTCAGTTTTTTCTTTATGCTTTCTGATTTTGTCTTGCTGTAGAAAGTCTTATACTACAAGATTATAAAAAGACTATAGTTTAAAAAAATTATTTTATGCTTAGCTCTTTAATGCATCTGTAATCTCCTTTTTTGTGTGTAGGATGAGGTAGGGCTTTAATTTAATATTTTCCATGTGGGTGTTCAGTTTCCTAGCACCAATTATATTGAATGTTACGATTTTTAAAAATAGCTTGAAATACAGCTTTTTTAATAATATTAAATTCCCATATGTATATAGATCTGGTGTCTTTAGATCTATTTTGTATTTTCATACATGGTAATAATACTCTGATAGCTTTATACTGTAAATTGATATGTGCAGGGCAAGGCACTTACTATTCTTTTTTGAGAATATTCTTAATCTCTTACTCTTGTAGATAAACTTTGGAATCACTTCATACAATCACTTTAAAAAAGTCCTAGTGTGATTAAAGAGATTGTTTTGAATTTATAGATTAACAGTATTAAATTTTCTCACTCAGAATACTTCTTCAGTATATTCTTAGTGTTAGAACTTAGTGGGTTCTAGAACCAGATTTTCTGGTTTGAATCCCATCTGTGCCACTTTTTTGTGTAAACTTAGACAAACTACTGTCTACTTCAGTTTTCCTTATCTGTGAAATGTTGAGGGGAGGAATAGCAGTGCATGCCTCACAGAGGTGTTATGAGGGTTAAATCAGAAACTGCTGCAAGTCTTTAGTGACCAACATTATTTATTCAGTGCTTATTTTTGTTACTACTCAATCGCTCTGTTTCTCGTCTCTGGCTCCTTTTTAATTTGCCATTTCTAATTTTTGTATTCTTGTAGACAATAAAGTTCTTCAAATGATGTCTTAAAATAAGAGCCAATAAATTGAGTGATGATTAGATGGATTCTCCAAGAACAAAGCGATTTGGTCTAATTGAAACGTACTTTTTAATTAAGGACTCCTTGTGAAGATTTTATGAAAGAAGGCTTTATTTGGGGTTGGGGGGTACTGACTTAATGCCAAAAGAACTGAGGTGTTTCTGTATCAGGATTATAATGTTTGATCTTAATATATCTGGATATATGAAAATATATTGCTAACAAACATAAAAATGCTATAGACAGTTGTGCTAATTATGCGTTTGATGCTTTGTAACATGTTCTAATTCTAGCAGTATCACTTGATTCTGATCTTCAAAAATTTAGTAGTTTATATAAGATAAACTAAATTTAATATTGATTAATTTGCCCAACGTAGGCAAACTTGCTGCTACTAGCTACCAAAGATTGTCCAGATTATTTTTTTATGAACATAATGGTTCTGACAAAATTGTGAAACTTGAGTTTTAGGTGTAGGATTCAAGCTCCTATATTTTGTAGGGAAGAGGGGTTCTGCTAGGGTATAGTCTCTTTGGATGTATGACCTTTTGCTCTGTGAACAAGTTTTGATGATTGCAAGCTGAGTAGCTAGTGTAGTAGTAACATAGATTGATTAGTATGTAAGTAATTATTGACATTTAAATGAGAAACACTATTGGTAATGTAGAACTGCTTTGGAAATCTGCTTTTCTGAGGGCAATGTAAGACTAAAGCTAAGTTTAGGTTTTATAGAATACAATGTTAACAATCATATGAGATTTTGTTACCATTTCTCTGAGGCAACTTTAACATTTCACTCATAGAAGTTAATTTCTCAGTGATAAAAAGTGTATATATTTTATAGCAATAAACATTTTGTTCCACTTAACTCCTGTGCTCTAGAAAAAGATGAAGATGATGATGATGATTGTTTTATACTTGAGAAAGCAGCAAGAGGGAAAAGGCCTATTTTTGAATGTTTTTGGAATGGACGACTAATACCATATACATCTGTTGAAGAGTAAGTTTTGATTTTTTGCTGAAATTATATTGTTTTATAACCTAATTTTTTCACTAACTAATAATTTTGTTCTGTTTAAGCTTTGACTGGTGTGCTCCACCTAAGAAAAGAGGGCTTGCACCAATTGAGTGCTACAATAGAATATCTGGTGCATTATTCACTAATGACAGATTCCAGGTCAGCACAAATAAACTGACTTTTATGGATCTTGAACTAAAATTGAAAGATAAGAACACGCTTTTTACAAGGATTTTAAATGGACAGGTATGATTTTAAATACCAAGTTTTGAATATTTGCAAATGTTTGTTTTATATACAAGAGTTACTACTAGTACAGATTTATATGACATTTTGCATTCTTTTCATTTTATTTAATCAAGAGTATATAAATTTTCCTTCATAAGAATTTATATGTTCACATCACTCAAAAATTTCAAACTGTTTTGACCATGTTTGGATAAAGTTTATAGATCTTTGTTAGATCTTTCTATCGAGACCTTGAAATAGTAAATAGAAGCTACAGAAGCGTATCCATTTGATGAGAGCACATAAGAACAATTTTATTTAATACATTGTTATGTTTGTATATTAATAACCGAAATATGCCATTTTAATCTAATCTTGAGGATGAAATTGAGGTAGAACTGTGAAATACTTTGGGCTAAAAGGTGATTTGAAATTAATCAGTATTAAAATACATGAATTGATTGATAGAAAAAGAATGATAGACTTTTTCAAAAGTTGAATTGAGCTAGTGTACTAGTGTACTTTTATTCTATCGAAACGTCTCAGGAACTTTTTCTTTATTTACTACTCATTCAGTCGTTTAATATTCAGTTGCCAAGAGATAGATGCATTTATTGTGAACCTAAAATTGCTGGCCAGTAAAGACAGTACACAGCAAACAGTATTTCTAGTCAGTCAGTCAATCCTACAAGATGTTGAAATTCATTTGGCTGTTATAATAAAAGATTGTGAATCATATAGATTAAGATACTTTTAAAGAATTATCCACTGAGAAAAGTCTTACTTGTACTTAGATATGATACACTTGGTAATAATTATCCAGCATTTATTGAACAATTTGGTTTTTGCAAAAGTTATTCATAATGGGTTAATTTTATTCTTTTGTTACATTGTATTTTTAAAATATCTATTTTCTAATTTTGGGAAATTTCAAATACACAGAGAAATTAAAAGAATATTATAATGAATATCCACATACTCCTCTCCTGTATTAACTGTCATCTTGCCATACTTGTAACGTTGTTCTTTGACTCATTACTAGGTTCCTGAATTTAATTTATACATGTGGTAATTTGGTTGGTAATGAATGCTGAGACTTCTTTACATTTTAGCCTAGAATAATTTCATCTCATACAAGGACTATACATTGAAATGCAGTGTAAAAATTTGGTAGACAGACTGTCCCAGTCCTAGTTAATAATTTTAATGTCTTTGTCAAGTTAAAAAAGAAACAACAGTGACTTGCTGATTCAGAAAGGAGTTGGTCCCTGGGAATAGAGCTAGGGGGAAGTTTTCTTTGAAACTGTATGCCATTTTTGAGTCTTTACCAAGTACATGTATTTCTTATCCAAATAACTCTTTAATGTCAAATATTTTTGTTTCTTAATGATTAAGATATTGGTCCTCTAACTGCAAGCTGTAAAAACTTTAGCTGAAATCATTTTTAATTTTTCCCCATTTTCATTTGGAAATAGTATATTATGGAGTAAGGTATGTAGAAAGAAATGAACTTATGTAACTGCATTGTCTTCTCTGAAAATATGCAGTGTGGAGATTGTCTTCCCTACTCATTCTCCTACAAATAGGCATTAAACAAATATATAGCAGCTTATGTTTAACTATAAATCTCTGTACTCTCTTGGGTGAAGAATGATAAGCAATAACATTTTCTTTTTATATGTTATTAGAAAACGCTTAATTTTTATTTGTGACTTAATTTTTTGAATAGGTAATAAGCATATTACATAATTAAAAGGAAAAATGTGTTTTGCATAGTAGTGTTTCTCAACCTCTTTTTCATTATCACCCTCATAAGGAATGTTTTTCAGACGTTTTTTTCCTAATTGCTCTACTCCATTGACATCCTAATACCATAGATATACCATATATATGTTTATATACTACATGTATGTATTTGTTCTTGATATATAAAAAGAGATTTTTATTGTCCTGTTGAGAATGGGCATGACTCACCATGAGGAGGTTTCCACTTACCCCTTTCTCAAAGCCAGCTATTTCTACTCATTCTTTGCCACTGTTCATCGTTTTTTGGTGTATCCTAGAATTTAAAGCAGGGAAGAAAAGCTTTCTTGTTGGTATTGATCATTGAGACCTTGGTTCCAAGGATTTTCTTTCCGTGGTAATGGTTTTGTTAGAAATGTAAATTTGTATGGGAGAAAGAGCCAGCAAAATATTTTAGTTTTTTAATAGGTCTGGAGTGGGTATGTGGAAGGAAAAATGGAATGAATGACCAGTGCCAATGATTATATTTGTTTACTATATTTCATACATTTTAAAATTTTACAGGAGCAGCGAATGAAAATTGACAGAGAATTTGCTTTATGGCTGAAGGACTGTCATGAAAAGTGTGACAAACAAATAAAGTTTACACTTTTTAAAGGAATAATTACACGTTCTGATCTTCCTTCTAAAAAGCAGGGCCCCTGGGCCACATACTCAGCAATAGAATGGGATGGAAAAACATACAAAGCAGGACAGCTGGTAGGTTTAACTTATTTTTAGATTCAATTTTTAGTATAATTTGAAACTAAATTAGATGTATCAGAATTTAACAACAACCAAAAATAATGTATGTATTGGCTCCTCAAGTGCCAGGAAAAAATGGAAAGGCGAAACTGATTTTAATCATGTAACAGCATGGCATTTAAAAACCAACTTATTAGTTGCCTGAGGCTCAATTAGCAACATTTTTATTGTTTCTTGCAATATACTTTACTGAAATGGAAAGTCCCAATGTTTTGTTGTGCTTTTTTTTTTTTAACATGATATGAGGTAATGACTTTCTAGCAAATTTTTATTGAGTACCTGCCTTTTGTAAGTTACTGTGCTTATTGACTGCATGTGGAGAATGCAGAGATCTAGGAAGATATGCTTTGTCCTTAGGGTTATTACAGCCTAAAGTCAGAGATAACCTAAAGATAAATAATAGGTAAGAAGGGGATAAGTGCTATGAAAAGAGAGGGCGAATAGTGCTTTGGCAGTTTAGGAGAGGAGAGAATTTTCAGACTCTGGATGGGCCTGGGAGAAGAGAGTAAATCGTGAAATTCTTTGGGCAAGAAATGACATTTATATGGACTTTGAAAGAGGTAGAGACTCAGGTTTACACAGATTATTACAAAAGTAGAAGGGCATACATTCTCCTCATAAATACGAGTCATTATCATTTATTTAAAGCCTCAGAATTGGATGCAGTCACTTAAAAGTTGTGTGTGTAGCTAGAGCCTTGCTTTTCCAACCAACATTTAGGACTTAGCTGGCAAAGGAGAATGAAAGGGATAAGCTGGTGCGATAGAAGGAAACTAGGAGAATATGGTATCCCTGAATTCAAGTAAAGAGTTGCAAGGAGGGGGAAGCAATCAGTTTTTTCAAATTCTGTCTGGTGGTTGAGTAAAAAACTGCTTTCTCAGAGAGGATAATCTCAGCAGAGACAGAGACATAGATAAGTTCCTGCAACCGACTGAGAGAGAGAGAGAGAGAGAGAGAGAGAGAGTGTTTGTGTGTGTGTATGTGTATGTAGAGAAATAGTTTAGAAATGAGGCTGGAAAGGTAGATTGAGTATAAACTCTTGTAGTCCTTGTTGGGAATTTGTGAATTGGACTGATGGAAATTACCCTTATGTTTTTTTCAAGCCATGTAAGGTAAAGAAATATCATAGGCAAGTTTTGAGCTAATTTATTTGAAGGAAATGATAACTTGTCAGAGTTTTGAGTCACTGTTCATAGTCTGAAAGCAAGATTTCATGGGGGTAAAAGGTTTGAGGTACTTGGGTATTCATAATAACTGATTTTGAAGGAGTTATGGATGTTTTAGACACATGCATAGCTATGACATTTTTGCATGCATAAGCTGCTGTATCTTTACAAAGATGTGTTAGGAATATGTGGAGAACTTCACTAATACAACTTTATTATAATTTGATTGCTTCTCCATTAATTTTTCTAATGATACTGAGTTTTTTCCTTTGTATAAAATGGTTCTGAGAAATTATTATTATTAAACCTGTTTCTCTTAGTAAATATTAATACTAGAGCCTTTTTTTGAAACTAAATATTAGGTCAAGACAGTCAAGACACTTCCTGTCTTTTATGGAAGCATAGAAAAATTTTTTCTTTATGGTGATCATGATGGAGAAGTATATGCTACAGGAGGAGAAGTTCAAATTGCAATGGTAAGACAGAAAGTAATAAAAATATTTATGCAAGTCTGTTAGTACTATTTACTTTTGTTTAAATGTAGAAATAAAGGTACAGTATTTTGCTTGAGTTTGGTTTTTCCATTGGATAAAGTAGTATTAGCATGAATTTTTGTGTTTCATATTTGGTGTCTTTAATAATCTATAGAACTTAGCATCGCTATGCCCAGTGCTTAACAGACATACATATGTTATTGCTAGTCAGCACAGTAATTTTGTAAAGTGTACATTTCGTTCAAGACCTGCAAACTAGTAAAGATGAGAGCAAGAATTCTATCTCAAGAATGAATGATTCCCAAATTGGAGTGGGTTTTATCCCTAGTCCGTGCTCTTGTTACTATTTGAATGATATTTAATTAGGCCTAAGGAGGATACATGGAAAATGGAAATAAGCACTGAGGTCTAATGTAATGTAGCTATTATGATTTATGTACTTAATGAGGGCAAAATATGTTGTTTTGGGAGAAATTAATGTTTTCCATTGCAGCTGAACTTGAATAGTTTTCTTTGAAAGGCTGATATGAATTTATTTATTCAGGAACCTCGAGCACTGTATGATGAAATAAAAACTGTGCCCATTGCAAAGCTGGATAGAACAGTTGCTGAGAAAGCTGTAAAAAAATACGTAGAAGATGAAATGGCAAGGTAATTCACGTTTCAAGATGCATGATAAATAAGAAAAATCAAGAGGGATTGTAATGCTTTTAACTATTCTTGAGTGTGTTGTTATACTCTTCTAATAGGGCATTTGTAGTCTAGGTGTATATATTGTGACAAACTTCTTGCCATTAAAATTGTGAGCTCTAGTTATAAAAACAGAATCCTATATTTGTTTTAGAGAAAAAGGAGGAAATTTTATATCTAAAGTGTCACTGTTACATGTACTGTGATTAAGGTATGTTAAAAAACAAACTTTGGCCTATAACTATTAATAGAAGAAAATTGCTGAGAGGTAAAGATTAGTACAAAAGAAATAAAAGGGAATAGAAAAGCAAAACTCTTTCACTCTTGTATAGCTAATGATGCAGTTATTTTGATTCTCACTGAATCTCACTGATAATTCGACTGATAATTCTTTTCCTCTTATTTGAGTTTATCATATCTCTAAAGGGTAATTTATACTATAAATGAATAGAAAAAAAATCATGAAAAATTGACAATTCATGACTTTTAATACCAAGAAGTTTTGCCTGACTTTTTCAGTAGCCACAGTGATGGTTAGGGAGGAGAAAACTTAGGTTATCAGTCATATAGAATTTCAGATTTAACTTTTAAAAAGATATGAAAAATAAATGTTAAAGTTTCTAGTAACTTCTATTTTTCTAATTAAGACCATAATTAAGACATTAAACATTAATATGCTGGTTTCATAATAGGCTCCCTGATAGATTGTCAGTGACTTGGCCTGAAGGAGATGAATTATTGCCAAATGAGATTAGGCCTGCTGGAACCCCCATTGGTATGTTTTTGTTTTTTTCTTAATACTGAAAAAAGATTTTTCTTGTGTCTTACATTTCCAATAAATAAAAGACCATGAAAAATTAAAATGCACTGTAAAGACCTGGCAGATTCATCAGATTCTTTGGGTGTAACTAAGACATTCTTACTTTAAATTTTGGACTAATAGGTGCATTAAGAATTGAAATACTGAACAAAAAGGGGGAGACAATGCAAAAGCTTCCAGGAACAAGTCATGGAGGGTCAAAGAAACTCCTCGTTGAGCTCAAAGTTATACTACACTGTAAGTATACAAACTTATGTGGATCTTTAATATTGTTCTTAAATGTGTAATACAAATTTTAATATCTTCATATAATTATTGATGACCTAGCCATCTGATAGACATGTTGGATTTGATTAAAGTTAGGAATTTCAAATGTGTATGAACAATTCATGTTTTTTTAATTGATAATTTTCTGAGGTTTTTTGTTTTTATTAATTGTATTTTATTTTATTGGGCAATAGTGTTTTTCCAGGACCCATCGCTCCAAGTTAAATTGTTTTCAGTTTAGTTGTCGAGGGTGCAGCTCACTGGACCATGTGGGAATTGAACCCATGACCTTGGTGTTATGAGCACTGTGCTCTAACCAACTGAGCCAACAAGCCACGCCCCTGAATTTTTTTTAAAACACTTTATTCTGAATTTTCCCATGTAGGTAACTGGGGGCTAAAATAAAAATGTGTATGTATGAATAGGAATTTGTACTGGATAGGAATTTAGATAATCTTTAAGATCCTTTCTAAGTAGAAGATATTGTGACACTGAACTTGTGGGCCAAAACTATTTGGCTCTCATACTAATAAGCCTGAGCCACTGTTAGGTAAAGAGGAAAGAACTAGGTACTGTTCCTCATCTTGCATTTTCCTAAGTTGAATCACCTTGTTTAATTTTTTTGTCCATTGTTTTTGTCCTGACTGCCTGAAAATATTTTCACTTTATACTTTCAGTAATCTGTTCTACCACTATATACTTGTGTGTCTGGTTCATGAATTTTGAAGATACAGTATTTTATTCAGTGTGTTTTTATTTCCAACATTTAAAAACCAGTCAGTGATACTGTATACTTTGATTGTATAAATTTCTTATTTGGGCTATCAGCAGCAGTGAACAGTTTGACTAACCCTTTTTACTGAAATACTCATGTTTGGCCTCTGACACCCTATACTATATTTCCCCATCTCTCTCTCTCTCTCTCTCTCTCTCTCTCTCTCTCTCTCTCTCTCTCTCTCTCTCTCTATGTTTGGTGGTGTGAAACAGCATACATTTATTATCTTAGAGTTCTCTAGGTCATATGTCCCAGATGGGTTTCACTGGGCTAAAATCAAAGTGTCAGCAGGATTATATTCCTTCTGAAGGCTCTGTGGCAGCCTTGGCCTTTTCCACCTTTATAAGCCACCCACATTCCTTGGCTTGTGTTCCCTTCCACAATTTTCAAAGCCAGAAGTATAGCATCCTTCAATCTCTCTGTGAGTCTGACCCTCCTGCCCCCCTATTATTACAAAACAAAACAAAACAAAAACTGTATTTCTTAATTTAAAAAATACATTTTTGTTGTGGTAAATTATTTAAGTATGTATAATATACACTTAACCATTTTTAAGTATACAGTTTAGTGGCATTAAGTTCATTCACATTGTTGTATGATCATTACCACAATCTATCTCCAGAACTATTTCTTTATCCCAGCCTGAAACTCTGCAGTAACTTCCCGTTACTCCCTCCCCTCATCCCCTGTTCTACTTTCTGACTCTGTGAATTTGACTGTTTTAGTTATCTAAGGGGAATCATACAATATTTGTTCTTTGTGTCTAGCTTATTTTACTTAGCATAATGTCTTCAAATGCCATCCATGTTGTAGCATGTGTCAGAATTTCCTTTTAAGGGTTAAATAATATTCCATTGTATGTATATATCACATTTTGTCTGTCCGTTCATCTATTGATGGACACCTGGGTTCCTTCCATGTTTCAGCTATTGTGAATAATGCTGCTCTAAATATTGGTGTACAAATATCTGTTTGAGTCCCTGATTTCAATTCTTTTGGATATATACCAAGATGTGGAATTGCTGGATCATGTGCTAATTCTGTGTGTAACTTTTTTAAGAACTGCCATACTGTTTTCCATTTTACATTCCCATCAGCAATACACCAAGGTTCCAGAATCTCTACATCCTTGTCAACATGTTATTTTGTTTTGTTTTTTCTCTTTCTGCATCCTTGTCAACATGTTATTTTCTGGTTTTATTTTTTTGTTTTATTTTATAAACATCATCCTAATTAGTGTGAGGTGGTATCTTATTATGGTTTTGAATTGCATTTCCCTAATGATCAGTGCATTTGAGCACCTTTTTATGTGCTTATTGGCCATCTCTAGATATTCTTTGGAAAAATGTCTATTCAAGTTCTTTGACCATTTTAAAATCCAAATTTTTTGTTGTTGAGTTGTAGATGTTCTTTATATATGTTTTGGCTAATAATCCCTTATCAGATACATGATTTGCAAATATTTTTTTTTACTTTGTGGGTTACATTTTCACCCTATTGATGGTGTCCTTTGATGCAGAAAAATTTATAGTCCAGTTTGTCTATTTTTGCTTTTGTTGCTTGTGATTTTGGTGTCATATCCAAGAAGTCATTTCCCAATCCAATGTCATGAAGCTTTTCTTGAACATTTATTTCTAAGAGTTTTGCAGTTTTATCTCCTACATTTAGTTATGTGATCCATTTTGACTTTTATATAAGTTAACTTCTTATTTTTTGTATATGGTTAACTTCTTTTGTATGGGGATATTCAGTTTTCTCAGCACCATTTATCAAAAAGACTGTCCTTTGTCCATTGAATGGTCTTGGTACTCTTGTCAAAAATCATTTGACAGTATATGCAATGGTTTATTTCTGGGCTCTTTATTTTATTCCATTGGTCTATATATCTGTGCATATGACAGTATCACACTGTTGCTTTTTTTGTTTTTTGTCTTGGTTTGTTTTAAAAAATTTACTGACATGTAATTGACATACAATAGCCTATTAATTTCAGGTGTACATCTTAAGTGATTCTACATTACATACATTACAAAATGATCTCCAGGATAAGTCTAGTTACCATCTGTCACAATACAAAGTTGTTACAATATAATTGATTACAATCCCTATGTTGTACATTACATCCCATGATTTATTTTATACTCTGTTTCCCCGAAAATAAGACCCAGCCGGACAATCAGCTCTAATGCATCTTTTGGAGCAAAAATTAATATAAGACCCAGTCTTATTTTACTATAAGACCCGGTCTTATGATTAATATAATATAATATAATATAATATAATATAATATAATATAATATAAGGCCAGGTCTTATATTAATTTTTGCTCCAAAAGACGCATTAGAGCTGATTGTCTGGCTGGGTCTTATTTTCGGGGAAACATGGTAACTGGAAATTTGGGCCTTGCTTAATCCCCTTCACCTATTTTGCCGAACCTCCAACCCTATCCCTCTCTGGTAACAACCAAGTTTGTTTCGTGCATCAATGAGTCTGTTTCTCTTTGTTGTGTTTGTTCATTTATTTTGTTTTTTAGATTCCACATAAAATTATGTGGTATTTGTCTTTGACTTCTTTTGCTTAGCATAAAACACTCTAGCTCCATCGATGTTGCAAATGACAAAGTTTTATTTTTTTGAAGGTTGAGTAAGTACCACACTGAGTCCTCCAATTTTGTTCTTTTCAAGATTATTTTGACTGTTTGGCTCCCTTGAGATTTCATATGAATTTAGAGTTGGTTTTCTATTTCTGCAAAATACAGCATTGGGGTTTTGAATGGGATTATATTACATCTGTAGATCAGTTGGGTATTATTATCATCTCAGCAACCCATGTATATGATTTTGTCTCTTGCAAGTTTACTGAATTTATTAGCTCTAACAAGTTTTTGATGGAATCTTTAGTGTCATCTATGAACAGGTACAATTTTACTTCTTCCTTTCCAAAATGGATTCCTTTTTTTCCCTCCCTCCCTCCTTCTGTTTAATTGCTCTGGCTAAGACTTCCAATACTATGTTGAATATAAGTGGTGACAGTGGGCATCCTTGCCTTGTTCCTGATCTTAGAGATAAAGCTTTCAGTCTTCCATCAAGTATGATGTTAGCTGTGGGGTTTTTGTAAGTCTTCCAGGCTTCACACATGATCTAGCCCTGTCTCCCTCTTCAACTTCATTTCATACCATTTTCATCCTCACTCACCATAATCCTAATCATAATTGTATTCTTTTTGTTCCCATACAAGTCCAATTTTCTCACCTCTAAACCTTTGGATGTGTTTCTTCTGCCTAAAATTTTCAGATAGCAAATCTTTGACAAGCTGTTTTATTTCTCAAGTTTTAGATTGTCACTTTCTCAGAGAAGCTTCTAATAATAACATGTTTTATGTTTTGTAGTTTCATGTTTATTTCCTTAAATTTATTTTTATAACTGGAATCCTGTTATTTGTTAACTGTGTCTCTGTTCTCTAAAATAAGGGTGGCAAACTATTTGTAAAGGATCAGATAGTAAATATTTAGGTTTTGAGGTGTCATAAGTTCTTTGTCACAGATACCTAACTGACATTCTAGAATGAAAGCAGCCAGGGACAAGGGACAATAAAGTAGTTTATGGACCCCTTGCTTTAGAAGACATAAACTCCATGCAAGGATATTTTTTATATTTTCGTTTTTCTTTCTAGTGATTATAGGAGGTAATTATTAAATATTTGTTGAATAAATACATTAAAAAATCATAAAGTTGCTTTATCTTTTTTAGAGAACTTCTGATGGTTGTTTACAGTTTAATTTCCATTACAAATTTATAATTGCAACTCATTTAAAATTAAATTTTTTATTATGAATGAAACAAATAATAAAACAGAATTATGTAATGGACCCTGATATATATCAGTTAACCTAATTCAACAATTACCCAGTATTTGGTTGTACTTGCTTCATGTGTTCTTTTTCAAGGTTGTTGAATTGCAGGTGTGTGCATCTCCAAAAACGTGTATATTTGCAATTAGCATAGTAATTCCTTGGTGGCATCTAATACCTAATCCAACCTTTAGTGCTGATGGAACATTGAATTCACTTGGCAGATATGATTATAAAGTTGTCCTTTTACTCATCATGTATTGGTTTCATCCATTAATGAAGTTTTCTTGATTTAGTTACTTGGTATAGATAAACGTGATATTTTTCCCCCTGATTCTTTCATTCCTTCCTAATTTATTGACATATTATATTGGTTTCAGACATACAACATAGTGATTAATCATTTATATAACTTATGAAGTGATCACCCCAATAAATCTAGTACCTATCTGATACCATACATAGTTATTACAATATTATTGACTACATTCCTTATGCTGTACTTTATATGCCCATGACTATTTTGTAACTACCAATTTGTACATCGTAATCTCTTCCCCTTTTTCACCCATCCCCCCAACCCCATTCCAATCTGGCAACCATCAAAATGTCCTCTGTATCTATGAGTTTGTTTCTGTTTTCTTTGTTCATTTATTTTGTTTTTTCGATTCCACATATAAGTGAAATCATATGACATTTATCTTTCTCGGACTTACTCCACTCAGCACAACACTCTATAGATACATCCATTTTATTGCAGATGGCAAGATTTTATTGATTTCTATGGTTGAGTAGTATTCCATTGTATATATGTACCACCTCTTCTTTATCCATTCATCCATTGATGGACACCTAGCTTGTCTCCATATCTTGGCTGTTGTAAGTAATGCTGTAATGAACATAAGGATGCACATGTCTCTTTGAAGTAGTGTTTTGGGTTTCTTTGGATAAATACTCAGAAGTAGGATTACTGGGTCCTTCTTTGTCTCTTGTTACAGCCTTTGTTTTAAAGTCTATATTGTCTGGTATAAGCATTGCTACTCCAGCTTTTTGTTTGTTTGTTTCCATTTTCATGAAATACCTTTTTCCATCCCTTTACTTTCAGTCTGTGTGTGTCTTTCCCTCTGAAGTGAGTCTCTTGTAGGTAACATATATAAGGGTATTGTTTTCTTAGCTAATCAGCCACCCGATGTCCTTTGATTGGAGCATATTGTCTGTGTCTATGAGTTTTTTGTTTCTTTATTTGCTTGTCTTATTCCTTTGTTGCTTTCAGTTTCATATCCCACATCTGAGTGAAATCATATTGTTCTCGACTTTTTCTGTGTGACTTATTTCGCTTAGCATAATAATCTCAAGATCCATCCATTTTGTCGCAAATGGCATTATTTCCTCTTTTCTAAGGGCAGAGTCTTGTTCTGTTACGTATATATACACCACATCTTCTTTGTCCAGTCATCTATTGAAGGATACTTTGGTTGTTGCCATGTCTTGGCCACTGCTTTGTTTCAATTATTGTAGTCGTCATTTCTGACTGGCTGTTTTTTATGTTTTCTATCTGTTTTTTATTGTTTCCTATCTCTTTGTGAAAGTTCTCAGAGATCATCTACTTTTCCCCTAAGTTCATTGAGCACTCTATAAACAGTGTTTTGAACTCTGTGTTTGGTAGATTGCTTGTCTCCATTTTGTCTAGGTTTTTATCTGGAGCTTTGTTCTGTTTTTTTATTTGGGACATGTTTCTTTGTTTCCTCATTTTGGCTGCTTCCCTGTATTTGTTTCTATATTAGGTGATGCTGCTATGTTTTCCAGTCTTAATAGGGTGGCCTTATGTAGTAGATGTCCTTTGGGGCCCAGTGGCGCAGTCTCCTGGTACCCTGGTCTGGGTGCTGCAAGTGTGTCCTTTTTGTGGTTTGTGTGTTTCTTCGTGTTGTAGTTGAGCCTTGGTTGCTGTTTGCACATCAGTGGGAGGGATTGACCCTCAAGTTGATTGGTTGTGAGGACTGGCAATGACTACAATGGAAGAGCTGTTGTGCAGGGGCTGACCCTATGTAGCAGGATTCACTTTAGCAGGGCTCTGGTGCCTGCCCAATTTGCCCTTTGGGTGTATCACCTGCGGAGGCAGCTGGGTGGTGCTCCGTTTTGGTGCAAAACTGGCCACCGGGTGTGCAAGTCCCGGGGCATCTTGGGAGGGTCCCTGCCACAGACCAAGTTTAGCTGCAGCCTGTGCCTTGCCCGGGGCCACCTAGCATGAGCCAAAGGCAGTATGCCACTGTGTTCCACTTGTGTTGAGTTCGGAGGCGCTTGGGAGAGGCCACTCCACAAACTGAGTCCGTCTGACGCCAGTGCTGGGCTTTGGGCTGCTCAGCCAAGTGTTCAGGGCATGCCGAGGCCAATTGCTGCTTTTTTGAGTTTTGTGAATTTTTGAGAGATTTTAGGAAAGTCCATAGCATGAGCCAATACAGGCCATTTGTATGGAAAAGCCACTGGAAGTGGCTTGAGTGTGTCCGGAAGTTGAGTAAGGTGGGGTCTCGGGAAAATCAGCCAGGGAGGGGGTGAAGAGTGTGTTAAAACTAGGTTGATGGAGACTCAGATGTGGTCAGTGCCTGTGTCTGCATCTTGGGTCATGGGAAGGCTCAACAATGGAACAATGAATTCTGCTAGAACTTCTGTCTGGGAGAAAGCTGCTCCTCCAGGCCTCGTCCTGGAGCCAGGCTGTCAGTTCCTCCCTGTATATCCCTGGCACCTTTCGAACTGCTGCCCCAGCGCTGGAGCTGAGAGCAATTGAGGTTGTCAGCTAGTAAGTCCTTACGTGGGCCCTTTAAGAGGAACACTTGGGTCTCCAGCCCCACTCTGTCTCGCTCAACCACTATCTCTACTGGTTTTTACTTCCAGAAGTTGTGGGGACTTCTCTTCCCAGCAGTTGAACCCGGGACTGGGGAGCTTGGTGTAGGGCTGGGACCCCTCACTCCTCAACGAGCGACCTCCACAGCTGAGATATCCCTCCCAATTGTTAATGTTCACACACAGATGTGGAACCAGTCCGTTCTGTGTCTCTGCCACTTTTATCAGTTTCAAGGTGGCTTCTTCTGTATGTCCTTAAATGTAGGACCACTGTTCAGGTAGATTTTTAGGCGATTCTCAATGATGGTTGTTCTGTAGTTTAGTTGTAATTTTGATGTGGTCGTGAAAGGAGGCAAGCACTGTTTTCCTATTCTGCCATCTTGACCAGAAATCCCCTGCAATACATTCAAATAGTTTCAAAATAATAATGCTAATGTAATTACTACTAATAAGACAGCTGAATTAAATCTGACTTTTTTGCACCTCTGTTTGTCCTTAAAATACATTTCTCTATAAATGGTAAAAATTATTCTGAAGTCATTTGAAATTATTTTCTCTTTTTTATGTGGTCTTATCACCTACTTGATAATCATTTGGTTTTGTTTATGAATTGCTTTGTTTTAATTCTGCTTTTTGAATATTTAAGTCATTAACATAATTCCAAAATAAAAAATAATTAGGAATATTTCAGAGAAGTTATATTATCCCTCTACTCTGTTTTTTTGTTTTTGTTTTTTTTTTACCCTTTATTTGTTTTTGGCTTATATTTCTTGTTTTTGCTGTTATAATGCTAAGGAAGAACAACTATATTCATGTTTCTTTCCATTTTTTACAAAAAAAGGTAGCACTTTGTTTTTATATAAATATATATGTTTGTACTCCTTGCTTTTTTTTTCTTAACAAATAACGAGAGCTTAGAGATTACCTTATATTAATAAAATATTCTCTTTTACTGTTGAAGGAAACTTTTAAGGAAAGTGATTTTTAATATCAAAAACATATCTATATTCTTTTGTTTGTACTATTTAAGCTTATTTACTCATACGTTTTTAGGAATTCAAATAAAGGAATTTTAGTGAAGTCAATGATAAAATTTTTATTATGCTGTTCACTTGCATAGGATATGTTGATTTCTTCTGAAGTTTCAAAACAATTTTTAAAAATGTACAACAAAAGTACATATTTGATGCCATTGTAACATTTCGTATTCATGCTCTGTATTCAGTTTCACAAGGTGTAAAAACTTCTTTTTTTCTTTTACTAAGCTTCAAGTGGAAATAAAGAAATCATTTCACATATTAGTCAACATGGAGGAAAATGGCCTTACTGGTTTAAAAAAATGGGTGAGTTATTCTGAATGTTAAAATTATATCAGTATTATTTGACTTGATTTATAATTCCTTCCTAATTTTTCCAGAAAATATTCAAAAGTTGGGGAATTATACATTGAAATTACAAGTTGTATTGAATGAAAGTAATGCGGACACTTATGCTGGAAGACCTTTACCATCTAAAGCAATTAAATTTTCTGTTAAAGGTAAGCAAAATACTAATTTATAACTATATGCTAAAGATGGCATTTTAAATCGAGGAGGAATAGATAGATAATTTAGTGAAAGATGTTGAACAAATTATGTAACCATCTTGATCTTAAAATGACTTTGTAATTCTTTTTCATTATTATAGCCTTCTAAATTTTGAAGTCATGATTGTTTTCTAGCTTTTCTTGTTGCTGGTAGAAGGTAAAGTTATTTTGATTCCTGACCTTTGCTTATGAACCCCTCTATTCCTATCTCCTAGTCTTCCCTCTGCTCTAACCCCCAGATGTTTGAAGAAACTGTTTTGTTTTTTGACCCAGTTTCTATCATTTTAAATTCTAGGAATTTTCATTGAATTACTTTGATTTTGTACTCTGTTCATCTTTCTACAACATCTGCTGTTACGATGTTGGACCTCTTCACTGATGTACTAATATTCTTTTTTGGAGTTTCCATTTCTTGCTCTTAATTTTCTACTTTTTGGGAGATTCTCTTAGCATGATATTTTATGTTTTCTATTGAGTTTGTCCTTTCTGCTATCATTTTTTCGTTTCTAAAATACATTTTTTATTTTTTGGTTATTTCCTTTCAGTGTATTTTCTTCCTACCGCATGGATTCAGTATCTTTATTAATTAAATCTCTGAGCCTATTAATAAATGGAAGTTTTTCTTTCTTTTTTTTTTTTTGTTAGTTTCAGGTGCACAAGACAAAGTAATACTTAGACGTTTATCATTTATATCCCTCACACTGTGTGAATCCCCCTCCCCCCATCCACTGTCCCTCTGACATCGCACAGAGCCATTACGTTTCCACTGTCTCTATTCCTAATGCTGTACTCCGCTTCTTGTAAGTATATACATACACTCATATATATATAATAAACATATATATAATATATATGTAAAGTTTACATTCATTATTGTTCAGCTTCAGCTTCAGGTGTACAGTACAGTGATCAGGCATCTACATCTTCCCTGAGGTGGTCTCCCTAATGAGATAAGTGTCCATCGGATACCCTACAAAATCTTTACAACATTATTGATAACATTCCCCAAATTAATTTTCAAAACCCCATGGCCATCTTGTGGTTACTGACTGTTTTCCAATCCCCTCACCTTCCCCCTTATCCCCCCCACCGCCCATCTAGCAACCCTCAGTTTTTCCTCTATGTCTCCAAAACTGTTTCTGATTAGTTTATTCACTTATTCTTTTCTTTAGATTCCACATATAAGTGAGATCATATGGCATATGGTATTTGTCTTTCTCTGTCTGACTTATTTCACTTAACATAATGTTCTCTAGGTCCATCCATGTTATTGCAAATGGTAAGATTTCTTTCTTCTTTATGGCTGCGTAATACTCCATTGTATAAATGTACCACAGTTTCTTAATCCAGTCATCTACTGATGGGCATTTCGGTTGTTTCCATGTCTTGGCTATTGTGTATAGTGCTGCAATAAACAGGAGTGCGTAAAGTTTTTTGAATTAGAGTTTTGGATTTCTCCGGATAGATACCTAGGAGTGGAATTGCTGGATCATAAGGTAGTTCCATTTTCAGATTTTTGAGATACCTTCATACTGTTTTCCATAGTGGCTGCACCAATCTGCAATCCCACCAACAGTGCACAAGGGTTCCCTTTTCTCCACATCCGTGCCAGCACTTGTTGTTTGTTGATTTATTGATGATAGCCATTTTGACTGGGGTGAGGTAGTATCTCATTGTGGTTTTTATTTGCATTTCTCTAATGGTTAGTGAGGTTGAGCATTTTTTCATATGTCTGCTTGCCATCTGTATGTCCTATTTAGAAAAATGTCTCTTCATGTCTTCTGCCCGTTTTTTAATTGAGTTGTTTGTTTTTTTGGAGTTGAGTTGAATTTTTTATAAATTTGTGATATTAACCCCTTATCGGATATATCATTGGCAAATATCTTTTCCCATTCAGTGGGATCCCTTTTTGTTTTATTGATGATTTCCTTTGCTGTGAAAAAACTTTTTAGTTGGTGTAATCCCACATGTTTATTTTATCTCTTACTTCTCTTGCGCGAGGGGATATATCAGTAAAAATCTTACTCCAGGTAATGTCTGTGATGTTTCTTAGTGGTAGTTTTTCTTGAAGTTTTTAAACTTTATTCATAGTCTGTTTCCTCTATGGTATTGTATGTATTATGTATTTATTTATTTATTTATTTTGAGGTTTTTCTGGGTCTTTTATATTAGGTGCTCTCTTACCTGACTTATGATTTGCTCACATGTAAGAATAGGGCATTTGAAAGCTTTTATTTCATTTATGGAAATTATAATGTGGAAATTGTTAGGTTTTTTTTTTTGGTTTTTTTTTTCCTCTGGGTCAGTTCAGATTCTCCAGCGTCCTGCTAGGAAGGTAAACACCTGGCTTCCAACATTTTGGGAGCCAATCTTGGGAAGGCTGTTGAGAGTCTCACATTTAGTATATAATCTTGAGCTGGAATTTCCTATTTTCATTAAACTATGACAATTTTAGTAGTGCTGTGTCCCTCACTCCTTAGACCTACTCTTTTTACCTTGCCCAGAGAATAAACCTTCTGTTTATTGCTGCGGCTGAGGAAGGCAGTTCACTGGCTCTATATATCGAGCATAGGACTCTGTGGAACTGTTTTCTTAAACAGGCTTCAATAGACTTTTTTTTTTTTTTAATTTTCGTTTTTAATCCAATTTGATACAGCCATTCCTGAGACTTGTGGGTGTTCTACAGAGTGAATTAGATGGATTCTCTGCCTGCTTTGTTGATGATTGAGATTTTGAGGTTCTTGAGTCTTTTTGCTACGTTGGTGATACTTGTCTATATGTTCTCCGGCTTTCAAATTCTGTTACTATTATCTTTTTCTTCATTGGTTTTGTAGGTTTAGGCCTCTTTAAAAAACAAAAATCTCGGTGGTGTCATTGTGGAGGTTTTGGAGAGGGCTGATCTAAGTGTCTGATAATTTCGCTTTTTTTAATAGGAAGTGCTGCCATAGAGATCTTTCTTTTTTGTACATATAAATCTTCCATATTCTTTTAACAGCTGTGGAACACATTCCATAGTGTGGATGTGGTGGTTTAAGCAATTCTCTGTGATGATCATTTCAGTTGTTTTCCAATTTTTTGGCTGTTACAAGCTATATTGGTATATGGGACTAAATTATGCTGCTCTTTGTATACATACTAGAATTTCTCTAGGGTGTATACCAACAAATAGAATTGCCTAGCTGAAGTATATGTGCTTTTAAATATATTATTAAATATATTAAATATATTTAATAACGTTTTAAATATATTTGCTGTCAAAATGCCTTCCCAAAAGGTTGTACCATTGTACTCTCTCCAACAAAACTATGAGAGTTCTAGTTTCCCTGTGGTCATTCCTGGCCAACCTAGATATTTATGTAACTTACTTGGCAGTTAAATTATTCCTTTAGTTATTAGGTTATGCCTCTCCTCTAGGCTGTATTGGACACTTTATGTCATCTGTGAAAGCCTGTTCATTTGCTGTGTCCATTTCAATAGTTAACGCTGTGGTTCTCAAATTTAAGCTTATTTCTGAATCACCTGGAGGGTTTATTAAAACAGACTGCTGGGCATCAAGCCCATACTTTCTGACTCGGGATTTAAGGGGGGAGCCTTAGAATGTGAATATCTAATAATTTCTCAGGGATGACTGAACCTGTTAGAATACAGACCGCACTTTGAGAACAGTTGGTTTATAGGAGGCTTTATATATTCTGGATTTTAATTCTTTGTTGCATGTGTTACAAATGTTTTCTCATGTAGAACTTCTCTTTTAACTTTGTTTATTGTATCTAATAAGATATTTTAAACTTTATCAAATAAATAATTTTATACATATTAAGTATGTGTTTAACAATGTTTTGCCTTATTTTTACCTTTGTAAGGTTATAAGAATATTGTTTATTCTAATAATCTCTACTTCTAGAATTTTACTTTTATGAATATTGAGATAAAATCTAACTTTATTATTTTCCCAGGTTGATTATAGATATAATTTACGTAATTTTGCATAGATTTAAACTGCCACCTGATTTAGCAGTCTAATTTCCTGTATATAAATGAATCTGTTTCTGACCTACAGTGAATTTTCTGACAAATGACTTTGTTTTCCATTTTTACCTTTCTTTAAAGAGGGTAAGCCGGAGAAATTCTCATTTGGTCTCCTGGATCCCCCTTTTCGTGTTGGAGTTCCGTTCAATATCCCTCTGGAGTTTCAGGATGAATTTGGTCATACTAGTCAACTAATAAATGATATTCAACCAGTTCTTGAAGCAAGGTAATTTGAAGTATCGACTTGTATTTGACTTTTCGTATTTGCTAAGCATTTACTGTCTTCTTTTTCTGGCTTAATTTTTTTTTATGTGGTTAACTACAGTATTATTAAAATGTTTAGAGGGTTTTATGATACCTGGGTAATTTATTTAGCACCAAGCTATCCTCCGTGACTACAGTATTATATATAAATTGACTCGCATATTTAAAGTAATTGTTGGAGATAACCTCATAAAAATGGCAACGTGAGGTGAGCCTCTTGAAATCTCCCCTGGAATTTACAACATGTTGAACAACTATAAATCCACAAAGAACTCCCTGCACAGCAGACAGACAAGACCAAGAGAAGCACAAGTGAAATAATCTAAAGGAGCGCAAATTGCCGAGCGGAGGGAGAAGGAAAAGGGGAAGTGCAGAGATGTGGGCCCTGTGTGCGCAGCAGCGTAGAGGAGCTTGGAGCTCTGAGCTCCCTGCATTCCAGAACTACCGCAGTCATGGGAGAGGGAAGAATTCGGACTGCTGGTGCTCTGCTTATGGCCCACAGTCCCACCTGAAGGATCAGCATATAACACGGCTGAAGCCAATGTTAACGGCAGCAAAGACTGAAGGAAGAAGGGTGAAAATGGCGGTTTAAGCCCTCACTGCTGAGCAGAGGACAGACGGAACTCATAGGTGTGGAGCATAAGCGCCCCCTCCCCAACCACCAGAGCTTGCCCCACCCCCACCCTCCCAGTGCTAGAAGTGAAAAGGTAGCAGTGTCAGATAAAAAGAACAGGATATTTTCAGTTCTGACAACTAGCCCCACAGCCACAGACTCACAGCCCAAATAGTTCTGGCAAAAGGGAGGGAGCCTTGGGTGCAGGACTAGCTGTGCTGGTGGTCGCCGCCATTGCTCGCAACCATCTGTCATGCCTCTTTACCCCCCCACACACATATCTGGGTGGATCCCTGTAGGGGTAAACAGAGCTGCTGAAACACACAGGCTCTAAAACTGGTGCAGGAACCTTTGGAACTTCAGAAGTTCTCCACATCCCCCAACAGAAGCGGTGCCCTATAACCCAGGCAACCTGTTCACAGACGAAAAGCCCACCATCCAGGGAAACGCCCCATTGTGAGAGAAGCCGGAACAGTGCAGAGAAAATATAACTACAGCGTGAGAGTAAATAAAAGGCTGTAGTCCGACAGAAAATAAAACATTCTACCAACATCTACAGGAAAACAAAAAAAAGACCTCTTCTTATCAACCTGTTAAAGAACTCACTCCTGTAGATGCCTAGGAAGAAAAATAATACTTCATTAATTGCCGTGAACAACCAAGGTTACAAGACAGCTCAGAAAGAAAATGAAAAGTCTCCAGAAAATGAATTTAAAGACATGGAAATACGTGACTTAAATGACAGAGAATTCAAGATTGCAGTTCTGAAAAAACTCAACGAGATGCAAGAAAACACAGACAGTTTAATGAACTCAGAAACACAATCAAAGGACAAAATGAACATTTTACCAAAGAGATTGAAATTTTAAAACAGAACCAAATAGAATTTCTAGAGATTAAGAACTCAATAAAAGAAATAAAGAATGAAATAGCCAGCTTAGGTAATAGAGTTGACCAGATGGAGAAAGAATCAGTGACATCGAAGATAGAAATCTGGAAATGACACAGATGGAAGAAGAGAGAGACTTGAGAGTTAAAAGAAATCCGCAAGGACTTTCTGAGTCCATCAGAAAGAGCAACATAAGAGTAATGGGCATATCAGAAGGAGAAGAAAGGGAGAAAGGAACAAAGTATATTCAAATAGTCGATGAGAACTTCCCAAACTTGTGGAAAGAACTGGATCCTCGAATCCAAGAAGCAAATAGAACACCTAATTACCTCAGTCCCACCAGGCCTTCTCCAAGGCACACTGTACTGAACCTGTCAACAATTAACGACAAAGGAAGAATCCTCAAGGCAGCCAGGGAAGAGAAGATGGTAACCTACAAAGGAAAGCTCATTAGATTATCATCAGATTTTTCATCAGAAACTCTACAGCCAGGAGAGAGTGGAATCAAATATTCAAACTATTGAAAGAGAGAATTTATGAGCCAAGAATAATATAGCCAACAAAGGTATCCTTTAAATGTGAAGGAGGAATAAAGACCTTTCCAGACATACAGAAGCTGAAGGAATTTTCTAACACACGACATGCACTGCAAGAAATATTGAAGGAGGCTATTCGACCTGAAACAAAAAAACAAAAGAAAACCATGAATTTTCTCTTTTTACAAACAAACAGAGGCAGGAAATGGCTACCCCTATACCAAATAGGACATTATACACTTAAACATAGCTGACAGGGTAAAGAGGGGAAAAAAGAAAAGAGTCTTAAAAAAAGAGAAGACAACTTGCTACAGCAGCGCAGAAATTTACTTACAGCATAAATAGGGATAATTTGTAACAACAAAACATAAAAGGGGAGAGCGTAAAGGTCTGAACCAGCACAAAGGAATGGAGAAAGTAAGCATACTGAAGAAAATGGAATACTCTAAATATGAAACTTTCTTTTACATAAACTATAATGGTAATCACTAAAAAAAATCCAGAACTGGAATATATGGCATAAAAAAAGAAGAAATAGCGGGGGAAATAATAGAATAACACCCCACTGAAATAATAGACAGCAACAAAAAGGCAAAGAAACAATGGAGGCACCATCCTACATACAATGATAGGAAATGCCCATATATCAATATTCACTCTAAATATAAATGGACTGAACTCCCCAATAAAAAGGCACAGCAGCAGATTGGATCACAAAACTAAACCCAACCATATGCTGCTTCCAAGAGACACATTTCAGTTACAAGGACAAACATGGACTCAAAGTGAAATGGTGGAAACAGACATTCCAAGCAAATGGTATTCAGAGAAAATCAGGTGGTCATACTGATATCAGATGAAACAGACATAAGGATGAAAATGGTAGCAAGAGACAAAGATGAACGTTTTATAATGATAAGGAGAAATATATAACAAGAAGACATAACAGTCACCATTATTTATGTCACCAATCAGGGAGCACTCAAATACACAAAGCAACTGCTAACAAAACTAATGGAAGAAATTGACCAAAACAATTATAGTAGGGGACATAAATACATCATTGACAGCTATGAATAGATCATCCTAACAGAAAATAAATAAATAGCCCTAAATGACATATTAGATGAAATGGACATATTGATATATATAGAGCACTTCATCCTAGAACATCAGACTACACATTCTTTTCTAGTATACATGGAACATTCTCAAACATAGACCATATATTGGGATATAAAACTAGCCTTAGCAAATTTAAGAAGATTGAAATTATCCCAAACATATTAAGAGAACACAAGGCTTTGAAATTGGATGTCAACTGCAAAATGAAAGCAGGAGAAACCACAAATGGGTGGAGATTAAACAACATACTTTTAAAAGAATGACTGGGTCAAAGGAGAAATAAGAGGAGAGATCAAAAGATACATAGAAACAAATGACAATGAAACCACATCCTACCATAATTTTGGGAATGCAGCGAAAGCATTTTTAAGAGGGAAATTTATATCATTGCAAGCCTATTTCAAGAAAGAAGAAAAATTCCAGATAAGTAAAATCACATTACACCTTAAAGACGGAGAAAAAGAAGAACAAATGAAACCCAAAGTCAGCAGAAGAAAGGAAATAATAAAAATTAGTGCAGAACTAAAGGAAGTAGAGAACAAAAAGACAACAGAAAAAGTTAATGTGACAAAGAACTGGTTCTTTGAAAAGATTAATAAAATTGACAAACCCTTGGCTAGACTCACTAGGATAAAAAGAGAAGAGACATAAATAAACAAAATCAGAAATGAAAGGGGAAGTTACCACGGATGCCACAGAAATACAAGGGATAATGGAATACTATGAAGGATTATATGCCACCAATTTCAATAACCTAGAAGAAATAGACATGTTCTTAGAAACATACAGCCTTCCTAGGCTGAATCACAAAGAATTGGAAAATCTAAATAGCCCAATCAACAGTAAGGAAATTGAATCAGTCATCTGAAACCTTCCCAAAAGCAAAAGTCCGTGACCAGATGGCTTCAATAGTGAATTTTACCAAACATTCAAAGAAGATCTAATACCTGTCTTACTCAAACTCTTCCAAAAAACTGAAGAAGTGACAATACTTTCTAACTCATTTTATGAGGCCAACATCACCCTGATACCAAAACCTGCTAAAGGTAACAGAAAAAAAGAAAATTACTGACCAATATCTCTGATGAATACAGGTGCAAAAATCCTAACCAGAATTCTAGCAAATAGAATGCAGTGATGCCTTAAAAAGATTATACATCATAACCAAGTGGGGTTCATCCCAGGGGCACAAGAATGGTTCAATAGACACAAGTTGATCAGTGTGATACATACACCACATAAACAAAAGAAAGGACAAAAATTATGTGATTGTATCAATAAATGCAGAAAAAGCGTTTGACAAGAGACAACATCGATTTATGAGTAAAACACTTAATAAAATGTGCATAGAAGGAAAATACGTAAACATATTAAAGCCCGTATATGATAAGCCTTCAGCTACTATCATAATTAATGGTTAAAAACGGAAGCCCTTTGCTCTATGTTCAGGAACATGACACTTTATTACCTCTGCTTTTCAACATAGTATTGGAAATCCTAACTAGAGCAGTTAGGCAACAGAAGGAAATAAAAGGCATCCAACTTGGGAATGAAGAAATTGTATTGTCACTTTTTGCAGATGACATGATGCTATATATAGAAAACCCTAAAGACTCCACCAAAAAGTGATAAACAAAAAAATGAAGACAGTAAAATTGCCGGCTACCAAATCAATGTACAAAAGTCCATTGCGTTCTTATACACTAACAATGAAATCTCAAAAAAAGAAATAAAAAACATTTCTTTTTGCAATTGCAACAAAAAGAATAAAATACCTAGAAATGAACATAACCAAGGATGTGAAAGACTTATATACTGAAAAGTAGTAGACATTTTTAAAAGAAACTGAAGAAGAACCAAGAAATGGAAAGACATTCCGTGTTCATGGATTGGAAGAATCCATAGTTAAAATGGCCATATTACCCAAAGCAATATACAGATTTAATGCAACCCCCATCAAAATCCCAATGGCATTTTTTAAAGAAATTGAACCAAAAAAACATCAGATTTGTATGGAACCACAAAGGACCCCGAATGGCCAAAGCAATCCTAAGTAAAAGGAGCAATCCTGGATGTCACACACTCCCTGACTTCAGCTTGTACTACAGGGCAACAATAATCAAAACAGTATGGTATTGGCAGAAAAACAGACACACAGACTATTGGAATAGAATTGAGAAACCAGAACTTAACCCATATAAATGCGGACAGATAATTTTCGACAAAGAAGCCAAAAACACAATGTAGAAAAGACAGTCTCTTCAATAAATGGTACTGGGAGAATTAGAAAGCCAGGTGTAAAGGAATGAAATTAGACTCCTGTCTGTCACCCCGTACCAAAATTAACTCAAAATGGATGAGAGACCTAAACATAAGACCTCAAACAATAAACTGCATATAAGAAAACATAGGTACTAAACTATGGACCTCGGGTTCAAAGAACATTTTATGAATTTGTCCTCAAAGGCAAGGGAAGTTTGTAAAAGCTAAAATAAATGAATGGGACTATATCAAACTAAAAAGCTTCTGCATGGCAAAAAAAATATCGACACAATAAGGAGGCAACCAGCCGAATGAGAGAAGATTTTTGCAAACAATGTCTCTGATAAGGGGCTAATATCCAAAATATATACCGTGTTTCCCTGAAAATAAGACCCAGCTGGACCGTCAGCTCTAATGTGTTTTGGAGCAAAAATTAATATAATATCTGGTATATTATATACCATCCGGTCTTATATAAGACCGGGTCTTATATTAATTTTTGCTCCCAAAGACATATTACAGCTGATGGTCCAGCAAGGTCTTATTTTTGGGGAAACACTGTAAGGACCTTATACAGCTGAACAACAGCACAAAAGCAAACAATCCAATTAAAAATTTGGTAGAGGACCTAAATAGACGTTTCTCCAGAGAAGACATACAAATGCCCAATAAACATATGGAGAAATGTTCAACATCACTAATCATCAGAGAAATGCAAATAAAAACCACAATGAGGTATCACTCCACGCCAGTTAGAATGGCTGTCATCAACAAGACAAATAGTAACAAGTGTTGGAGAGGCTGTGGAGAAAACGGAACCCTCATACACTGTTGGTTGGAAAGCAGATTGGGGTAGCCGCTATGGAAGGCAGGGTGGAGGTTCCTCAAAAAATTAAGAAAGAATTACCATATGACCCAGCAATCCGTTTCCTGGGTATCTACCAAAAAAATCTGAAAACATTAATCCGTAAAGATATATGTGTTCCAATGGTCATTGCAGCTTTATTTACAGTAGCCAAGATATGGAAACAACCAAAGTGTCCTTCGATAGATGATTGGCTAAAGAAGTTGTGGTATATATACACAATGGAATACTATTCTGCCGTAAAAAAGGGATGAAATAATACCATTTGCAACATCATGGATGGATCTTGAGATTAATATGGTGAGCGAAATAAGTCAGACAGAAAAAATCCAGAACCATATGATTTCACTGATATTCGTGTAGAAAACTGAAAACAACAAAAGAACAAGACAAACAAATGAGAAAACGAAAACTCATGTACACAGACAATAGTTGAGTGATTGCCAGAGGGTAAGGGAAGAGGGTGTTGGTAGATGAAAGTAAAGGGGATCCAATTGATGGTGATGAAAAGAGAACTGACTCTGGGTGGTGAATACACAATGTGATATATAGATCATATATTACAGAATTGTACACCTGCAATCTATGTAACTACTAACAATTTTTGCCCTAATAAACTTTAAAATAATAAATTAAAAAGTAAATAAATTGACTCGCTAAAATTTGTGTTTTGTTTGAATTTACTGTTAAAGTTGTTTAGGTAAAACTGATTGTCAGTCTTGCTCCATTTCATTTTGTAACTGTGATGTGATCTCCTGGTAGTTGTTATTAATACTATGTTTATTTTGTTGTTTGCTTAGAAGTTATGGCCATTTAAGCTGAAAGTTAGTGCGTACTAGTAGGTTTTTCACCTGATAATGCATTTTCTTGGTTTGTTTTTGAAACTATAGCAATACACTTTAGGATTTCTATAAAAATTTGAATCCTTCCTTAGAATTTGCCGTTACTTAATAGCTTTTTAGAGCGATGTCATTGGCTTATATTAAGAAATAGCTCTTAGAATCTTAACAGTGTATCCAGTGGTGTAATTGAGGGTGTTCCTTATTTTCCATTGCCTCTTTTTGTGGTATGTATGAGAAATTCTTGATCAGTTTAAAGAGCACGAATGCTAAGTTGTGTTTTTTATTTGTTTTATGTTTTTTGGTTTGGCTGCGAAATTTGTCTTTTTGGCCCACTTTTCATGTATGCTTTCTTTTGTCTGTATGTTTTGGGTTGTTTTTCCCTTGTTGTGTAATAATTTCCTCTTTCAGTCATTTCAGCATGTACTATATTCCAGGTATTTGCTAGCTGGAATCAACCCCTGCACACACAAAAATTTCACAAATAGTTTTTACTCCCCAAAAACTTAATAGCCTCCTGTTGACTGGAAGCCTCACCTATAACATAGTCTCTTAACACATATTTTGTATGTCATGTGTTATATACTGTATTCTTCCAATAAAATAAGCTAAAGAAACAAAATGTTAGTAAGAAAATCATAAGGAAGATAAAATTATATTTACAGTATTTATTGAAAAAAATCCAGATATAAATGTACCTGTACAGTTCAAACCCATGTTGTTCAGGGGTCACGTGTACTTAAACATGTTTGTTTAAAAAGTAAAACACTTAAAGAATCCCACTAGTCAAAAATGGAAAATATTAGAATATTAGTGCATTAGTTGACACCTGTTAACCTGTTATCCATTATAACTTCCAACTTATCCTTGATAGGACATTCTTACATACAAAGTCTCTGATATTTTGATATTTAAGATTTTGGACTTTAAAAAAAATATTGGCTGCATGGCTGTGTGAATTTATCTTCAATAAAGTATGACCATTGTCTGAGTAGGTTTCTTTGTGCCTTTTTGTTTTGTTTTTCAGTGTTACCTATATTTTAAAAAATTATTCATGTGTATCACCTAAACAAATCAAACCATTTGATAAAGCTTGTTATTAAAAAAGAACACTTCCTCCTCCGTGTGCCCTCTCCACCCAATCATAATCACTTCTCAGGGAACCACTTTCAACTTTTTTACTTGAATCTTTTAGTAACCACTGCCATATTTCTAAGTAACTTTTATATTGCTACTTGTTGATTCTTCAGTTTTAGGCTTTATCTCTTGACTTATGGTTATGAAAGATGAGAACATACTCTCTTTTGCCTGTTCTGTTACAAATATGTCTCCTTCCTGTTCTCTCCTTTTTCAGTAAAGTTATATTCTGGCTTGATCAGTATTTACTCTTTATTTTATTACAAGTATATATAAATGCTAGTCACTTTATTGCACAACTTTGTTGTTATTATACTTTTCCTTTCCTAAGTTTATTACAAATTAAATCCTAAATTTTCTGCCAATTGTCTGGTTTCTTCTTAAGGTGTTTAAATGCATATATAATTTATTCTTGGAGACATCTCTCTTGGAACTTGTCATGTGTTGCAGTCTAGACGAATTATTTTTATGCTCCTTAACAGTTGTCATTCTGTGATCTTCCTTCACTTTCATCCTGGGGATTTCCTTTGTCTTCTGTATTTGGCAGATATAATTAAAAACAAAACCTACTCCCAACCTAGAAAACTTCTTCAGAAATGTAGACAAGAAGGAAAATAATTTTATCATTGAATTAACATTAAGCCAGAATATAATGCTCATCATAACAATTCGGTAAAGAGATGGCAAAGACTAGGAAATTTTACTCTTTTATAATGATAAGTAAATACAACCCATTATATTTATGTTTTCAAGATAAATTGCTAACTGTCTTTATGTCTGGATGTAGGATTTGAAATTTGGAGTCAGGTGACTGCAAGTTAGGCCCAGGAAACGGAGAGGGCTTTATGTTTGATGATTACACTTCAGAATTGGCTCTCAGGTCCCTGACAAAATATTTCTGAATTGTGAATCTGTTAAGGGGCTTACTTTATTTAGCATTTAACCTTTCATGTGTCTCCTGTCTTTTAAAAGAATCCCAAGTTTCTCACTTTTTGCTGAAAAACATCCTTCACTAGTTTCCTAAGAAACGGTACATGTGAGATAAAATTAATGCTCTGAAACTGTGTTTATTCTACTCTGATACTTGATTGATTGAATTGAAAGTTGGACACAGTGTTCTTTCAAAATTATGAAAGCATTGCTCCATTTTTGCCTTGGAGCTTTCATTGTTTCTGATAAATTTAAACTTGGTTAATTTTCCTTTTTTATGTTTCCTGTGTATTCTCCCCAGAAGCTTATAGGATCGACTTTTTGTTCTTGACAGGGCAAAATTTTATAGTGATGCATGTTTGTGCAGATCTCTCTATTATTTGAAGTACTTCATTCTCTACCTTCCATCATCACTGTTTTCTCTGCCTGGGATCCTTATTTATTTGATATTTAATTGCCTAGACTGGTTCTCTGATTTTCCTAATTTTTCTATTTTTCTTAGTCTTTTTGTGTTTCTTCTGCTTTACGTTCTAACAGATTTTCTCAACTTTATATCTTTTCCATTGAATTTTTTCTATCTGCTGTACTTTAATTTCCAAGAATTTTCCCTGGTTTTCTGAATGTTCTTTTATAGATCCTTTTTTGTTTTAGGAATGTAATACCTTTTTCACCGATAAATAAATGGTAGTTTTTAAAAAATCTTTACCTACACAGAAAATCTCTGTTGCCTCCATGCTAGTTGCGTTTTGTTGGTTTTTCTCATTTTTCAGGTATCTGGTAATCATTGGTTATTCGTTTATAACTGAGTTGGAGAAGTAAAGTACAGATGGAATGTGGGCGAGGTTGTTGACTGTAACTCCACTGAAGGATGAACTGTCTGTGACATTTTGTTGGGGGGAAATCCTGTTGTCAGTACCTTTGGGTCTTTTTGTTTCCTTGGGCTGGGCAGTTTTCTGAAAGAAAAATCTTTAGTGTCTTGCCTGGAGAGGAATAGTTTGCCTCTCCAAGTTGTTCCTAGCCAGTCGAGGAACAAAGCTGGAGTGGTAATGGGAATGGGAAGGTCTCAGCATCCATATGCATTCATTCAGGATTACCCCTTCTGTTCTTTATGACATTTTACTCTCTCCTTCAACTTACATGCTTTCCCTTGGTTCAGAGATTCTCTGCTTTAAACCTTTTTCAGAGAATAATCTTTCTGTCATCTGCCAGTGACAGAGAGGGGAGATCTGGGGAAATACATTTCATTTTATTTATTTGTTTGTTTTTGCCTTTCTCTTTTGACCCTACTTCTAGAGGCACCTACTAGCACCAGTTTCTGAGTGGTACCTGGGAATTCTGTGGTATAGATTGGTTTCTAGCTTTTTCCGTTGCTCGTTGCTGTTTTAGAGTTCAGTTCTTTTGAGACGACTAGGACACTTGCCACTGTCTATCCTGTTTTTTAACAGTAAGTTTTGTTGTCCTTTTCTGTTTTTTCTTTCCTCTCTTTCTTATCTTTGCCTTTAATACTAAATTAAAGAAATCTCTTTGTTGTCATATTCCTGAGGTCTTAGGAGATAGTGAAAATAGATGTGTGCCTTTAATGTGCCATCTTTCTCAGGGAGTCTGTTTTGTCTTGTATGTCACTTTTCTTTCAAACAAAGCATGCTTTTTAATTTAAACAATTTATTCAGATAATACCTGTGAATATTTAAATTCCATTCTTCAGAAAATTAGGTTTTTCTGCATCATGGTGTACTTTTCCCTTTTTATCTCACTTACACCTTGACAAAATAAAATGTTTACACTGTAAGGATCTACACATGTTCAAAGGTGATTTAGAACTCAAATTGCTCATGGTAGTAGATTAGGGATCTCAGTACATACTCTAACAAGGTTACATCACCACAAGGCTATCCTTGCTTTGATTATTTGGACTTCATCTAAATTTGCTATTCAGGTGCCAAAAATTCTCTACAATACCATACTGTGAAAGAATTGAAAGAATCCATGACAAGAAATGCATAAACCTGAACTGTTTGGATTTTTTTTCTTTATGCTTATATACATTGATTTAGCGTTTGATTATTTCCTACCTTGTATCTTTACTGATTCAATATGTGAAGTTTTATGTTTTATAATGTATCAATTTATCATTTGCAATGTTTGGCTTATGGGTATCACTTATCAATATTTGTTGGATCATTTTTATATGGAAAAGAAATTCATCAGAATTTGCTTCTGTTCAGTTATTTCTTCCTATTTTAAAAAATACTGTTTTATTCTAAAAATGAATTAAACGTGATTGGCATATGAGAAAACACATTTGCAGCTTACTTGCAGGTAATGGAGAGGAAGTTAAAAAATAATTTATTTTTTCCAGTGGTTTATCTTTACAATATGAAGAAATAACCAAGGGACCAAATTGTGTAATTCGAGGTGTTACAGCTCAGGGCCCTGTAAATTCTTGTCAAGGCAAGGTAAGCATTGTACATAAATGTTATAATACATGTTTATTTCTTATATGGTAAAAATGAAATGGAAAATTCAAAATTGAATAACCTGTTTTTGTAAAAAGATGACAGTAATGTTGGTTCTAAGGAATTAATAAGGATCGTGTCACCTGACTTAGCATTTACATCTCTAAGAAAAATCAGCATGTTTGCTACTGTTGTTTTCATTAAATATTTATTAATTATTTTTTAGCTGTCTTCTTCATCTTAATTCCATCCAGTTTTTCACATTCAGAGCCATTTTTTCAACAGTAACAATACTACTGTGTTTTATTTTTTCTCCTCTTTTTTTTCCATCCATTTTTGAATTTTTAGAACAGAAACATATAACAAACTTTAGCTCACTTCTGTAAACATATTGGGTTTGGTATTTGTGTAAAGGAAAGTGTTTTCAGAGGAATAAGATTAGGGAAGATAAAGCCATAAACTTCAATAAGGTTAATTATTCAATTAGGTATATAAAGCAGCTAATAGATTTATATGAATAAAGGGAACACTAAGGCAAATTAAGTAATACATTGTTTTATTTTCACTGTATCATTATCTTCAATATGTATTTTAAAATTTTCCCTAGCAAAATGATGTTTCAAATAGAGCCTGTGAATTTAAGTATGTACTATATACTACTGCAGTTTATAATCTAATCAAAGATCAAGTTTTGTACATCTTTCTGAATTCATATTTTCTTGGACAAAGAACTTGAATCCATGGAAAATTTGATTTCGGTGAGATAAAACTTATTAAAAAGATTTTTAGATTTTTAAAAAACTTTTATTTTGAAATAACTAATCCAGAACATGTTGCGTTTGCAGATTTGGGGGTTTTTTTCACCTGATTATTTTTCCACATTTTTTATAATGTCCATCCTGTTTTTGATCATTATTCAGAGGTTATGCCTTTTAAATCTGAAGAGACTATTGTCTGTAAAGCAGTACGTCAATTTTTCACCTGCATCTCTTACATACATATATATAATTTTAGTCAGTATAAAATTGCTAAGTAGATTTCTATGATGGTATGAAAATGAAAAAATAAATCAATTAAAGTGATACATTTCCTAAGCATATATGTAAATCTTATATTTTTTTTCAACAGAATTTTAATCTGAAGGTTATTCTGCCAGGTTTAAAAGAAGACTCACAGATTTTGAAAATTAGATTACTACCAGGTAATATTATTTTTAAAATATTCCTAATATTTACCTTTTAAATAATACTCTTATAATGTATAACGAAACTTAAAAGGTGAGGTGCCATTTAGTTTGATTATAGTACAGGTCTTAAAAACACATTGAATGTCAAGCATAGCCCTGACATAAATGACCAGTTGAGAAACAGGAAAACATTAGGATGACCAGATGGCTCAGTTGGTTAGAGCGCGAACTCTGAACAGCAGGGTTGCTGGTTCGATTCCTAAATAGGCCAGTGAGCTGCACCCTCCACAGCTCGACTGAGGGACAACAACGTAGAGCTGATGGGCCCTGGAGAAACACACTGTTCCCCAATATTCCCTAATAAAAGTAACATAAGTTAAAAAAGAAAGCAGGAAAACTTTAGTGAAGTTCTAAAAATAACCTTAGGAGAAAAATTTGAATATTGGAAATATTCTGAGGAACTATTCTTAGGGATATACTTAGGCTAATATTAGAATTGGATCAGTCCTTTACCTTTTTTGATACAGCTGTAACTTTCATACTTTAAGAAGAAAAGTTTCTCATGTATTTATGTTGTTAATTTGATAATGACTTATCAATTTGAAAATGAAATTACATTAAAGTTACGTGGGGTAGAAAATGCTGGCTTAATTTGAGAGGTAGTCTGTTGTAGAGATTCAAAGAGTATATTTTGAACTCAGCCTTTCTGGGTTGGAATCTAAGCTGGCACTTAGGAGCTAGGTAAACTTGTTCTATATATCAGTTTCCTCTTGAGTAAAATGAAATAATATTTACTTTCAGAGTTGTTGCGAGGATTTAATGAGTTAATATAGGCAACCCTTGCTTTGCATGTTCAGTGGTAACTGAATGGAGGATGTAGTTGCAATATGCATGACTTCTCATTAACACAATACTATGTAAAGTGAGAACTGCATGTGCTTGTAAAACACCTAGAATAGTACTTGGGATGTAATTTTTAGCTCTGATATTAACAATACCGTGATACCTTTCTCCATATATGACCTTTTGTGCTGGTTTTAAGTGAAAAAAAAAAATTAATTCTTTTTATAAATTAAAGTAGTTTGATGTTTCCCTCAAGCATGAATTGATTAAAATGTAAAAACTAGCACATTGGTAGAAGTATAATAAAATCATTGCATATTAATAAACAGTTATAATGCTTTTATTTTAGAGGTTAGCTAAAAGTCTGAATTGGAGTTGTGAAATTCTTAGTAACCGGATAGTTCTGACAATTTTTTAAAATTTGAGAGTGAAAGTGGTAAAGTTGGAAGTAGGAAGGTGTAGTGATAATGGTTAGGAGGTCTCAAACTACAAACCAGGACTTAAATCTGAGTCTGCCACTCACTAGCCATGTGACCTCAGTTTTCTCATCTATAAAATGGGGACAATAATATTACCATCTTTATTAAGATCATTGTGAGGATTATGAGAACAGTGCTTAGTTAAAACAACATGTTACCTG